>NC_000087.7:66502981-66807981 GCF_000001635.26 Mus musculus | reverse complement strand
TTGAGTGTGTTTGTGTGTAGCTTTGACTGTTAGGAAAATCACTTTGTAGAATAGACTAGCCTTTATCTCACTAAGTTTTGCCTCCCTCTGCCTCTTGAGTACAAGGATTAAAGACTTGGGTTACTACCATCTCCTATTAACTTCTGATTTGATTGTTTGTTTTGTTTTGTTTTGTTTGTTTTTCTTTTTTGTTTTTTGTTTGTTTTGTTTTGTTTTTGTTGGTTTTTTGTTTTAGTTGTTAATGTTGTAGCTGATTTGCAGACATTTTTCCTTTGTCTACCACTGGCTGCCCTGGAACTCACTTTGTAGACCAGGCTGGTCTCTAAGTCAGAAATCTGCCTGACCCTGCCTTCTAAAAGCTGGGATTAAATGAGTGTGCCACCATAGCTAGATTATGATCTACTTATTTTGATCAAATTAAGTTTAGAAGCCCAAACATGTTTAGCATAGCCTTCTTGACCTGCTCAAAATTTCCATTAGAGAAGAGCCTTGGTCCAGCATTCTCTCCAACCATACACCCATTGCCTTTTAGTAACTCATATATATGACAGTAGCAACAGCATTGTGTCTGGTTTAAACAGGCAATATCTTCAATCCAAGGCAATGGGCAAGTATATTTGAACACAGAATGATAGCCACAAGACATCTGCCTGGGTTTGGTATGGTATACCACAGCAAGGCTACAGCCATGTAGAAGAAAATACCTTTGAAGAGGCTTAGCATGTCCTCCCTCATGAAGAAGAGGAGGAGGAAGTCTTCTTCCAACACCCTGAGGAATATTGTCGGCTGCAGAATTTCTCATTGTTGGAAGGAAGGTAATGAGCCTGTCACCCAATGGAAGGCCATAGTTCTAGGTCAACTGCCAACAAACCCTTCTCTTTACTTGGTGAAGTATGATGGAATTGACGGCATCTATGGACAGGAGCTCTGCAGTGATGACAGGATTTTAAACCTTAAGGTTTTGCCTCCCATAGTAGTATTTCCTCAGGTGAGGGATGCCCACCTTGCCAGAGCCCTGGTTGGCAGAGCGGTACAACAAAAATTTGAGGGGAAAGATGGCTCTGAGGTCAACTGGAGGGGGATTGGTGCTAGCCCAGGTGCCAATCATGAAGGATTTGTTTTACATTACCTACAAGAAGGATCCAGCTCTCTATGCTTATCAGCTCCTGGATGACTACAAGGAAGGTAACCTCCACATGATTCCAGACACTCCTCCGGCTGAGGAGAGATCAGGAGGTGACAGTGATGTGTTTATAGGTAACTGGGTGCAGTACACCAGAAAAGATGGTTCTAAAAAGTTCGGAAAGGTTGTTTACCAAGTTCTAGACAATCCTTCCGTGTACTTTATCAAGTTTCATGGTGACATCCATATCTATGTCTATACTATGGTGCCAAAGATTCTTGAAGTTGAAAAATCATAGAGTACAGAAATGTAAACATATAGGACTGGAAGAAAAAAAAGTTTTTTTTTCCTGTGTTAGCTATATAAGGGTCTTTGACAATCCCAGTATCTTTGCCAATAAAATGTATTTTGTTCTAAAAATGTAAATGTGTGACATGACATGCTGTGAGTGAACAATTTGCTGGAAGAGATGGCCTACAGTGGAAGGAACGTCAAATGAAGATGAAAGTTTCATTTCAGTCGGTGAACAGTACATACACCTAAAATCATACATGCTAAAATGAACAGCTTCTCTGGTCTGCATGAAGAATAAGGAAATGGAGATGGAACTTGGAGGAGCAGGGATGGCAGAAAAAGATGGATGTTTAGGAAGTAGGGGAGAAGGACAGGACATAGGTAGAACCTCTGATGTGAAGACTGAAGGAGAAACAAAAATTTTGGGAAAGTGGGACATTTAAAAGAAATGTGGCCTTGTTGCACAAGGTGAAACCCAGAAAACTGATTGAAATAGACTCAGAAATCAGAGAAAATCAGGTTTTCTTTGAATAATGACACTTAAAGAAACCTGTCTCACATTTTAAGATTTATTATCTTTACTTATGTGGGTGGGGATATGGCATGTGCTTTTGAGTACAGGTGAACACAGAGACATGCGTTGTCAGGTCCTCTGGAGCTGCCATTAAAGGTGATTATTTGCCATTGGATATGAAATCAAGAAACCAAATCCATTTTTCTTGTGGTGCAAAAGTGCTTGCTACCATTGATTCATCTCTCTAATCCCACAAAGATATCTTTTTTAAGAAATCCAAAATTCACATGCATAAAACAGACCAGATTGAAGATAAGAAAGTTCTAATTGATGGTGACCATTAAAAGTAATAAGGGACACACAAAGAGTAGAGGACACTGAGAGACAAATGAATTCTAAGTTGGAGTTCTCAAAAAGTTAAGCTGGAGACACAGAAAGAAGAGAAATTTTAAGGAAATAGTCAAACTTGGGCCATATCCACATTGGCTTCTTTGTTTTCTTAACAAATAGCCAGCCTGTCATTACAGATGGGTGTGTTTGTGTGTGTGTGTGTGTGTGTGTGTGTGTGTGTTTGTGAGTGTGTGTGTGTGTGTGTCCATTTTTACACAGGCAATCTAGACTAGTGAATGTTTATATTTATGAGACTCCCTAAATCATCACAGAAACCTTGATTTTGTGTAATCAGTTCCAAAAGTAAAGTAAAACAGAAAATGAATATGCTGTGAGATAATTTTGGGTTGGAATGGATCCTGAGTTCCTTCCGTGAGCACTCTTTCCCTGTGATGAATCCTGTGATCTTTTGCAGGTCTCCAATGAGATCCCCAGATAACCATAAAAAGCCCCACAGTGGCCTGTTCCACCTAGCTCTCCTCTAAACACATGACCCCCTACATACCTATGTATAACTTCAGCCTGTCTATAGCCTGGAAATTCTAGTCTTTTACTTATATGTGACCTCATTCTCAGAAAACACTGAAGGTGTAACCAATGCATATATGCTTACCTCTTTTCTACGCCAGTTGACATGGGTTTCAAATGTTATGAGTTTGCCCACTTTGTGGGTCACTTCCTGAGGAGCCCGTGTACTTCATGGAGGTCTGCCTGGGTTCCATCTATACTCTGAGAGGTTTTTTTTTTTTTCTTTTTTGAGGCAGGAATGCCATGGACTCAGTCATTACAATTTTCCTCTCTAGAATAAGTTTGTATGCTTCAGCATTTGATAATAATCTCTATTGTTGATTAAATTTAATATCTGGGAGAGTTTCTGCAGTAACTGATTCTCTTAGGGATTAGTTGCTGTGAAAAGACACCATGTCAAAGGCCACTCATAAGAGACAACATTTCATTAGGGCTTTTCTACATTTCATTACACGTTCAGAGATTTACTCCACGATCATCAAGGCAGAAAATATGGCACTGTCTAGGCAGACATGGTGGTGGAGAGGAAGTTTAGAATTATGCATCTTCATCCAAATGCTTCCAGGAAAAACTATGTATTCTGTATGCAGGGAGGGTCTCTTCCACACTGGTAGAGCTTTAAAGCCCCAAAATGATATGCTTCCTCCAGCAAGGCCCGACCTATTCCTACAAGGCCACACCTCCTCATAGACATAATACATTTAGAATGCCACACTGGTTTCATAACAATTGACAAGATCTAGGTTCTTCAAAGAGGAGGAGCCTCAGTTGAGAAGATGCCTCCACAAGATCCAGCTGTTAGGAAATTTCATAATTGGTGGGAGAGCACCCACTCCATTGTGGGTGTTGACATCCTTGTATTAGTAGTCCTGGGTTCTTTAAGAAAGCAAGCTAAGCAAGACTAGAGGAGCAAGACAATAAGCATCACCACACCATAGCCTCTGAATAAGCTCCTGGCTCCAGGATCCTTTGTTGTTTCAGTTTCTGTCCCAACTTCTTTGATAATTAACAACAATGTGGAAGTATAAGCTGAATAAAACCTTTGCTATGGAATTTGCTCTTTGGACATGGTGGATCCTTACAACAATAAACATAGTAAGACATTCATCAGAAAAATGTCTAACAGTGCCAATGCCACTTATCTTAAAACCACAAATAATAATGTGTAGACATTTTATTTTATTTAAAGGTAAGATATACTCGTGTACCTACCTGAGATGTAAATGTTCTAGTTTGCTTCTTTCTCACTATGTAGAATACTACAATCAAAAATTACTTGGAAATAGAAGGGTTATAGTCTATCACCGAGGAAGACAAAACAGGAAGTTGTATCAGTAACAGGAAAAAACTGCTTATTGGCTTGCCACTGTCTTAGTCACTCTTTTATTGATGTGAAGAGATACCATGGATAAGGCAACTATTAGAAAACAAAACATTTAACTAGAGGCTTGCTTACATATTCAGAAGTTTGGTCATTCACCAAGGGAGGGATCCCAACACTGGAGCAATAGAGAACTATTGATCCTTAAGCAAAGAGAGAGATTCTGCCATTGCTTTGGCTTCTTGAAAACTCAAACCCATCCTTGTTGACACACCCACTTCCTCCAATAAAGCCACACCTTCTCTTATTCCTTCTAATCTTTAAACTCACTGCCACTTCCCAGTGACTAAGTATTCATATATATGTGTCTATAGAGAACTTTCTTATTCAAACTACCAATTTTTTATGGCTTGATCAGCTTTTATTATTTTAGTACAGTCTAAAAGGCTCCCAATTAAAATGACTACTGTTGAGCTTAGCCACAGTGGTGGGCCCTCCCACATCAATCATTACCCAAGAAAATATCCTATAGACTTACCTAATAACCAAGTGAATAGAGACAGATCTTCAATTGCTCTCTCTGATCAGGTATCCGTTGATTGTCAAGATTGGGAAAAAATAAAGTCCCATCACAGGAATATTTTACTGACTCCACAACCTACCCAAACATTACTGAACAGCATTTCCTCCTCTCTGCCCCTTCATAGACCCACTTCCATGCATGGCATAAGTGAAGGATAACTTCTTTCATCAGCATTGATATTCAATAATAGGTGAAATGATGTGAATATGTCCTATAGCCACACAACCCCCCACATTCTACTGTGTGTTACACTTACTGGGGTACAACCCAATCTGTCCAATTTTCTGCCAACTCAGCTATGAGAAAAAAACATCTCCTCATCAATAGATCCAATGAATTTTACCTGATTTCTTTGTCCTGGGGCAACTCAGTGTTATCCCTTCATGCATATATTGGTGTCTTATTCATCTGTACTAAAACCACTACTATTAATAGATACATCACAGGAGATATGACAAATACCAACTCCCATGAGCAGCTGCACAGTTGGCCAAGCCTTTTCAGTGCTTTTTTGAAGTTTCCTTTGTATACTAAAAAATCAATTTATTTTTTTAAGTGTATAATTTAATGATTCTAACACATTTTCACCTCCATTCCATTTAACCTCATTTTCTGCTTCTTCATATGATATTGCAATCTATTAAAATACAGTACTGAAGGCA
Organism: Mus musculus; assembly: GCF_000001635.26. Lineage (NCBI taxonomy): Eukaryota > Metazoa > Chordata > Mammalia > Rodentia > Muridae > Mus > Mus musculus. The sequence goes on along the minus strand of NC_000087.7, from coordinate 66,802,566 downwards.
GAGGGAGGATCAGTGTGGGAAGCTGCAAAGTTCTTTAATTCTAAAACAACAGATACACTGTCTGAATATTCCAGATACAACTTTTTGGTAACTTTGGGTCTACTGTTAGCATGAAATTTCTAGAAAAAAAAAAACTTAAAGAATTAAGCCATGGTTCCTCTGGACCAGAGAGTTTAGTATCACTAATGAGTCATATTCATGTTAATCATTTTCATCACTGTTACAAGATGCCTAGCAACAAGGAAAACAGGTCCATGGTCACAAGAGTATGAAAGGGGCATGAATGAGCACAATTGTCCAAATTATTGGCAGACAGTAAACATCAACACAGGAAGCAACCAAATACAATAAACACCTTCCAAGACATGTTCCCAATGACCATGTTCCTTTACAAGTTTCTCACCCCTTCCATGCACACCCATCAATCAACGCATAGATTAAAGCCCTCAGTGTCCAATCACTTTTCAGATTGAGTATATTGTTCTACCTATGAACATTGTACTTCGGAACAAAACCTTCATCAAAGACCCAGGACAGACATTTCAAACCCATTTCACCACAGCATTCTTTATGCTACACAAAGTGATAGGATCTATCTGTCTCTTTAAGGGTATCTCTATCAAGCAGTTCCAAAAGGAAAATGTCCAGGTAAACAGCATCAGCACCTCCAGGAGCTTTTATAAATGTGAGTTCAAGAAGAGCGAAATTGCAATGCAATTTAAGGGTCTTTGTCCCCCATCTCTGCATCTTAAAACCATAGGGTGAACACAGAAATGTAGATCAAAAGTGTAAATTGCACCTATACTACAACTAATTGGGATGATTTCTAGCCATCTCTACGTTCTGTCTGTTATGGAGTCCACCATGTCTGCCTCAAGGCATATTGCCTAGTGTTAAATAGTGCCAGCAGTTGATTGCAAACAACACTATGTGTTGACTTGCATGTAAAATGAGACATGTATAATATAGACATATTTGTACATACACACATACTCACAGAAAGAGGCAAGCAGTAGAGGAGCTTTGTCTTAGGAACTCTCACGGAAGAGATGGTAGAAATCTTGTAAGGCAGAGAGGTCACTGAGACACTGTATGTCTCTATCTGCACAAAATCAGGCCAGTCTGCCTTGCATCCCTAAGTGGTATGGTATCACTATCCATCATCCCCATCTGCGAATATATGGACTATTGATGAAGGATGGAGAATCAGTTTTCATCAAAGGTAAGGCTTTTGTATGTGATAGGTTTGCCATGCTCTACTGGTTTCCGCATGTCCAAGAGTTTAGGGGCAACACAATTGATTTGAATTGGGTTGTATCAAAGGGGAGAAAAGTAGACTTGAACTTGGGAGGAGGATTAAGGTGGGAATGGGTCTGGTTTTAGTCTGGGAGGAGTTATCAAGAGAATTGGAAAGTGAATTCCATCAAAAAAATTGTATGAAGTTCTCAAGGAATTTATTAATGTAGTTCTTAATATACAATGTCTTTACTGAACATATACAGACCACTTATATTTCAATCTCCTAAATAGCAACTCATTTTATAGCACTTACATTACATTAAGTGCAAAAGTAATCCAGAGATTATTTAAAATAAAGAAGGATCAGGGGATATGGCCCAGAGACAATGCCATGTGTGTGTTCAAACATTCACCTACAACACCAGTGCTTATGATTTTGGGAGGGGCAGAGATAGGAAGATGACTGTGGCTTCCTGAAAGCCAGCTCAGCAAGAAACCCAGTCACAAGGGGATAAGTTATGTAGGAAAAGAGTAGATCACACTATACCCTTCCCTAGCCTCTGAACTTACCTGTACAGTTCTCTATGCAGACTCACATAAATATGATTAAAATATGCAAGAGGTTATTTTGCATAGCTTATATTCAAAAGCAATGTTGTTTTAGACTAGAAACCTGAGGACTTTATATCATTATAGTTCCTGGAGCAAACTCCCAAGATATAGATGATGGGTATATCTTCTTACTGTGCAAAGGAAACCTCAGTTAAGTGTGTGTGTCAGTGAATCCAAACAGCTTTCCTCCTCTATGTTCCTTTATATAGCATAGAATGATCTGTAAATAATGAAAATATGAAAACAAAGCTTTTTTGAGATTTTAGGCTTGTGTTAAAATCATATTTATAACATTGTATTAAATGGAAGTGAAATCTTCAGCTCTCAGGAACAATACAGTAAATGCTGTAGGCTTCTGTTTTGTCCCATTGTGAACAAAATTAATTGCACATCAACAGGTCCCACACTTTTAACTAAATCAGGGAGAAGGGCTATGTTTCCGTACAAATAAGTAATGTCAATGTGATTATTCAAGTAGAAATCTGGCAGGGTTAGGTTGCGTTTGGCTTATGTGATAGTGATGACTGATTAGTCTCTTGTTATTCAAATAACCCTTACCTCTGAGAAAAGACAAGTAATGATATAAGATATACTACAAAGTGACATGGACACTTATTACTAGATTTCATTTTCCTTTACATACTTTAGTTGTTTGAAAAATTGTGGCCCACAGAAGCTCAAATATTCAAAGGTGTTAGTTTTCCAGGTGGTGAGATGTTAAGAAAGAATTAGGATTTGTATTTTTATTAAAGGAGATTTGTCACTATTCTTTGAAATATCAAAAATCCATCAGGCTCTCTCTCTCTCATTCTTACTCTCTCCTCATTCTCTCTGTCTCTGTCTCTTTGTCTCTGTCTCTGTCTCTATCTCTGTCGCTCTCTCTCTCTTTCATTCTCTGTCTTTCTCTGTCTCTGTTTGTTGTCTGTAGTATTGCTTGTGAGCTCTCAGCTACTGCTCTACACATGTGTGCCTGCGTGTTGCCATGGTGTTTACCATGATGTCCTGGAGTCGCCTTCTGAAACTGTAAGACCACAATTAAATATTTCATCTTATAATTTGGTGTGGTCATGATGTCTCACATCATTAGAACAGTAACCAAGACATCCATATTCCAGTTAATTTTTTCAATCGTTCTGTATTTATTTCATTAAAGTTACCTTTTGTCCATTGAAAAGTTTTAAGAATACTTTTAAAGATCCTGAACAAATAGTGCCAGTAGGAGTGGCACTGTTAGGAGGTGTGGCCTTGTTGAAGTATGTGTGACCCTGTTGGAGTAGATGTGGCCTTGTTGGAGAAAATGTAATACTGTGCTTGTGGACTTTGAGGTCCGTTATGCTTAAGCTGTCCCCAGTGTGACACACAGTCTCCATCTTCTACCTGTGTATCAAGATGTAAAACTCTCAGCTCCTTCTCTAGCATTGTGTCTGTCAGAATGCTTCCATATTTCCAGTCATGATAATAATGGAGTAAACCTCTGAAAACAAGTTACAAAGTGTTCAAGAGTTACTGTGATCCTGGAGACTCTTCATGGCAATAAAACCCAAACTAACACAAACACAAACATTCAAAAACACATTTGATATTTTGACTATTCTTGGCCTAGGGAGTGGCACTACTGGGAGCTAATAACCTTGTTGAAGTAAGTTTGGCCTTGTTGAAAGAAATTTATCTTTGTGAACATGGACTTTAATGCCCTCTGCCTAGCTGCCTGAAAGCTAATCATTTCCTAGCACCCTTCAGATGAAGATGTAGAACTCTCAGCTCCAAATGCACGTGCCTGCCAGGATCCTGCCATATTCCTACCTTGATGATAATGGACTGAATTTCTGAACCTGTAAGCCAGGGTAAATTGAAAAGTGTCTCTGCTGATAGTTGGTTGCTATTCCAGAAAGACCAAAAGTTATGACGTACCATCCAGAGTCTGAGAATACATTGGTTTAGCTTCTAGCATTTGACAGAAAACAGAATTAACAAGACAATGAGAATATAAAACTTCGTATTTCATACTTAGAGACACATGGGTTATAGATCTGCGGAACTCAAGGTTTTATGGGTGGTATGGTAGGGTGATTAGTGTCTGTATATGAGTGCAGTGTCTGTTCCCAAGTCTGATGTCACACATACACATATGTTCAGTAATGAGTAGAATATCTTCAACACTTGCTCTCTTAGAGTGAAACCCTCTCACCATTTTGACTAGTTTGACTGTCCAATACACTATTGGGATATCTACCTGTCTCCACCCCACAGTGTTGCAGATATGAATAGACATGCCTGGAATTTTACAGAGGTGCTGAGAATACATGAACTCCACTGAGCCATCTTCTCAGCCCCCAGCAGGGTATTGTTTATTGAAATCAATGATCATATCAGTAGAGAAATGAAAACCAACATGACCCTGATATTTTATCTTACCTCCACCTTACACCAACTAAATGAATTTTAAATATAAATTTAATTTATGTCCAAATGAATCCAGATTACATTCTAATGAAAGATAAAATTGGAGTGTATCCAGATGAAAGCTATGTTAGTATATTTTTGGCCATTTATATGGAGAATAACCTATATTTTCAGTACACTAGGAGAGCAAATGCATGTAAATGAGTTCAACCAAAGAAAATCTTTGTTCCAGTGAATTTCTTTGTAAAATAACGTTGAAAATCATGCCATTTCAGTTATATATATTTAATTTTTTTGAGTATGTTATTATGGGAACATGTGAGTTTTCTTGGATTCCGATTGCAGAATTAGAGTATAGGGGACCTGATTATGTGGCACTATTATTTTTTATTAATTAGTTCATTCATTGTCCACCTTCCTACTGTTCCACATCCCATATCTACTGCCCATCCCCTGTCTCCAAGGGCAAGTCCCCATCCTACCGGATCTCTAAACACCTTGATGTCTCTAGTTTGTTGAGAATTTGGTACATCATTTCTGATTGAATAGAGATCAAGCAGATTTTTTTCTGTGTATGTTTTAGAGACCTTCTGATAGTTCATATATGCTGCCTGTTTGGTTGTCTAGCATTTGGGAGAATTCTAGGTCCATAGTATTTGAGACAACTGGTCCTGTCAGCCTCCTTCAGTCTTTCTCAAATTAAACCAATGGTTCTGCAGATTCTGTCCATTGGTTGTTTGCATACATCTGCATCTCACTGTTTCACCTGCTCATTATTTCTTCATAAGTACAGTCATCCTAGCATTACTATTACAAGTATCTGAATTCAGAAACATACAGAGGCTGTGTACTGCAAGCAGGTCTTCTGCAAAAGCAATATATAAGTACTAAAATTGATATCAGTGCTCTACAATATTCTATTCTATGTGATGAAATCTCTCTCTCTCTCTTTCTCTCTCTCTCTCTCTCAATATATATATTCCTCTAACACTTAGTATGAATAAAGATTCTCTTATATTCTCTCCTACAAAGGGGATGATATTGGCATGTCATCTGCAACATTCATTCACTTTCCTACACAATTTGTGCTTTCTCTTAGCAATCAACTAATATCTAAATCACACATGCACTCAGATTACAAAGTAAGGTATCTGAGCTCATGCAAACTGTTATTCTGAGTCAGAGTAGGGGGAGGACAATTCCAAACTGTAGTTACATCCAAGAGCATGGACTTTAACAACTTGTGAATCAGTAGAAGAAAAGACAATGTATAGACACGGTTGTTTCTTTTGGTTTGGTTTGGTTTAGCTTTGCTTATTTCAGTTACCCACAATCATTATAAGAAACACAGAGAAACACAGATTAATGCCTGTATCTTGAACTGAATGCAAACAGGGGCCTTAGAACCAACATTTTATTTCTGTTACAATATACAATATATATTTTTAGAGATTTTTTTTATTTATTAGCTATTATACCCACTGCAACAAGTTTAAGAAATATTCCTAGTGACCCAAATAGCAGCTTTATGATTCAGATGCAGATATTTTCACCCAATCAATGGATTGAAGCATCTGACCCCTGTTGTTGAATTAATGAGGTCAAAGATATTAAAGAAGAGGGCATCCCTGTGGTATGATACCTGTCTCAATTGAAGTGTTCCCCCAAGATGTCTGAAATTGTGGCCCAACAAAGAGACAGAATGCACCTGCTGATATGAGGCCTCCAACACACATACAGGAGAGGATTGCTGGGAGGAGAACTCTACAATTCCACTCTCCCCACTGGAGGGCATTTCATCTAATGTTTTTTTTTTTTTTTTTTTTTTTTTTTTTTTTTTTTTTTTTTTTTTTTTTTTAATTCCTGAGAGTCTCTCACATCCCAGGTCTCTGGTATACTCTAGAGCGTTTTCTCATTTCCTCCTTCACAAAGTTGCCTGTTTCCATTCTTTTCGCTGGTCTTCATCAATTCAGTCCTGTTTCCCACAACCACAGTACCTGATAAAATTCCTCTATTCTCCTTCTTGTCCCATTTCCCACCCAGGTCTCTCCCTTCCCCTATCTGTATTGATTTTTTAACCTTCTTATCATTTCTAATTATGTTTATGACTAATAAAATAATTGAAGTTTATTTTTTTGATTCATTATCTTATTAGTTTCCAAAGGGATGATATACAAATACCAAAGGTACATTGGTTTAATTTTATTTCATTTCATTTGATTTTTGAGATAGGCAGTTAGTATTTTTTGTATTCTCCAGGAAGGTCTAGAGTGTTGAGGTTCAGCATTCCATGATAGTACCATTACAGGTATGTAAAAACTTACCTGGCTTTAATTGCTTATAATAAAATAGTCCCAAAATATCTATAAACACTATAAAATAAACACCTTCCAGTCTGAGAGATGAAAATATTTCCTGTTCATTTACAAACCTCATTGATAGAAAGTACATTTGTTTCTTGAAACAAACTAAACTGCAAACTGAGTGCCATGATTAGCCCCCTCTCTGGTTTCCAGGCTCAGCCGCTTCTCTCTGTTCCCATTATTATTGATGCTCTCGAACAGGGGAATGCCAGGCCTACGACATGAGAGTGAGTGGGTAAGGGGAAGGGTTGGGGGAACATACAGGGGAATTTTGGGATAGCATTTGAAATCTAAATGAAGAAAACATCTCATTGAAAAAAACAACTTAAGTGTATTCACATATGTACACAGGGACATGTGGCACATATGTACATAATTTAAAATTATCATTCCTTTTCAATACTGTGTTTTTCATTTATTTTATTATTATTATTAATATATATGGCAATTATGAAACTTACTTTGTAGACTAGAATGTCCTCAAACTGAGATTTGCCTACCTCTGCCTTCCAAAAACTGAGATAAAAGGTGTGTGCCACCACCACCTGGCTTCCGAAATATTTTTTACTTAGTGGGAGATGTCCATTATTTTTTTTCCTGTTAGGATATATCAAAATCATCAAGATGTCATTTTTCCTTAATCAATTTATGAGATTAAATCAATCCCTGTAAAAATATTTCAGGTACTTTTGGAGACAGGTAAGTTTACAAGAAACATCATTTAAAAAATATTTTATTTCTGGAGCCAAAACCTTGAGTAGACCTTGCATGCAAACTCTGTAGCTAGCCTTATAACACCCGGAGGCAACTCCACTGCCAATCATCTAACATTCATAGGATCCGATGATCAGACAAGAGGAAGACACAACATCATTTCCCAACACCTGGAGTAGAGGGTACCAGAAAGACACAGGCATGCAGGAACTCCACCAGACCAGTGGTATGGATTGCATCCATTCTGTCTGGGACAGGGCCCTGAGCAGTCCTTGGATGCAAACTCAGCAGCCAGCCCCATAACACCCAGAGGAAGCTCCACTACCTGAAGATCTAATATGGCCAGGGTCAGAGGATCCCAGGATCCTAGGAGCTTAGTCACACCAGGATCTCAAGGTTCCAAGGGCAGCTTGACTCCCAGGATGTCAGACACAACCAGCATCTCATAATCACAGTATACCGTAATACCAGGATCACAGAGACAGCTAGACTTTGAAGAGTTATGACACAACCAATATCACAGGAAGGACAGTCTGATGTAGCCAGGGCATGTAGCACTTGAGATATCCAGATGGTGAGAGGCAAGGATAAGTTAATAAGCAAGAGAAACCAAAGTTATTTGGAATAATCAGCACCCAACACTTGCACCATATCAAGTGGATACCCCAACACACCCTAAAAGTAAGACATGGATCTAAAGTCACTTCTCATAGTGATGATGAAGGACTTTAAGAAGGACATTAGTAACTCTCTTAATGAAATGCAGGAGAACACAGATAAACATGTAGAAGTCCTTAAAGAGGATACACAAAAAACTGTTAAATAGATTCAGGAAAACACAATCAAACAGGTGAAGGAGCAGAACAAAACCATCCATAATCTAAAAATGGAAATAGAAACAATTGACAATTCTCACTCAGGCCATGAAGCTATGGAATATTTCCATTTACTGAGATCCAGAGGAGTAGCCATTTGGAAGATTGTGTCCCTAAATGTGAAGGTTGTGCTGAAACTCTTATGAAAATTGAGAACAATTTTAAATATGAAAGAAAAAAACACACATTAAAAATTCATGTAGGCAAAATTGACAGCCTTCTATATGTCACAAAACACACAAGCAGAGATTACAATTACAATAATTATTTTTATATCAAGGGGTCAAAACTCCTGATACAATCAATGTCCAAGAAGAGATATTTAGAGCACACACTCACCGGGGACAAACTGTCATGACTGGGACAGCATGGCAGGAAACAAAATGTTGATCTGTTTCATTGAGGGCCAGCATGGGGCCTTCTTACACTTTTGTGGAATAAGCAGCCAAGAGTTAGGTCAGAAATAGCCAGCGCCCTCAATTATGCCAAAGTAACCTATTTCTGCTAGGGAACAGTCCCAAATGTTCCACAAACTTGCTAGACTGTTCCACTAGTTTGAGACACCTGAGACTGTGGGAAAATTTCACACCCAATCTTAAAGAAACTGAACCAGGCATGTGTAAAATACTTTTTGAAAATAGTTTCATTTCAATTCAGGAAAAAGGACAGAGAGCCCTGCTTTGTAATGGATGGAGTTAGTCTTTAGCTTCCACTGTGCACCCTAAATGAAACATAGTGTAAACGAAGCAGTTTTCTATGCAGCAAGTAAAGAGTGAAAACAACACACTAATGGAGATAAAATGCAAAGAACCGGGATATATAGTAACAATTCCAATTGTAAGTGTGAAAAAACAAATATACATATATGTGAGTTGTGCTTGTTATTTTCCTACTGGTTTGATTGTACAGGATAAAAAAACAATAGTCTGTCCGTATTAGCCACAGTTTCATTCATCATTGTGTTAGTGGACCCAATCTAGGAATTAATCATCAGGGTTTGACAGCAAAATCCATCGGCTCAATACACCAGACATTAGCTGGAAAGTGAGGTACAAGTAGGTCATGTCCTTTGGATTCTTCTCTCTCAGTCTGTTAAATGGGCGTCCTGTCATTGTTTGTTATTGTTGTTGGTTGTTGTTTTAAAATTTGAAATATTGAATGCAAAAGCAAGTGGCAGGAGCCCAACAGGTCTTTGCATTCTTACTTTCTCCTTTCCATCACTCTCCAATTCTTCCAATCCCCAGCTTTCATTCAAACATAAAGAAACAATGTGAAAATAAGACTCCTTCATCATCTTTACTTTGTGCTTGCATGTTGGCTGTAATCATCTTGAAAACATTAAAAATCAGGCTAAGATTCTGCCTATGTTTGATAGGGTTTCATTGCTGTGAAGAGACACCATGACTCAGGCAACTCTTATAAAGGAAAATTTAATAGAGGTTGTCTTACAGTTTTAGAGGGTCAGGTCAGTACATTATTATCATGGTGGGAAGCATGGCAACATCCAGGTAGAAGGGGTGATGTAGAAGGAAAGAAGTTTTCTATATCTTAATCTGAAAGCATACAGGAGGAAGCTTGTGGCCAAAGCAGCAAGGAAAAGCATCTCTCTTCATCACTGGGCAGAGTTTGAGCACTAGATAAAAGCCAGCCTACACAATGATCAAGGCCACATCTGCTAATAGTGCCACTTCCCATGGGCCAAGGATATTCTAATCATCAAACTGCTACATACCTGCAAACACTCCTGTATGCATGTCTGCACACACACACAAAGACACACACACACACACACACACACACACACTCTTTCATGCCTATTGCACGTGATATTGCATAAAAATATATTTGTTTATTTACTCATATATTTATTTTTTACTTACTTGCTTGCTTGCTTATTACTTACTTATTTACTTATTTACTTACTTACTTAGTTTTAAATGTTTTGCTGAAGAACATTGTACATAAACATAATGAGTTTGAGTAAATCCATCCCCATCTTCTCCTCCTTGAATTGCTCTCCATTTCTCCTGTATCACTTTTAGCTTTAATTCCATGCACATTTTAATAAAGACCACTGAGTGAATTTAGTGCTGACTACATATGTGGGGTTAGGGAAACACATCCACTGGAACATGGGCAGCCTCTGAGGAGCCAAATCTATGAAGAAAACTGGCCCTCACACCTGCAGCCACTAATTGCCAATTTTTTGGGGTGAAATTTTCTCTGCTCCCCCATCTATTCTTCAAGAACTGTGAGACAGAAAATTTAAAAAAAAGGTGTTGAGATCTGCTTAGAAAGGACTTTAATCTCAGGATATGGGAATCAAAACCAGGTAGAGATGAATTCTCTGCTGATCTGCACAGGAAAGCACAGAAATCTAGGACTATACAGAAATATCCAGTTCCAGAGAAGAAAAAAAAAAAAAAAGAAACAGGGAGAAATTGGAAAGTACAAATAAGAATTTGAATGTACAGATTGTAAATCCTGTCTCTGGGAGTAATAATCAAGATACTTTGAAAGGAACAATCAAGCCATGTTTAAAAGACTGGACACACCATTTGGCATATGTTATATAAATCAGTAAAAATAATTAAAAATGTCTCATTAAAATTCACAACAATCCCCTTAAGTTTTTTCTTCTGGTTTTCTTCTTTAAATATCTTATTGAATCTGAAGTGATGGCTCAGCATTTCTGAACACTGGCAGCTCATGCACAGCATACACTTGGACTTGCCACATTTCCATTGGCTGTTTACAACTTCTTCTATTTTAGTAACCACAGGGAATCCACACTCCCCCTTCCCATGAGACAATGTATCCATACCTATACAGAGAATTCAAAACAAACAAAATCTCTTCAATCTGTCTCACCAATCATACATTAGGTCCAATGCTTGGGTGCTTTCTGTTTCAGGCTCACAATGATCAATGGTATATACTTTCTAGGTTGTATAACTGCACTTCATTTCTCTACAGGAACCTTTCCTCAGATTCTGTCCTCATCAAGAATCCCATCTAATACCATCAGACACTTCTATGCATCAGAGGGAACAAGGTCTAGCTGTGTGCCTTGCAGTTTGGGTAGAGCACTGTCAATATCCCTTCTCCTCCAGCAAACCCTCTCAAGGCTCACAACGGTTGTCTTCCAGAATAAAATCTGATTGCCTAAGAGAAGGAGCAAATCATCTCTGCTTGCTCTAATGTCTAAATGACATTGCAGATTAAGAAAAAACCTAGAGCTTCCCTAAGATTCTCAGTCCGGGAGCATTTGGACAATCCATTACTTTCATAGGGTCCAAAATTGTTTGAATTCTACAGACCAATGAATTGTCCCATTAGAAGCCAACTTTCCAGCAGGTAGCAGCAGCTCCAACTGTTGTCTCCAAAGGCAGATAAACAAAAGCAACCTGAAGAGGCAGGTGAACTGCTCCTGGTCCCACCAAGGTGACTTTGGTTTCTGGTGGGAGGGGGCAATTACATGCTGTGAGAACTCTGTTCTGTTGATGTGCTCACCCACCAAAACACTTGGTCTTGGAAAGACCAGGAATGAGTTCCTCTTCCAAAATCCCTCCTCTTGCATGTGGTGTTCATTCCATGGGTGTGGGGAGTAGGCTCTATTCCTTGGGTACTCTGTTTCTAAATGAGGTGACACACAGTGATCACTCTCTCCTATCTTTCACAGATGATTGAGACTCCTAATCTAGACATTATTTATTTATTTATTTTTTCAATCTGCGAAGGCAGATATGATTGTTTGCTAACATTACAGTTTGCATGGACACTTCATATATGTAATACATCAAAGGACAGAAGAGGATACAGCAGCATATGCTGCTGGAATTACAGGGAGGATGAGAAAGAAAGGGGGGCCGGGAGTGAGAGGGAAAGAGAGAAACACAGACTGAGACTGAGATACAGAGAGATAGCAATACAGAGAGTGGGAAAGTTAGAAGGAAAGAGAGAGAGGCAGAGAGACAGAGAGACAGAGAGACAGAGAAACAGATAGAGAGACAGAGAAACAGTCACAATGTAATTGCTGGAAATTGAAGCCACGACCTGTGTGATAGCAGCAAGTCTGTCCAATACATACATTGTCTCTTGAGATTTTGGCTCCAATTTTAATTGGCCAAGAAAGACCTGATGCTATGTATTCTGGAGCTGACCTTTTGTATATCATCGTATTCCTGGAAACAGTTTCACATCTAGGGAACATGACCTTTAATCAGTCTTGATGCATCTCACATATCCTATGCCCAGACACCAAAGGAGACATATGGAAGGTTTCCTGTTGTGGTCTGGTAAATGCTCGCAATTCCTGACAAGAATCTCCAGAAGAATAAAGCCAATACAGTCGAAACAACCTTAGCCCTGTTCAGAGTGAGATACCTGCCTTCTTAATGCTTCTCAGTACAGCTTTATATAGTGTATTAGCTTACTCTTGGTCAGAATTCACCACAGATCACAAACATCCTATTCAGATTTCTCTCTCTTTATCAATTTTTTCTTGCTGTAGTGGTGGTGATTTTTTAAGAGAGCCTTATAAGAATTAATTTACTCTTAGATGAATTTGGACCTTTTGAGAAAGATTGTATTCCTACACCATTTTTCGCTCATGAGAAAATGGGGAGGTGGTACATGGCTTAGAGTATAAGATCATTGGCCCCTGTGCACAGGTTCCAGGATTCAATTACCAGGGCCCATCTTGTTTGTCACAGCCACAGGTAAGTGCTGTTTCAGGGGATCTAATACTATCTAACTTCTGATCTCTACACGGTCCAGTTTAGTGCACAGGCAGCAGACACACCCCTTCAGGTAAAACATTCATAAAATAGAAATAATGAAAATTCTACAGTTTACCTATTGCCATATAAAACTTGATTTCCAAATGATCACACATACTATTAGGAGAGGACCTCAAAATGTGGATGTAGGTCAAAAATTTTGATATATTTGATACTTATTTTTTCTTTCTTTTCTGTTTTACACCACCTAGGACCCCACATCCCAATGACCTGGAGGAGAGTAAGCCAGAGTTCTTCCATAGTCTTTGCTTCAGTTCCTGTCTCCACTTACCAGCTCTGATTAAGGTGTTGTCCAGACTTCCCTAGATAACACAGTTTAAAACCTGAAAGTTGAAAACAGAAAGAATCCATTACATCATTTGGTAGATTTGGGTCCCAATTTTTACCTCATTGAAATCAAGACAGGACTGTATGCTTGCAATAATGTTATCTGCCTGTGCTTAAACTTCTGACTAAAAAACTCTTTGTTCAAAACAGTGCAGTGACCGATGAGCATCAGACAGTTACATAGCAATTGTTGCCCTATGAATTTGGATACATCTCTGATTATATTGAAGATTCAAATTCAATTAAATGGTTTTAGTAGTAGGTAGACAGGCACCTAGTGTTGAGGTAAAACAAATTCCACAGTAGATCAGTTCTAAAACTACATTATTCTGCATGATATCTCAGCACTAATGAATAGGCAGCTGCACAAGCAAAAGAAGAGGAAAAGGAAAAAACACAGGCAGACACAGATGCAGAGGTTGAGAAACAGGCTGAGATAGAGAATGAAGAAGGAGAAAAGGAAGGGCAGGCAGAGTCACAGGGACAGTCAAAGGGAGATTCAGAATCAGAGACAGAGTCAGAATGTGTGGTGTGCATGTACCTAGTGTGTGTCTCTCTAATTTTTAGACCTTTTAGGAAGTTACATTAACTCAAGTGTCCTGAGAGATGGAGTGATTGGTTGCAACAAATTTCTCAGATTACAACCAGTATTTAAAGACATGGTTTCTGTCTAATTGGCAACCCAGACCCAAGGAATACTTATAATAGGAGAGATCCCAGGCTAATGGTTTTCTTTCTTATAATAAGTCTGTCTCTCCCAGTCACAGAATAAAAGGAAATTATGATTCATTGGAAAAGAACACATAAATGGCTCCAGAAACTCAGCCAAGTCTACTAAGATATATATATGTATATATATATATATATATATATATATATATATATATATATATATATATATATATATATATTATCACAAAGCTCTCACACAACTTTTTAAAAATCCTGTACTGGATTCATCTTCTAAGTATACACTGTATGTTATGTATAGTATATCATAAAATACTAAATAGGAATATCTAGCTATGTACACTGAATGTATACTGTGAGGAGCTGCCCTTTCAATCTCCATTACAAGATGGCGCTGACATCTGTTGTTCTAACTGGTAAAGAAATAGTCTGTGTATGTGCTGGGGTATTTTTCCATTCTTTGTGCCCTTCCTGTTCTGTGGCGTCATATGGGCTGATAGTGAGCAGCCCTTAGGGTGAAATATGTCTCTAACACTTCTTGTGGTCTATTTAAGGACCGAGTTTCCTGTGTTCTAAGCCTCCTCGCCCAAAAGCTAATCATCTTTCTCTTCAGATGGATTAAAGCTATGCTGCAGAAAGATCTGAGTGTGTCCTGTGTGTGTGTGTTATCGACGGTGAGACACTTTATCATCACAAACATAGTATACTGAATGCACAGAGCATTAGTACTGTAACTCCATGGATAAATCATGTTCATGAAGTAACACTAACAGAGATTTACACACAATATTTGCATTTCATTTGTGTTCCCGAGATGAAAATTATTTTCATCAACACACATGGCACTGCATAGAACAGGTATGACTAATATTAAAATAGTAAACAGCTGACTGCAAGAAGTATAGAAATCAGAGTTAGTAAGACTTTGGTGGAATACTATATTTACATACTCACAACATCCATTAGTGAAGAACTCCTGCTGCATTAACTTTGCACAAGATTTATTGTCAAAACTTGTACTTTTAGTCTGGTGGTTGGTGGTTGGTTACACAAGTTGGTTGTGGTTTGTTAGTAGCCATAATTAAAGGAGAAGAACAAGGAAAAAAATTAAATTCAGAGATTTTCTAATTCCTCTCTCTAATATACCCTTATTTCTGTTCTATCTAGCGTTAGGGGTTATAAAAAGAAGATCCTAGAAAATATCAAACACCAACTATAAAAATGAATCCTTAATTACTGTCCACCAGAAACCACCAATTGTGAAGAAATACACTTTATCTTCTTTATCATAAGTTTTAAAGGACTCTCTTCAATAGCTTCCTGACTGGACTGTTCTTTTTTCTTCTGTGTTCTTTTTCCTTGTGTGTGTGTGTGTGTGTGTGTGTGTGTGTGCATGAGGGTGAGTGTGTGTGACTTCCTGTGATTAATACCTTCCTGTGTTGTTAACCATTCATATTTGCTGTGGATTTACTCACAACAAACAGATAAACTGAATTGTGAGTATCTTTTTTTTTGGTGTCTGTTTTGTTTTTCTTTTCTGGTGGTGGGTTTAGCATGTATGTAAATCAAACACTACCATCGAGTCACATCTCTAGCTTAGACAGGGTTTTGAATTCTTTAACACTAGTTATTTCTCTCCATATTACTGTAACATTATAATGTTTTTATTGTACTCCTGATCTGTTACTGAAATTTTATTTCTATTTACTCCAAATTTATGTAGGTGCTAAGCAACGTCAACCCATTGCTGATATTTTTTGTCAATAAGGCAAGTTGATCAATAAATGACTTTTTTTTTCTGACTAGTGCCATATTGTGTTTTCTTGAAGACTTGTATCTTATGAGCCGGAGCAGAAACTTGTAATGTACACTTGAGGAGGGTTTTTTTTGGGATTTGGAGGGTATTTCAGTGTATAAAATGAATGTCAGGTGCCTGATGTTCTATCAGGGTAATGGTGCTCCTTAAGCTACATGTTCATCTTTATTTTCTCCTACACTTTTCATAACAATATTTTTCATTACCACAGAGCAAATGTTACAGGTTCTTAGCTTTTAAACTCTCAGTAAACACCAAAGTCTCAATTTTGGACTTCAGTGCAGCCTCTTCTCTAAAAGCTAGTCAGAGGATGCTTAGTCCTGTGAGCCCAACCTTTCTTTTTATTCCAAGCATGGAGGGAAGCTGGCATTCCCTGTGTTTTGCAATTAGAGATTCTGGTGTCAGCAGATCTTACTTGTCACCCTATTGAGTTTGCTCATCTGTAATAGCAAGTGAAAGAGTGGTAATCAGTACCATGATGGCTCAAAAGAAGTCTAGAACACCACTGCATTCTGCCCCCTTGTGGGTGCCATCCCTGTCACATTTTGAAGAGAAACAGTGCTCCTTCCAGGAAGCTGCTGGGAATTGAACTGCACTCCTCTGCATGCTGTCAGACCCAGCCTCCAGGTCTGGACTGACTCTCCTTAAGGATAGTCACTTACCCTCCTGGCCCCAGTCCCTAATTCTCTCTCAGTTCTCCACAAAACAGGAGACTCTCTTTATTTTTTGTGCCAAATGATGCCAGCTTCATTTCAAATATCCTGATAAACTAAACTGGTTGGGTCTTAAAATAATTTCTTTCTCTCAAACACCTATTTATCAGGAAAACTGTCAGTGAGAATGGCTGAGACATCTAGTCTGGGCGAGTTTCCTATGATTAAGGGCAGGGAATATGAAGATAAGGCCAACTTATTAATATACTTCCAAAGTCTAGTTTTAATTGGCATCTCTAATGCTGTGCAGAAGAAATGTGAGATTGTGAGGTGACTTCACAGATTAATATAAGAGGTGAGTCTAGAAAATCAGGAGCTGTCTATTGAGAACAGCACTGGACCATGGCCCTCCTTTGAGGATTTACACTTTAAAGCTGAGATAAACTGTAAAAAAATTATGTCTTTCTGAAATTTATGCCATGGAACGTCCACATAATATCTTAGTTCATTTGTGTGATGTTTTTATACATGGCTGTAAATGCTTTTATGTTAACCTGTGTGTGCTAGTAAGTGTTTGCCTTCTTAACATGAAGCTAAAGTCACCTGGGAAGAGGGAACCTCAAATTGGATCTGTCTACATTAGATGAGGCTATAGCCATGTTTATTTGTTTTCTTAGAAATTTTTCTTTAAATTTTCCATCTTATGTGACCTGAAAGTATCCATCTCCCTGTTTATCCTCCTACCATCGAACTCAGAGACACAGTGAAACTAACAGAAGTTATGGGCCAAATGAATTTAACAGATACCTATAGAACATCACCCAAAAACAAGAACACACATAATATGCACTCATTCTTAAGTGTATATTAGGCAAAAAAAACATGGAATACCCATGATACAATTCATTGATACTATCCATTATCTCTACCTATGGTCAGGATTATTTTTCTGATTTTTCTTTGTATAGATTCCTGATTCTTGAAGGAGAGAGCTCGATAAAGGCATCCTCTTTAATCTTTAATTCTCTGAGTCTCTCACTCTCTGTGCATTGTCCAGTTGTGTCTTTCTGTGATTATTACCAGTTTTGTAGGAAACTCACCTCTGATGAAGGCTGAGGCATATATACTAACATATGGGTGGAGCCATTAGGATTCATGAGAAGTCATTTTACTGCTGTGGTTATTTAACAAAATTTATGATGGCAGATTTTCACTTAGTGTTTTATGACCTTTCTAGTCTCAGATCTTGGCCTGATATTTCCCTCCACATTTAACCCTCCTATTTTAGTGTCTTCTTCATTCCTTTATACCACTATATTCTACTTCCCCTTCCTTGGAAGAGCTCCTCCTTCTTTATGGTTCCTTACTAGATAGCTCATCTCTGTTACCCTAAATGAAAAACAAACATATATAAACCTTACAAGCTAACTCCATACATAGGTGAAAACATTCCATTTGTGTCGTTCTGGGTGTGATTTGACTGTTGGATATTTTCCCTTTTTTTGTTTTTTTGTTTTTTTTTTTTTGTTTTTGTTTTTTTTTTTGATACTTCAATCCTTCTTTTTTAAAAAAATATTTTTATTACGTATTTTCCTCAATTACATTTCCAATGCTACACCAAAAGTTCCCCATACCCTCCTCCCCAGTTCCCTACCCACCAATTCCCATTTATTTTTTGGCTCTGGCGTTGCCCTGTACTGGGGCATATAAAGTTTGGTTGTCCAATGGGCCTCTCTTTCAGTGATGGCTGACTAGGTCACCTTTTGATACAAATGTAGCTAGAGTCCAGAGCTCCGTGGTACTGATAAGTTAATAATGTGGTTCCATCTGTAGGGTTGCAGATTCCTTTAGCTTCTTGTGTACTTTCTCTAGTCCTCCATTGGGAGCCCTGTGATCCATATAATAGCTGACTGTGAGTATCCACGTCTGTGTTTGCTAGGCCTTGGCATAGTCTCACATGAGACAGCTGATTAACAGTTGATGGGAGAGGATCCAGTACTCAGTGAGTGGTGCTATCTCTGCAAAGATGGTGATAAAATATATAAGAAAGCAACCTGAGGGTAGTGTTTGAAAAATGAGTCAGTGTTTAAGAGAACTGGCTGCTCTCTTAGAAGGTCAGGATTTGAATCACAGAACTCAGGTGGCAGCTCACAGCCTCATGAAGCTCCAATATCAAGGGACCAAGCTCCCTCTTATGGACTCTGTGAACCCTGGACAAAAAAGGCCCACAGACATTCACGAAAACAAAACATTTTTATATATACATATATGTTATTAAAATAAAAGTTAAAAGGCATTTTTAAATTTTGTAAGTAGAAAAGCTGAGAAAACTGTGTTGAGAAACAAGCCAATAAGCAGCCTTGCTCCATGTACCCTGCCTATAATCCTACATGGGTTCCTGCCCTGATTTCACTCAGTGATGGAGTGTGATGTGGAAGAATCACACAAACTAATCTTTTTCAAAAGAGAAGGGAGGAGAGGGGGATTGGAATGGGGATTTGTTGATGGGAAACTGTGAAGGAAGTTATCATTTAAATTGTAAATAGATAACTAAATTAATGATGAAAAAAATAAGTCCTGTCAAGAACTCCAATGTGACAGTGTGAAACTGCTAATCTACAACCTGCTAAACTCACATGTGCGGGGTGTGGGCATGCAAGTGTTCTGTCTGAGCCTGCAGGCCACTTAAATCCTCAAAAACCCTGTGGAGTTCAACCCTGACTTCCTGGCACAGATGATCCCCAAAGTGTATTGGGAAGTGCTTGTGCAGGTAGCAGACACCTCAATCTTGGCCCAGGTACACAAATAGCCAACTAGCTGCTATGAACAGGACAAGATACTTTTGAGGAAGATGTACCCACGTGTGGCTTGAGATTGATGTACTGGATGGTACTCTGCAATGGTCAGAATCCAGTGTTCTTTTCCCCATCATCCACAGGATCACCAATATGCTGTAGAATGATGAGGAGACAGAGAGGTAACCTTGCTAGCCACCACAATGCGATGTGGGAATGGGTATCCAGTTGGAGGAAGACCCTCATGAAACAGTGGGGAGGGGATGGGATAGAGGGTTTCTGGAAGGGTGGGAAACTGAAAACGGACATCATTTGAAATGTATATAAAGAAAATATACAATTAAAAAAAGACCAACCAAAGAGTACATAGGGCGGGGCCCATGGCTGCAGCTTCATATGTAGCAGAGAATGGCCTATTTGGACACCAGTGAGAGGTGAAGCTCCTGTTCAAGAGAAGGCTCTATACCCCAGTGTAAGGGAATGTCAGGACTAGGAAGTAGGAGTGGGTATTTTGTTGATTACTGAGAGGAGGGATGGCATAGTGAGTTTTCAGAGGGGAAACCAGGGAAGGGGATAAGATTTGAAATGAAAATAAAGAAAATGCCTCATAAAATAAAATAAAATAAAACAAAATAGATTGAAAACAACCACCTAGACACAATAAGTTAATAGCAGAATAATAAATAAGACAGTGTAGTGGTGCATACCTTTTATCCCTGCTCTTGGTAGGCAGAGGCAGGGGCAGGCAAATTTATGAGTTCAAGGCCAGCCTGATCTCCAGATTGAATTCCATGACAACCAGGGCTAAACAGAGAATCCCTGCCTCGAAAAAACAAAAAACAATAAACAAATAAAGAGAAAATGAATGACACACAGGCATACAGAAGAGGACTGGTCCCAAAGACAGCTCTGTCCTAAATATACTAGAGCACATTGCTTCACAAAATGAATTCTGAACATGCTCTCACATAGTGCATTTGAATATACTTTCTAGGTTAACCCCATATGATCACAAGAAACAAAAGGTAACAAGAAGATCAGAGTCAGAAGTATATCTCAGACTCATGTCAAAGACAGTCTGGGAGGCACACCATGCTTCGGTTTTCAAAGTTCAATAGAGTGGTTCTCCACCTTTTTAATACTGCGGTTCCTTCATATATATACTTCCTTATGCTGTGTGGTGCCCCAACCGTAAAACTATTTTTTGCTGCTTCATAACTGAAATGTCCTACTGATATGAATTGTAACATACATTTCTGACATACAGATAGTCTTAGACAACTCCTGTGAAATTTGTCACAAGGACTAGCAACCTACAGGTTGCCAACCACAGTGCCAGCAACTAGGAAAACTAGCCAGCCCCTTGATTTTTACAATGTTGCCTTCCGTAACTGTGGTAGAATAGATGTGCTCTATTTTAGTGGTCTAAGCATGTGAGGATCTGTAACACTACCTGGAAACACACATACCAAATTGGATGAGGGAGTCTATTTTTTCTGTCCTGGACCTTGCAGGTTTGAGTCAGCTCTAACCAAATAGAAGAGAAAGGATACTGGATGAATTCCTACTCAAAGTCTTTGGAGACAACAGGGATTTTATTGGGTTCTCATGGAGAATGGGAGAGTGTTTGTGCTCCATTAAAAAGGTACTCACATTCACTATTTTGATGCCTTTCTTTCTATTTGAGTGTGCTTTGTACTTTTGTCTGCTATGTGTTGTGTTCTGTGTTCTTTCTTACTAACTCTAGGGTTCTTCCAATACTTGGAAAATGAAAGTCAGTTTGAAAACCTTTCATATTTGTTCTCTGTATAGAAACTCTCTCTCTCTCTCTCTCTCTCTCTCTCTCTCTCTCTCTCTCTCTCTCTCTCTCTCTCTCTCTCTCTCTCTCTCTCTTTGAGTTTTCAAGACAGTGTTTCTCTGTGTAGCCATGTTGTTCTGGAAATCACCCTGTAGACCAGGTTGGCCTCGAACTTAGAAATTCACCTGTCTCTGCTTTTCGAGTGCTGGGGTTAAAGGTGTTTGCCACCACCACTTGGAAATATGATTCTTTTAAAAAATTAGATTATGAGTCATTTGTACCAAAAATAAGATCAAAATTTCAAGGAAGGTACTTTTAATTGAAAATGCATCTTTCTGATAAAAAAAAAATGGGGTATTCCATGGAGATACAGAAGGTTGAAAATGACCCAAAAGGTATTGTTCTTCAACTAATTCCTTATCAGCTTGTAATTTTCTGAGGATATTGGCCACTGAGGCTTGAAGTATCAAAAACCCATCAGGCTATCTCTCTCTCATTCTTTCTCTCTCTTTCTCATTCTTTCACTCTCTCTCATTTTTTCTCTCTGCTCATTCTCTCTCTCTTTCTCTCTCTCTTTCTCTCTCTCTCTCTCTCTCTCTCTTTCTCTTTCTCTCTCTCTCTCTCTCTCTCTCTCTCTCTCTCGTTTTAAGCCATTCATCCAGTGGTTGGCATCTAATGTTAATCCATTTCTTGTCTATTTCACACAGTGAGGCAATCAATATTGATGATATGACTGTGAAATGGTCCTTCTTACTTTTTTTTTTCTTTTGCTTTTTTGAGACAGGCATGCCATGGACTCATTCATAACAGTTTTTCTCTCTAGAATAAGTTTGCATGCTTTAGCACTTGATAATAATCTCGATTGTTGATTTATTTTAATATCTGTGAGTTTCTGCAGTAACTGATTCTATTAGTTAGTGATTAGTTGCTGTGAAAAGACATCATGACCAAGGCCACTCATAAGAGACTCATTTCATTAGGGCTTTTCTACATTTCATTACACGTTCAGAGGTTCACTCCATGATCATCAAGGCAGAAAATATGGCACTGTCTAGGCAGACATGGTGGTGGAGAGGAAGTTTCGATTATGCACCTTCATCCAAATGCTTCGAGGAAAAACTATGTATTTTGCAAACAGGGAGGGTCTCTTCCACACTGGTAGAGCTTTAAAGCCCCAGAGTGATATGCTTCCTCCAGCAAGGCCAGACCTACTACTACAAAGCCACACATCCTCATAGGCCAACTATATTTAGAATGCCACACTGGTTTCATAGCAACTTGACAAGATCTAGAGTCTTCAAAGAGAAGGAGACTCAGTTGAGAAGATGCCTCCATAAGATCCAGCTGTTAGGAATTTTCTTAATTGATGGGAGAGCACCCACTCCATTGTGGGTGTTGACATCCTTGTGGTGGTAGTCCTGGGTTCTTTAAGAAAGCAAGCTAAGCAAGATTAGAGGAGCAAGACAATAAGCATCACCAATCCATAGCCTATGAATGAGCCTCTGATTCCAGGATCCTGTGTTGTTTCAGTTTCTGTCCCAACTTATTTGGTGATAAACAGCAATGTGGAATTATAAGCTGAATAAAACCTTTGCTATGGAATTTGCTCTTTGGACATGGTAAATCCTTACAACAATAAAAAACAGTAAGGTATTCTTAGGGAAAAAAATGTCTAACAGTGCCAATGTCACTTGTCTTATAACCACAAATAATAATGTGTAGACATTTTATTTTTACTTAGAGATAAGGTATACTCATGTACCTACCTGAGATGTAATTGTTCTAGTTTTCTTCTTTCTCACCATGTAGAATACTACAATAAAAAATAACTTGGAAATAAAAAGAATACAGATTGTCACTGAGGAAGACAAAACAGAAAGTTGAGTCAGTAACAGCAAACACTGCTTATTGGCTTGCCACTGTCTTAGCCACTGTTCTATTGCTATGAAGAGACACATTTGGTGACGGCAACTATTAGAAAACAAGGCATTCTTTGTGTAGAGAAAGGCCATTGACTTGTTTGAGTTAATTTTATATCCAGCTACTTCACCGAAACTGTTTATCAGGTTTTGGTGTTCTCTGGTGGAATTTTTAGGGTCACTTATATATACTATCATATCAATGCAAAAAGTGATATTTTTACTTCCTCTTTTCCAATTTATATCCACTTGATCTCCTTTTGTTGTCAAATTGCTCTGGCTCATTCTTCAAGTACTATATAATAAACAGGATGAGAAAGAAATTAGGGAAACAACACCCTTCTCAATACTCACAAATAATAAAAATATCTCGGCGTGACTCTAACTAAAGAAGTGAAAGATCTGTGTGATAAAAACTTCAAGTCTCTGAAGAAAGAAATTAAAGAAGATCTCAGAAGATGGAAAGATCTCCCATGCTCATGGATTGGCAGGATCAACATTGTAAAAATGGCTATCTTGCCAAAAGCAATCTACAGTTTCAATGCAATCCCCATCAAAATTCCAACTCAATTCTTCAACGAATTAGAAGGAGCAATTTGCAAATTCATCTGGAATAACAAAAAACCTAGGATAGCAAAAACTCATCTCAAGGATAAAAGAACCTCTGGTGGAATCACCATGCCTGATCTAAAGCTTTACTACAGAGCAATTGTGATAAAAACTGCATGATACTGGTATAGAGACAGACAAGTACACCAATGGAACAGAATTGTAGATCCAGAAATGAACCCACACACCTATGGTCACTTGATCTTCGACAAGAGAGCTAAAACCATCCAGTGGAAGAAAGACAGCATTTTCAACAATTGGTGCTGGCACAACTGGTTGTTATCATGTAGAAGAATGCGAATCGATCCATACATATCTCCTTGTAGTAAGGTCAAATCTAAGTGGATCAAGGAACTTCACATAAAACCAGAGACACTGAAACTTATAGAGGAGAAAGTGGGGAAAAGCCTTGAAGATATGGGCACAGGGGAAAAATTCCTGAACGGAACAGCAATGGCTTGTGCTGTAAGATCGAAAATTGACAAACGGGACCTAATGAAACTTCAAATTTTCTGCAAGGCAAAAGGCACCGTCAATAAGACAAAAAGACCACCAACAGATTGGGAAAGGATCTTTACCTATCCTAAATCAGATAGGGGACTAATATCCAACATATATAAAGAACTCAAGAAGGTGGACTTCAGAAAATCAAATAACCCCATTAAAAAATGGGGCTCAGAACTGAACAAAGATTTCTCACCTGAGGAATACCGAATGGCAGAGAAGCACCTGAAAAAATGTTCAACATCTTTAATCATCAGGGAAATGCAAATCAAAACAACCCTGAGATTCCACCTCACACCAGTCAGAATGGCTAAGATCAAAAATTCAGGTGACAGCAGATGCTGGCGTGGATGTGGAGAAAGAGGAACACTCCTCCATTGTTGGTGGGATTGCAGGCTTGTACAACCACTCTGAAATCAGTCTGGCGGTTCCTCAGAAAATTGGTCATAGTACTACCGGAGGATCCAGCAATACCTCTCCAGGGCATATATCCAGAAGATGCCCCAACTGGTAAGAAGGACACATGCTCCACTATGTTCATCGCCACCTTATTTATAATAGTCAGAAGCTGGAAAGAACTCAGATGCCCCTCAACAGAGGAATTGATACAGAAAATGTGGTACATCTACACAATGGAGTACTACTCAGCTATTAAAATGAATGAATTTATGAAATTCCTAGCCAAATGGATGGACCTGGAGGGCATCATCCTGAGTGAGGTAACACATTCACAAAGGAATTCACACAATATGTACTCACTGATAAGTGGATATTAGCCCAAAACCTAGGATACCCAAGATATAAGATACAATTTCCTAAACACATGAAACTCAAGAAAAATGAAGACTGAAGTGTGGACACTATTCCTCTCCTTAGAAGTGGGAACAAAACTCCCATGGAAGGAGTTACAAAGTTTGGAGCTGAGATGAAAGGATGGACCATGTAGAGACTGCAATATCCAGGGATTCACCCCATAATCAGCATCCAAAAGCTGACACCATTGCATACACTAGCAAGATTTTATCGAAAGGACCCAGATGTAGCTGTCTCTTGTGAGACTATGCGGGGCCTAGCAAACACAGATGTGGATGCTCACAGTCAGCTAATGGATGGATCACAGAGCTCCCAATGGAGGAGTTAGATAAAGTACCCAGGGAGTTAAAGGGATCTGCAACCCTATAGGTGGAACAACATTATGAACTAACCAGTACCCCCGAGCTCTTGACTCTAGCTGCATATGTATCAAAAGATGGCCTAGTCAGCCATCACTGGAAAAAGAGGCCCATTGGACACGCAAACTTTATATGCCCCAGTACAGGGGAATGCCAGGGCCAAAAAGGGGGAGTGGGTGGTTAGGGGAGTAGGGGTGGGTGGGTATGGGGGACTTTTGGTATAGCATTTGAAATGTAAATGAGCTAAATACCTAATAAAAATGGGGAAAAAAAAGAAAAAGAAGAAAACACGGCATTTAACTGGAGGCTTGCTTACATTTTCAGAAGATTGTACAATCATCACGAGAGGGACCCCATCACTGGAGCAATAGAGAACTATTGATCCTTAGGCAAAGAGATAGATTCTGCCATTGCATTGGCTTCTTGAAAACTCAAACCCATCCTTGTTGATACGCCCACTTTCTCCAATGAAGCCACACCTTCTCTTATTCCTTCTAAATTTAAACTCACTGCCACTTCCTGGTGACTAAATATTCATATATATGTGTCTATAGGTGACTTTATTATTCAAACCACCACTTTTCCCATGGCTCTTTCAGCTATTTTTTTTAAAATACAGCCTAAAAGGCTCCCATTTACTAAGGACTACTGATGAGCTTAGCCACAGTGATGGGCCCTCCCACATCAATCATTAGCGAAGAGAATATCCCATAGACTTACCTAATGAACAAGTAAGTGAATAGAGACTGATCTTCAATTGTTCTCTCTTCTTAGGTAACTGTGGATTGTCAAAATTGGAAAAAAAAATAATATCCCATCACAGTAATATTTAACTTACACCATAACCTACAAAAACATTACTCAACACCATCTATTGCATTCTGCCCCTGCATAGACACACTTCCATGTATGGCATAAGTGAAGGTTGACTACCTCCATCAGCAAGGATACTCAATAATAGGTGACATGAGCTGAATATTTCCTATAGCCTCACAACCCCGAAATTCTACTGTGTATTACACTTACTGGGGGACTTGCCAATCTGTCCAATTTTATGCCACCAAAGCTATGACAAAAAGACTCCTCATCAAGAAATCTAATGAATTTTACCTGATTTCTTTCTCCTGAGGCAACTGAGTATTATCCCTTCATGCTTATATTGGTGTTTGATTCATCTGTAATAAACCCACTACTATTTACAGCTACATCACAGGAGGTATGACAAATACCATCTCCCATGAGTTGGCCAAACCTTTTCAGCAGCTTTTTTTGTAGTATCCTATCTATAATAAAAAATACATTGATTTCTTTATTTTTAAGTGTGTAATTTAATGATTCTAACACATTTTCATCTCCTTCCATTTCCCCTCATTTTCTGCTACTTCATATGATATTGCAATCTATTAAAATACAGTAGTGAATACAGTGGAAAAAACAGTGTGGGAAGAATCAAAGTTCTTTATTACAAAGACAACAGATACACTGGCAGAATCTTCCAGGTACAACTATTTGGTAACTTTCGGTCTAATGTTAGCATGATTCTTCTAGAAAAAAGCTTAAAGAATTAAGGCATGGTTACAATGGACCAGAAAAGTCAGTATCACTAGTGAGACACACTCATGTAAATAATTTTCATCACTGTTCCGATATGCCTAGCAACAAGGAAAACAGGTCCATAGTCACAAGAGTATGAAAGGGGCATGAAGCAGAACAGTTGTCCAACTTATTATTACCCAGTAAGCATCAACACAGGAAGTGACCAAAGACAATAAATAACTTCCAAGACATGTTCCCAATATCCAAGTTCCTTTACAAGTGTCTCACCCCTTCAATGCACACCCATCAATCAATTAACTCATTGATTAAAGCCCTCAGGGTCCAATCACTTTTCAGATTGTGTATAGTGTTCTATCTTTGAACATTGTATTTGGGGCCAAAACCTTCATCAAAGAACCACAACTGACATTGCAAACCCATTTCACCACACAATTCTTTATGTTACAAAAAGTGATAGGATCTATCTGTCTCTTTGAGGATATGTCTGTATAGCAGTTACAAAAGCAAAACGTCCAGGCCAACAGAATCATCACCTCCATGAGGTATTTTAAAATATGAGTTCAAGAAGAAGGAAAGTGCAATGAAAGTTAAGGTTCTTGATCCCACATCCCTCTATTTTAAAGCCATAGGGTGGACCCAGAAGTTTAGGTCAAAAGTGTAAATTTCACCTATACTACAACCAACTGTGATGATTTCTAGCCCTCTCCAGTTTCAGTGTGGTATTTAGTCCCACCATCTGCATCACAGCATATTGCCTAGTGTGAAATAGTGCCAGCAGTTGATTGCAAACCCCACTATGCGTTGACTTGGATGTAAAATGAGACATCTATAATATAGACACACTTGTACACACACACATACTCACAGAAAGAGGCAAGAAGTAGAGGAGCTGAGTCTTAGGATCCCTCAATGAAGAGATAGTGGAAATCTTGTAAGGTAGAGAGGTCATTGAGAAACTGTATGTCTCTATCTGCACAAAATCAGGCCAGTCTGCCTTCCATCAATAAGTGGTAGGTTCTCACTATCAATCATCCCCATCTGAGAATGTATGGACAGTTAATGAAAGATGGAGAGTCAGTTTTCATCAAAGGTATGCCCTTTGAAGGTTATAGTTTGGCCAGGCACTACTGGTAGCTCCATGTCCAAGAGTTTATGGGCAACACAATTGATTTGAATGGGTTTTATCAAAAGGGAGAAAAGGAGACATGAAGTTGGAAGGAGGATTAAGGTGGGAATGGATCTGGTTTTGGTCCGGGAGGAGTTATTAAGAGATCTGGAAAATAAATTCCATCAAAATACATTGTATGAATTTCTCAAGGAATTAATGAATGTAGTTCTTAATATATAATGTCTGTACTGAACATATACAGACGACTTATATTTCCATTTCCTAAATAACAAACCCTTGTGTAGCAGTTTCATTACATTAAGGGCAAAAGTAATCCAGAGATTATTTAAAATAAAGAAGGATCAGAGGTTATGGCCCAGGGGCAAATTCATGCCTGTGTTTATTTACTTACAACACCAGTGCTTAGGATTTTGGGAGCGGCAGAGACAGGAAGATGACTGTAGCTTCCTGAAAGCCAGCCTCAACATTAGCTCAGCAAGAAACCCTGTAGAAAGGGGATAAATTAGGGAATGAAGGAGCAAATCACACTATACCCTTCGCTACCTTTGAACTTACCTGTACAGATCTGTGTGCAGACACACATGAATATAAATAAAATATACAAGAGCTTATCTTTCATAGCTTATAAGCAGTGTTCTGTTATCTTAGCCTAGAATCCTGAGGACTTTATATCATTAGAGTTCCTGAAGCAAACTCCCCAGATATAGCGATGGGTATATCTTGTACTATGCAAAGAGACCTCAGTTAAATGTATGTCAGTGACTCCAAAACAGCTTTTCTTCTCTACCTTTCTTTATATGGCACAGAACGACCTGTAAATAATTAAAATATGAAAACAAAGCTTTTTCACGAATTTAGTCTTGTGTTAAAATAATATTTATAACATTTTACTAAATGGAAGGGAAATCTTCAGCTCCCAGGAACAATCCTGTAGGCTTCTGTTTTGTCCCATTATGAACAAAATTAATTGCACATTGACAATTCCCACGGTTTTAACTAAATCAGGATGAAGGGATATGTTTCCATACAAATAAGTAATGCCAATCTGATTAATCAAGTAGAAATGTGGCAGGGTTAGGATGCCTTTGGCTGATGTGACAATGATGACTGATTAGTCTCTTGTTATGCAAATAACCCTAACCTCTAAGAAAAGAAAAGTAATGATATAGAATATTCCAAGAAGTGGCATGGACAATTATTACTTGATTTCAATTTCTTTTACATACTTTATTAGTTTAAATAATTGTGGCTCACAGAAGATCAAATATTCAAAGGAGTTAGTTTTCTAGGTGGTGGGATGTTTAGAAAGATTTAGGATTTGTGTTTTCATTAAAAGTGATTTGGCACTGGGCTTGAAATATCAAACACCCTTTGGCATATCAAAAACTCTCTCTCATTCTTTCTTTCTCTCTCTCTCTCTCTCTGTCACTCTCTCTCTCTCTCTCATGTTTTAAGCCATCCATCCAGTGGTTGACATCTAGTACTAATCCATCGCATGTTTATTGCACACAGTAAGGCAATCAACATTTATGATATGGATGTGAAATGGTCCTTCTTGCATTTTTTTTTTTTTTTAGTTAACTCAACCTGGGAATATAGAACCGCAGATAAAGAACTGCCTCCATCACATTGGTCAGTTGCCACACCTGTAAGGAATGATCTTTTTTGGATGGCTGATGTTGAAGGGTCTAGCCCACTATGGGTAGTGTCAACATCTATGAAAAAAATATACAAGGTGTGGTGGTTATCGTGTAAGGGCCTGAAATTAATTTTTCTGGAAGAACTAAAGATCTATATGGCATGAAAAATTAAAGTGCCTGATAATTTGTAAGTAAATTCCATACTTACCAGCATTCAATATTTTGTCTACCCATATTTCAAAAGTAAAATTATCAAATCTATTTCACCCTGTTTTACTGCATTTAATCTATTAAATTACTTGTAACCAGAAATACTAATAAATTTTAAAGGCCTTTAAAACATGACTGGTTGATATTGTGTTTAACTTCATCACAACTTTGTAAGCAGGAACAAGAGCTAGATTGCCTTCTCATTTTCCAAAGAATCCATGATTCACGGTTGCAAATAGCTTCAATACAAGGTACTTAACCCTGTAAAATTCCTGCTTTGTTTGAATAAAATATTTATTGCTCTAACTTTGGGTTTTCATAAACAGAATTTTGATGTGCTATCCAATGTGCTGCCTCAAAGAGTCTGGCACAATTTCTGACACTAAGAACAGTTTAAAGATAACCAGGGAAAGGTTGGAACAGGGAAAATAACCACCAAGGATGTTGGTGAGTCAGAAACTGAAGGCTTTCACAGGAGGAATATAAAAACAAAAACAAAACAAACAATCAACAAATGAATAAACAGAAACCCAACCACCAAAATGATAAAAACAATACAGGAGTGAATTACTTGGGCAGAATGTGACTCAAGTCATCAGGACATTTCAGTAGGGATTATATTTTGTATTTCGAGAAGGCCATATGAAAAGGTAAAGCCTAGATGGTCAATGTCTCTGGTGTAATTAGGGAAGGAACCAGCATGAGTGGGGTTCTATCATGCAAGCTGAACTAGGTGATGTCACAGAGCACTGGCCATAGATTGCACATCTATTCCACTTGGAGGCACTAGAATCCCTAGAAGGTGTGTCCACTATTTTCCCAGTGGTGTATGAAAGGCAGGCCAGCTCCTGAACCCCAACGTTGTTCCTCAAGTTTTTTTTGCCTGGTCTGTATCAAAAGACAGAATCTTGATGACTAAGACATTTTCTTTGGGTAAGTACATTTATGAAGTGAATGGGACCCTCATAGCTATAGAAAGCTGAAAGTTTTCCCTCCCACACTGAGTAACTGTACATTCTAAATTCTCCCATGTTTGGGGCCAGGGGCATGGTTGATATAGTTTAGTTGATCTCCTGAATTTATTATCCTTGCTAACAATATCTCCTTCACAATTCCATTAAAATGTCAAAGCTCTTCTTTGTCCGTATGTATTTTAGAAAATGTTAGTTCTAAATGGCTGATATTGCCTGGACTTGTTGAGGCCAGAGTTGCAGTGGCAAAAAATCACCAAATAATCCTGAGGCTGGGTCAGGTGACATAATACAGAAGGCCAGTGGTGTGCTGTGTCCCTGGGATATTTGTGAATATTGCCACCTAATTCAGAGCTTGCAGGTACAAGAGAGGGTAGGTGACAACTCTGACTCATTTTCTTTATTCTTTAATCCTTGATCATTTTGTAAAAGGCATACCAACTTCCACATTGACATAGACATGCAAGGAGATGTTCCTCAGCAGAGGCAAATTAGCTCAGGGCTGAAGACATATTCATCTGAGTATGTTATTCTGAGCTCTTGAGAATTACTTGTTAATTTCCCTTCGATAATTTCCTTGTTTCCCTTATTTATTTATTTATTTATTTATTTATTTATTTATTTATTTATTTATTTATTTATTGTTTTATTTTTTTATTTTTTGTTTTGTTTGTTCATTTTTTCTTTGGATGGGTGATTAATTTTAATTTGAGTGTGTTTTTGTGTAGCTTTGGCTGTTAGGAAAATCACTCTGTAGAATAGACTAGCCTTTATCTCACTAAGGTTTGCCTCCCTCTGCCTCTTGAGTACTAGGATTTAAGACTTGGGTCACTAACACCTCCTATTAACTTCTGATTTGATTGTTTGTTTTGTTTTTTGTTTGTTTTTCATTTTTGTTTTTGTTTTGTTTTGTTTGTTTGTTTGTTTGTTTTTTGTTGTTGTTGTTTTTTTGTTTAAGTTGTTAATGTTGTTGCTGATTTGGAGACATGGTTCCTTTGTCTACCACTGGCTGCCCTGGAACTCACTTTGTAGACCAGGCTGGTCTCTAAGTCAGAAATCTGCCTTAGCCTGCCTTCTGAATGCTGAGTTTAAATGCTTGTGCCACCATAGCTGGATTATGAACTTCTTATTTGGATCAAATTAAGTTTAGAAGTCCAAACATGTTTAGCATAGCCTTCTTGACCTACTCAAAAATTCCATTAGAGAAGAGCATTTCTCCAGCATTCTCTCCCATCCTACACTCATTGCCTTTCAGTAACTCATATATAGCAACAGCATTGTGTCTGGTGTAAACAGGCAATACCCTCAATCCAAGGCAATGGGCAAGTATGATATTTGAACACAGAATGATACCCACAAGACATCTGCCCAGGGTTGGTTTGGTCTACCACACCAGGGCTACAGCCATGTAGAAGACAATACCTCTGAAGAGTCTTAGCATGACATCCCTCATGAAGAAGAAGAGGAGGATGTCTTCTTCCAACGTCTTGAGGAATATTGTTGGCTGCAGAATTTCTCAAGGTTGGAAGGAAGGTAATGAGCCTGTCACTCAATGGAAGACCATAGTTCTAGGTCAACTGCCAACAAACCCTTCTCTTTATTTGGTGAAGTATGATGGAAATGACAGCGTCTATGGACAGGAGCTCTACAATGATGACAGGATTTTAAACCTTAAGGTTTTGCCTCCCAAAGTAAGATTTCCTCAGGTAAGGGATGCCCACCTCGCCAGAGCCCTGGTTGGCAGAGCGGTACAACACAAATTTAAGGGTAAAGATGGCTCTGAGGACAACTGGAGGAGGGTTATGCTAGCCCAGGTGCCAATCATGAAGGATTTGTTTTACAGTACTACAAGAAGAATCCAGCTCTCTACTTCTATCAGCTCCTGGATGACTACAAGAAAGGGAACCTCCACATCATTCCAGACACTCCTCTGGCTGAGGAAAGATCAGGAGATGACAGTGATGTGTTGATAGGTAACTGGGTGCAGTACACCAGAAAAGGTGGTTCCAAATAGTTCAGAAAGGTTGTTTACCAAATTCTAGCCAATCCTTCACATTCAATTTCACATTTGCAAAGTGTCACAGAAATGCTGCTTATGACCAGAGTGCTTAAACTTCCTTATTCTCATGAAGTTTGTCACATTACCTCCTTGATGAAGGGTACAACCATCCTACTTCTGTGCAAAATTGCCCAAGCTCCTCCCCTATCTTACTTTAGGAAGATTTAGACATTCACAACAGAGAGTACTCCAACCTGTGTTGAGCACAGTGTGTTTGAGGAAATCCCCCAGATTCACCATCTTCCCAGTGTATGTCCTACCTATAACTTCTAATTTCCATGGTCTGGGAAGCACTGTTCTGACCTAAGAGATTTCTGAACACTCTGGACTGAAATCCCAAACAGAAGAGTATCAAGGTAAGGGTAAATCAGATTACTATCTTTGTTTTGTTACCTTAGACAGAGACATCATGGCCTCCATGCAGAGGAATGTGTGGATGGACATATATTTAAGGAAGACACTAAACCAGAAAATACCACATTACACCCTCTTAAAAGACTTCTAAGATTGTTGTCATGCCTACCACAGACATTCAGATGATGTGTATTCTTGATTGTGATTTCATGTTTGGAGCTGATGAAGGAGAAAGTACCTGGAATGTCCTAGAATTCTCAAGGTATCAATCAGTGTTCAATTTCTGCTCAATAGTGCTGCAGACATAGGAATAACAGGATAAAACTATTCTATACAATCCTATGAAGCTCCTATCACCATCCTCCTATTTTAGAGAATCTTAGATCTATCACTAATCCTGAGACAGGCAGAAACAATTCTTCTCCTGCACATAGGGGTACTGCATATGTCTCCCCTTACCCAAAGTATTCAACTTACTGTCTTTTACTGAATTGGCTTTTAGACTATACCTGAAATATTCCACTTTTCACCAAAGGATCTACCAGCCCTCCCTGTTCTAATAGAGAGCTACAGTCCACCACTATCCAAAGGGTTCTCAGACATTCTAAATATGCCCCTGTGGGAGTAAACTTACTAAGTCTATTTAATTGGGCTTCAGATCCTTCTGCTTTGACCAAAAAGATTTCAATCTACTGACTCTGAGTTACCAGGGGCCTCAGATCTCATTTTCCCCAAGTGGTCATCAGATGTCCCTTTCTGACCAATAATGACCTTGCAACGTTCTCCTCTGATGCAGACACTTAGACACCACCCCTCCAATTTTAACTCCCAAATGGACCTCCAGACCACCCAAGCTTAAATTACCTGAGCCGAACATTAAGAAGTACAGCCCAGAACAAAAGCTCATTTCCTCAAGGCAGAAACTAAAATGATGTTCTCCTCACCATTCATACCTAGACCCAGGAGATGAATATATGCCTGAGAAGAAGAACTAGTGTGGAACTGTCAGCCAGGTTTTTGATGAGTGCTCAGACTGCTTCCTGATCCAGCACCACATTTACTATAGTGGACAGATGCTCTAGTCTCTGATGAGGAGTTGCTAGCTGTTAGGAAGAACCTGGAATGGGCTCCACTGCATGAGGTAGGCTGTGTCTTTGATCTCACGTCAAGGAAAGAACATGCAAATTTGAACTCTACCCAACCAAACATACTAGTTTACCTGTACAAAGGGGATTTAGATTTCCAATTTCTCACAAAGATACCCCTCTTACCATTGAGTTCCTATCTATTTTTCATGGCTCATAGGGTCTCATTTCTTCCCAATGTCCATTACTGGCTCACTTCTGACCACTAGCCATACATCTCTGATTAGTGTTGGGGGTGTTCTCGGTATGACACTAAGGCCAACAATAGTGCCTACATGCCATTTCTGAATAATTGGATCTTAAATTCCACCATTGTCCAAGTGTACTTCTGAAAGACTTTTCTCATTACATGGGGTCTCTACAGTAGCATCTTTGTTCATCAGGCCTCTAGTTGTACCTTCTGGCCTAAGCAGGTCTTATACTTCACTTAAAGAGATGCCAAATTTACACAATGTAGACAAAGATGCATTGAGCATTCTTATACTCATTAATATAACATTCCTCCCCTCAGGTTTGAAGTCTCCAGAGCAGCAAAGAGAGTGGGGAGTAGAACTCATCATCTTTAGGTCACTCAGCATCGATGGGTTGTTTGCAACCTTAGTATACAGACATGGATGGTTGAACACAAACCTGTCAGGCTGATAAAGAACTAGACATCTACTAACGTCCTTGGAACCATGTTCAGATTGCTGCACATCCTCCTGAAGATGCCACAGATGACATGGTTCCTTGTGATTGTTGTTCTCTTCTTGTTGTTGCTGTTTTCTTTTAACTTTTGAAGAGGATACTTTATTAGTCTGTTGCTATGTTAGTCATCTCCTGGCATTAGAAACCAACATCCCACTGTTTAAATGTTTTACATTTCCTACTCTTTTTGGAAAACACAACGTATGCGCATCATTTTTTCCTATTGTTTCAAAGACATACCACTATGTAATTCAACTTTACAATTGTAAACATTTTGACCAATATTCACATGAATATAAATTTTATGTGTAAAATTCTTCCTGTGCTGTGTTATTTTTCACCAGATGACAGTTTCATTTGAGGTCATTTGAAACATCGTTCCTTACTATGTGTCTTTAAAAGATATATTTTGGAGCTGAGGGGTATGGCTGAATATCTTCAGCACAATAAACACCTTCTATAACATTACTATCTAGTGGATTATAAGTATCAGGTTGTACACAGTAGTAACTAAAATAATGGACAATTTGAGAAAGATTTTAGGGTGAAATCTCTCATAATATACAGAAAAAAAGGAAATCCTAGATATTAATCAAATCTATGCACACCAAATGAACATTGTGGGTTTTGTGGGTTTGTTTGTATATGTCTTTGTAGTTCGAATGTCCAACCTTTATGTCTTAATTGATGATTGTAAACAGTGCTCAGAGTGTGTGCATGTGAATTAAAGGGCACCATGTCTTTAGTGTTTAGATTAATTTCACATATAATTATCTGTCTATCTGTCATCTATGTATGTATGTATGTATGTATGTATGTATGTATGTATGTATGAAGTAATGATTGAATGTATTTATATAGATATGTATGCAACTATTTCTCTATCATCTACCTATCTCTCTCTCTTTCTATTTCTCTCACCCTCTTTATCTGTTTATCTCTTATGCATGAATATATGCATGCATGTAGCTAGGTAGGTGTGGTATTTTTAATGTAATTGTTTCCCATCGGCCCATAGGCTGTATTAGGATGATTAACCTTGTTGGACTAGGTGTTTCCTTGTTGGAGGAAGGGTGTCACTGGAGGAGGTGGGTGGTCTCACACATGTTCAAGTTAGTTATGCACAGTAGGGCTCTGTGTGTTTGCTGTCTCTCTGTCTTTCCAAGAGTAGCTGTGATAGAGTGTTCAGTGATTCAAGGAGGGGATGTTGGTTAGATGGCATATAAAGCAGGCAAGACACATTTACATACATGGTAGAAGAAGCAAGCTTTAAGAAGCACAAACAATCACACACACACACACACACACACATTTGTTGGACAGTGCAAAGCTTCAACCACTTTAAATATATACTCACATTTGGTGGATGGAACAAAGCACCAACTTTATTTTTCTCATACTGCTTATAAATCTCTGCACAATCTTTCAATTAGTATAAAATTTATACTGGTTACTTTCTATTTTCTTCTAGTGAATAATTATGAGTATGTATAAGGAGAAGCATCTTCTCACTATACTTTTATGATGAGCTATTTATAAATTATATTTATAAATATCCAATATTATTCCCAAGAACCAACACGCATTTTTAACTAAAAAACTTGTTATAGATTAACAAGTTGTAAGCAAGTAGGGTAATTTTTATTTCAGCCAGTTTCTCTTACTGGTAGACTGAAATTTGCCGTTATACAGAAAGGATTAGTTTTTATCTATCTCAAAAATTAATCCTTCAAAAATCTTAAAAGAATCACAAAACTAAACTTTTATATAAAAACCTATCATCCCTTTCTACTTTGAATCCTCAGGGTGCACATCTGTTCATTAACCATGTTTTTCTTAAATCATATCAGGAATCAGAATGAGGAAATAGGTACAAGGAAATAATAATCATCTGAACACCAGCCTGACTTTGAAAAAAAAAGGCATGTTTTTTGTAGTAATTCTTTTCAAGATTGTGGTTGAAGTATTAATCGCATCAGCTGCAATCCTTGAGAAAGTTCGATCTAAATAACACTGTGGGTGGCAATGATATTGCCCAGTGAGGGGCTGGAACCCACCTTAAATTTTCATACAATCCATAGATTATGAGGAATGTGATGTGAGGGCAGCAAGTAGGGAGAAACTCTACAACAGCATGAGTGGTAACAGAGTGGTACCAGCTTT
Source organism: Mus musculus (assembly GCF_000001635.26). Classification (NCBI taxonomy): domain Eukaryota; kingdom Metazoa; phylum Chordata; class Mammalia; order Rodentia; family Muridae; genus Mus; species Mus musculus. The sequence goes on along the minus strand of NC_000087.7, from coordinate 66,765,360 downwards.
TAAGTGTTTAAGAGTGGTAAGAGCTTTTAAGTGGTTCACCTCACCAAGAATCCATCAAAGCCCTGTATTTTGGAGGTAAAATGTACATTCTGGGGAGCCCCTCTGCCATGCTTAATATTCTAATAAAATTAAAAATAATATTAATTTCTCATTTAATAGACCCTGCTTACAGTCCCTCCAAATTTTACTCCCCACGGTTCTTTTACTACCTCCCATCCTCTCCAGTTCCTCCCCCTTTCGGTCATCATTCATCAAATACTTCTCTTTCAAATATCTCTTCCTGCATTTCCTTATTCAACCCCATCTCCCTCCACCATGCCACCTGATCTTCTCCTTCTTGTCCACCTTTGTACACTAATAAATCCATTCTATTTCTCCATACCATGGGCATCCATGTATGCACCCAAGTCCTTCCTCTATACCTAACTCCACTGGATCTACAGATTGTAGACAGGCCATCACATATGTAATGTTGAATGTCTTAATGTTTCTATTGCTGTCACCAAAAACTATAACGCAAGCACAAGTTGGGGAGGGTAGGACTTATTTGCAATGTGGGTACTGTAAAGAAAAGAGACACTGAGCAAGAGACTGCCCCAAGAAAGAGACAGATACCAGACCACATAAGTCCTTTTCTCAGAGGATGATGACTACATGATATGGGGAACAGACACCCTACGTGACACTAGGGTAACCCCAGCTGTGGAAGAGACCCTTATGGCTTCCCTTCATGATATCAGAGCAGAGTTTTTAGTCCTGACAGAGCCACTGGAGAAATTGAGGACCCAGAAATCCTTAGTATTCGGGGCTACTGGTCAGAAACCATACTCTTAGACCACTGATAAGAAAGTTAATCTATGAATAAGCCAAGTAACTCATTCCTCCCTCATCATTCCTCAAGCCCCACCACATTGTTGTGGAGAGACATACTAGCATATTTAAAATCCCAAATAAGCTGCTCTTTGGAAGGAACTTCAATCCCTTGGCAAGCCTGTCCCTATAAATTTAACTTTAAAATTAGAAGAAGAATATAGATTACATGAGTCTCAAGCCCCGTCAAGAAAAGTACTAGAATGGACCTATTTAGAGAGATATCCAACAGCCTGGGCAGAGACTGGTGGTATAATTGAGACAAAAATGGTGTCCCCCCCCATCATTGTGACATTGAAAACTGGTGAGATTCCTTTCGGGGTACAACAATACACCATGAGCAAAGAGGCCAGTGAGGGCATCAGACCTCACCTTCAAAGGCTCTTAGAACTAGGCGTGTTTGGTCCTTTGTCAGTCTTCCTGGAATACTCTGTTGCTACCAGTTAAAAAGCAAGGCTTTGCCACCTGGCACTCCCTAATAATCCCCCCTTACTAAAGAGACTGGGACTTTCTCATGGACCCAATATATGGGGAGGCCTTTAAAAAGATTAAAAAATCGTGCTTAGTGCCTCAGCCCTAGTCCTGACAGATGTGACCGAGCCATTCACTCTCTATTTAGATAAAAGAGCAGAAATAGTGAGATAGGTCCTGAACTAAGCTCTGGGGACATAGAAAAGACTTGTGGCCTACTTGTAAAAAAAAAAAAAAATAGACCCAATGCCCAGTGGATGGCCGTCTTTCTTAAAAGATATCAATACTTCTCAAAGATGCTGACAAACTGACTCTAGGTCAAGGAACTATAGTAGTAGCCCCCCTCTGCCCCCATGCCTTAGAAAGCATTGTTAGGCAGCTGCCAGATTGCTGGATGACTAATGCTCACAGGACCCATTATCAGAGCCTCTTTCTGACTGAGAGAGTGTAGAGAGAGTGTAATTTGCACCCCTGCTATCCTGAATCCTTCCACCTTGCTGCCTGAAGCTGACAACTCCCTACCAGTGAAGGTGTATAGACATCCTGGCAGAAGAAACCAAAACTAAGAAAGAAGTCATTGACCAGCCATGGTCAGGTTGCCCCAATTGGTACACAGATGGTATCAGCTTTTTGATTGAAGGTAAAAGAAAAGTGGTGCCAGCAGTGGTCAACGGAAAAGAAACCATCCGTGTAAGCAGCTTTACTGAAGAAATGACAGTCCAGAGAGAAGAGCTAATCACACATACCCAAGCCTTGCAGCTGGCCATAGAAAAGAACATCAATATCTAAACAGACAGCATGTATGCCTTTGCCACATGCATGGTAGTATCTGTAGAAAAAGGATGCTACTCACTTCTACTGGGGAAGATATTAAAAATAAAAAGGAAACCTTGAGACTATTAGAAGCCATACACTTTGCAAAAAACTGGACATCATACATTGCCATTGTCACCACAAAGTCCATGAGGCCATAGTGAAGGGAAATCTGATGCCTGAACTGACTGGCCTAAAAAAAAATAAATGAATAAAATAAAGAACGTGAAGACCATTATAAACTCAAAGATGCAGGCTTTGACTATACTCCAGAAGATCAGAAATTAACAGGCAAAATACCTGATATATGTGGGTGTACTACCCGGGGAGTCTCTAGGACCAAGATGGTTGCTCTGTCCTGCCCACAATAGAAAGGTAACAATATGTCTCCAATCTAAACCACCTCATGCACTTGGAAATTGAGAAGGTCAAAGAAAATGTTGAGAGCTCAAACTGCAATGTTATAAGATTGCCAGATGTTGCCCAGGGGATTGTTAATGAATGCCAAGCATGTGCCCTCACCATTGCTGGGCACCACAAGAACACCCCCCCCCAGAAGGTGGATAAGAGTTGACTGGCCATGAGCATACTGAAAAGTAGACTTTACTGAAGTTAAACCAGCCAAGTACAGTAATAAATATCTATTTGTTTTTTTGTAAACACCTTTTCAGGCTTGGTCGAAGCCTTCCCCACTAATAACAAGAACACCCATGCCATGGGAAAGAAGATATTAGAGGAAAATTTCTCAAGATTTGGCATCTCTAAGGTACTTTCATCAGACAATGGCCCCTCCTTCATTGTCCAGGTAAGCCAAGGGTTAGCCAGACAATGGGGGATTCATTGGAAGATACATTGTTCTTACAGATTCCAGACTTCAGGACAGGTAGAGTGGATGAATAGAGCATTAAAAGAAACCTTGACTAAATTGGTTTTAGAGACCTACAGAAAAGATTATGCAGCTCTTTTTCCCTTTGCCTTGTTCTGAGTATGGAACACCGCAGGGAAATTTAAACTTACACCATTCAAACTCCTCAACTTGGGACGCCCCTCCCTTTAACAGAAGCAGGTGCAATGTTTGAACTTGATGTTTCTTTTTCAGAACCCCCTCTAGCTCACTTGAAGGCTCTACAATTGGTCAGAAAAGATGCCTTGGAAATGCTGAAACACAATAAAAAACAAAAACAAAAACAAAAAAACAAAAAAACATACTAACCAGGAACCATCTTCGTGCCACATAAATTTCAAACAGAAGATCCTGTCCGGGTCCGGTGCCAACATTCTGGCAAACTTGAACTCAGATCAAAAGGATGCTCCCTGGTGCTTCTGACAAGCCCTGCTGCCGCACCTCCAGCATGTAACCGCTTCTGGCCTGCCATGGCCCACTGGCCTGGCACTGCTCACACACAGTGGGCACTGCACAGGATCCCCCCTTCTTCCCTCCTCCCACTGGCAAGAGTCTCTTTCGTCTCATTCAAGGGGCTTCTGAGGTTCTCAATCTTACAAATCCTAAAGCTGTGACCTCAGGTTGGCTTTATTTGGCAGCTGGGCCAGAGGTTTAATTTTCTAACTTATAAAATTAGAACTATGTACTAGAAGGAGTGGGAAATGTGAGACCCCAACTTAGAGCATTTCTCCCTGGAAGGTGAAGCCCCTGGACATTCTCCAAGCTTGTATTCCCTGAGCTCTAAAAATACAGCCAGAAAGAAGCTCTATGTTCTCTACAGCCACCAAAAAGCATTTTGGTTTCTGAGCCTTACAGCTAGAGATTCGAAAATTGGAGTTTTGCCAAGGACATCTGGGCAGAGAAGAACACTCCTCCCGACTCTTCCCAACTCTCCAAACTCTCCTCCCAACTCATCTCAATTCCTCAGGTAGCTAATAAAAACCCTCTTCTGTCACATCTCAGAGTCATACGCCCCTGCCCTGCACAGTGGAAGGAGTTTGTCCTTAGCTAGCTGATAATAAAACCTCTTACAGTTTGCATCAGGTGTGGATTTCTCTCAAGTCATTTGGGTGCTGGCCATCTCATCTGAGGACTTTAATGGACTTGAGAGGAGGTCCATCTTCAGGGTCTTACACATGGAGACCTAAGACCAAAATTCTTCAAACTATTATGCAAAATCAAAAGAGAAGGAACACTATTGAATTTGTTCTATGAAGCCAGATTACAATTATATTCAAACCATACAAAAACTCAATGAAGAAAGGAAACTTCAGATCATTTTCCCTTATGAATATCGAAGCAAAAATACTCAATAAAATCACTGCAAACCAAATAAAAGAATACATCAAAACGATCATCCATCATGGTCAAGTAGGCTTCATCCCTGTAATGCAGGGATGGTTTAATATATGGAAATTTGTCAACTTAATCCACTATAGAAACAAACTCAAAGAGGAAAACAACATGATCACCTCATTAGATGCTGAGAAAGCATTTGACAAAATACAACACCCATTCATAATAAAAGTCCAGGAAAGGTCAGGAATTCAAGGCCCATACCTAATATTAAAAAAAAAAAAAAATTCAGCAAACCAGTAGGAAACATTAAACTAAATGAAACAATCGCATTAAAATCAGGGACGAGACAAGACTGCCCACTTTCTTCATACCTATTGAATATAGTAGTTGAAGTCCTAACCAGAGCAATTAGACAACAAAAGGAAAACAAATGAATACAAATTGGAAAGGAAGAAGTCAAAATATCACTATTTCCAGAATATATGATAGTATGTTTCAGTGACCCAAAAATGCAAAAAAGAGAAATCATAAACCTTATATATGACTTCAGTGCAGTAGGTGAATATAAAATTAACTCAAACATATCAGTGGGCTTTCCCTACACAAAGGAAAAGGAGGATGAGAAAGAAATTAGGGAAAAAACACCCTTCACAATACTCACAAATAATATAAAAAAGCTTGGTGTGATTCTAACTTAGAAAGTGAAAGATACATATGATAAAAACTTCAAGTCTCTGAAGAAAGAAATGAAACAAGATCTCAGAACATGGAAAGATCTCCCATGATCATGGATTGGAAGGATTAATATAGTAAAAATGTGTGTTCTGCCAAAAGTAGTTTAAAGATTCAATGCAATCCCCATCAAAATTCCAACTCAATTCTTTACTGAGTTAGAAAAGGCAATTTACAAATTCACCTGGAATTAAAAAAAAAACCCAACAACAACAACAACAAAAAAAACCTAGTATAAGAAAAACTATTCCCAACAATAAAAGAACCTCTTGTGGAATCACCATGCCTGAACTCAAGCTGCACTACAAAGCAATTGTGATAAAAACTACATGGTACAGGTTTAGTGGTAGGCAGGTATATAAATGAAATAGAACTGAAGTCAGAAAAATAAACCCACACACCTATAGTCACTTGATCTTTGACAAAGGAGCTAAAACCATCTAGTGGAAAGAAGACAGCATTTTCAACAAATGGTGCTGGCTTAATTGGCAGTTAGCATGTAGTAGAATGTAAATAGATCTATTCTCATCCCCTGTACAATGCTCAAGTCTAAGTCGATCAAGGAACTGCACATAAAACCAGAGACACTGAAACTTATAGAAGAGAAAGTGGGGAATAGCCTGGAATACATGGGCAAAGGGGGAATATTCTTGAAAAAAAATACCAACAATATCTTGTGCTATAAGATTAAAAATGGACAAATGGGACCTCATAAAATTGATAAGATTATACCCAGAAGTTCAAACTTGTAATAAGGATACATGCTTCACTATGTCCTTATGTATAATAACAAGAAGCTGAAATGAACCCAGATGACTCTCTTTAGAGGAATGTATATAGAAAATATGGTACATTTATTTAATGAATTACTACACAGCTATTAAAAACAATGAATTCATGAAATTTTTATACAAATGGATGGATCTGTATGATATCTTTCTAAGTGAGATAACCCAATCACAAAAATCACACATGATATTCACTCATTGGTGAGTGGATATTATCCCTGAAGCTCAGAATAACCAAGGTAAAATATGCAAAACCCATGAAACTGAAGAAGAAAGACCAAAGTGTGGATAAGTACCCCACAATTCCCTGGGACTAAACCACCAACCAATGAAAACAAACAATGGGACATATGATTCCAGCTTTCTATGTAGCAGAGGATGGACTAGTCAGGCATCAATGAGAGGAGAGACACTTTTTCCTGTAAAGATCCTATGCCCCAGTATGGGGGAATACCTGGGCTGGAATTGTTAGATGGTGTGTTGGGGAGATGGGGGAGAAGGGAGAGGACAGGAGATTTTTGGAGTGTAAACTAGAAACGGGGATAATATTTGAAATGTAAATAAGGAAAATATACAATAGAAAAAGAAAGGAAATAATTTATTTGAAGGTTTTATGAGATAAATTCATGTTTGGCAAACATATTATACGAACAATGTTCAGGTCTTTTGTTGAGGCAAAATCAAGAAAGTTCTTCTTTCTCAAAATATGGTGATATAGTTCCAAGAGTAGGTATATGTGCTGCTAAACCTTGTATATAAGAATAGATAAATATAGGTAAAATTAGAAATGAAGTATATGTAAACTTAACAAGACTTCCTCCATTTCAGGTGACTAGGTAAAATCTAATGAACTGCAGGACACAATTAATACCTGACACTGGAAATGCTATACCTTCCAAAAGAGCCTCCTCTGAAACTTTTATGTCATCGTGCTCATCATCAAAGTCCAAGTGTAATAAGTAACCTTCCTTTGGTATCACCATCAATTTCTTAAGTGTCATTCTTCTCTTAAGAACTCAGTAGTCTTAGTTAAAAAACAAACAATAAAAATAAAAAGGAAAAAGAAGAACTTAGTTACCTGACTAAAAATTATCATTTAAATAATTAAAAATAACAAAACATCAAATAATTATTTTAGCTCAATGAAAGATAATTTCTTTTGTTACTTAACATGTATATTTTTAATCAATTGCCTTTTTCAGAGAGTTCTGTATACATATTCAATATGGTGATGCATATATATATACTTACCCGTACCATTTTCTCCATGTATCCCATTTATCATGTCCCTCTCCCTCACAACTTGTTTTAAAAACTTCTTTAACTCACTTCTTTAAAAACCTCCTTTAGAACCAAAGTTATCAATCTGCCATTTCTCAGTTTAAAAACAAAACAAAACAAAACAAAAACTGGCCAACCTTCAACATGTGAGTCCTCCCCTCCTCCCAATAAACAATGAGCAACATCCTTTAACCTTTGAGGCATCTGAATTTTGGTCCTATCTCCCACAGATTCTTTTTAAACAAAACATCAGCAATTCTGTTTAACAGTTTATCTCAGTCTAAGGTATACTCACAGTTCTATCCAGAAAGATAAAGAACATGGTAACTGTATATTCATATCAAAAAGATCCACCACTAAGTCTACAAAAAAACATGAACTACCACCACCACCCACACAGAAAGACCTTATATTGGAGAAATTAGGGATTTGGGGAAGCCGAGGATTTCAAACATCTGAAGATTGTAAGTTAAAGGCCAGACCAAGCTGGGCCAGCTGAAACTACAAAGATAGATCCCATCCTACAGAACCTAAACTGAGAGAAAAAGCTGAACTTGGTGGTGCAAGTCTTTAATCCCAATACATGGGAGATTGGGACAGAAGGATCTGTGGTCAGAATCCATCCCCAATGACTTATGAATCTCTTACAATATCCCCTCTTCTTCTTTTCATTCATCTTCCTATGCCATTCTACTGTCTGCAATGTTCATACAGTCTATACCAAAGGAACACACCATAGAGAAGACAATGAGGAGGGACGAATCCTCAGTGTGTTTCTAAGGGATCCTGTACAGCACACAGGACAAGCGCCAAGGCATCTCATCCATGGCTCCCTGTTCCCTGACCCACAGTCCTGCAGCTGGTTCTCTGATCCTATCCCCAGGCCCAAAGCTTTTCTCTTCCAAGGGTTCCGAATTCTCTATGGCCCTGACCTGTTCAATCCTCTTCCATGAATATGGTCCTCCACCTTCCATTCACCCTCAGATTCCACAGGAAATGGCGATCAGGAGGCTTTTCCTCACTTAGTGGCCTCCTGGGCCTGAGATTCCCCACCCTGTCACACCTCGATTAACTGTACAACAACCCTGATCAGGGCAGATTATCACTTACAGGTCATGTATGAGGAGAACACCTTCACAACTGCACCCTTCTGTGCTTAGCTCCTCAATGGCAAAAAAAAAAAAAAAAAAAAAAAAAAAAAAAGTTGTCAGGAGCCAGACCCGGACAGAAGCCTCAGAGGATCCTTTGTGATGCCAGCTGGAGCAAACAGGTCTCACCAAAGGACTGTGCTGATTGGCTAAATACCCCCTGCACATGCGTTCATGGAATACCAAGTACCAACACTTTGAAGGGAGAGTTTAGAAGGTGGGAATAAGCCACTGGCTTTAAGGCAAATGATTTCCAGTTTGTTGGTTGATAAGTGCTTACAAACTTGAAAATCCAGAACAAATATGAAACATATGAAATACAGCAAATGGCTCTACTTAATTTCAGCTGTAGAGGCTCTTGTACGCATTTTTGGTTTTTTATTTATTTATGTGCATAAACATTTAATAATGTGGACTTCTGCATGTACACACGCACACCAGAAGAGTCTATGCTGCCCTAAGAGTTCAGAAGGAAGCATGCACATTTCCTTCAACCCCTGGTACTCTCCTGTCTCTACTTTCCTAGTCCTCAGCTTGATTAGAAGAGTGTGCTATGCAGTGCAGGCCCTCTCTCTCTCACTTATGTGCTTGGCCACTCAGGCCCACTCTCTCACTTAGGCATTAGGCTGGGCAGGCACTCTCTGTCTCTCTCTCTGTCTCTCTCTGTCTCTCTCTCTGTCTCTCTCTTTGTCTCTTTGTCTCTTTGTCTCTCTGTCTCTGTCTCTGTCTCTGTCTCTGTCTCTGTCTCTGTCTCTGTCTCTGTCTCTCTCTCTCTCTCTCTCTCTCACTCTCTCTCACTTAAGTGCTAGGCTGCACATGTCCTCTCTCTCTCTCTTATGTGCTAGACTGCCCAGGGCCCCTCTCTCTCTTATATGCTAGGCTTCCCAGGACCTCTCTCTCACGTAGATGTTAGTCCTTGCAGGCCCTCTTTCTCACTTATGTGCTAGGCTGGTCAGGGCCTCTCTCTCACTTATGTGCTAGCTGCCCAGGTCACCTCTCTCACTTATGTGCTAGGCTGAGAAGCCCCTCTCTCTCACTTATGCCGCAAGAGAGCACTGATTCTCTGAAACTGTGATTGTGCATATGTTATGAGCCACAATGTGAGTGCTTTGTGCCTGGTCCTCTACATAGAACAGGTGCTTTTCTTCTCTTTTTTGTTTTTATTATTATTATTATTATTATTATTATTATTGTTATTATTATTGTTATTATTATTATTATTATTATTATTGTTATTATTATTATTATTAAATTTCAAGACAGGGATTCTCAGTGTAGCACTGTCTTTCCTGGAACTTACACCAGGCTGGCTTTGAACTCAAAAATCCTTGTCCTCTGCTTCCCAAGTGCTGTGATTGAAGGCATGAACCACCACTGCCCAACCAACAGTTGCTCTTAACAGCTAGTTTTTCCATTTTTTCAACTAGTCTAGTGTGTGTTTCATGTATCCTAGAGCATTCCGCCCATTTACTTGCAGTGTTTTCCTACTTGTGCATTAGATTTTCAAGGCTGGTTTAGTGAAAAGAAATGAAAGGAAGTAGTTAGGCACTTTAATAATAATAATAATAATAATAATAATAATAATAATAATAATAATAATAATATAAACATTTTAATGTCTTTAAGTCTATCATTTTTAAAATGTATGAGTGCTCTGTTTATGGGTTCACCTTCATGAAAGAAGGGGACATCAGATCACTTTATATATGGTAGTAAGCCACCATGTTATTGCTGGGAATTGAAATCAGCAACTGTAAAATAACAGCCCCTTCTCATAACTGCTAAGCAATCCCACCAGTTCTAGAAATATGTTTTGATTTAATTTTTATTGCATTATGATAAGAAAATATACATAATTTCAATTTATCTGAATTTGTTAACAACTAAAAACATATTTTGAGTAAACAGACTTACATCACATTCTTCTTTTTATTTTGTACCCCAACTCCTCCAGCTGATGCCCACTCAAAACCTATCAAACCTTTCATTTTTATCATGTTCCTTAATATTTATAAAATATTTAAAAATAAAAATGAATATTAAAAAAGTTGTTTGATATAAAACAACAATCAATTGAATAGTCTTATTGATATGTTTGTCTGCAGCAATACTGAAAATACATTTCTCTCATAAATTTTAAATAACTCCAAATATATTAACTGTATGATATATTAAAATAATATATCACTATTAGTTTTTTTGGTGAACATAAATAGTCTTTTGGTTTGTTTGTTGTTTGTTTGTTTTGTTTTTAGGAGATCTTAAAATTCTTGACTTACAGATTATGCTAACAGGACCCTGAAGTTGTCTTGTGTGAGGATAGTCCAGTGACTGGCAAATACAGAAGTGGATGCTCACAATCATCTATTGGATGGAACACAGGTCCCCCAATGGAGGAGCTAGAGAAAGTACCCTAGGAACTGAGGTGGTTTGAAACCCTAAATAAGAACAACAATATTAACTAACCAGTACCTCCAGAGCTCATGTCTCTAGTTGAATGTGTAGCAGGGGATGGCCTGGTAGGCCATGTGTGGGGGGAGAGGCCTATGGTTTTGTGAAGGTTATATGCCTCAGCTCAAGGTACTACTAGGGCCTGGAGGTGGGAATAGGTATTTTGGGGATCAAGGAGGGGGGAGAGGGGAGGCGGGAGGGGACTTTTGGAATGTAAATGAAGAAAGTATCTAATAAATATAAAATTAATATAAAATCTTGGCTTACTGTGATACAAAAAAAAAAAAAAGAAAAAAAGAAGAACAGTTTATGGACACTGGATTTCATTGTAATAAGGCTGTACTTGAATGTCCCTCACATCACCAAAGTATTTTACCTCCATAGTAGCTAAGGGAAGAGTTGACATATCTGCTGCAGCAAGGAATGAACTGTAGGCATTATTTTTGGATACTAATTTCCTGCTATGTACAAAGCTATTTGATTTGAGTGATTGTTGTCATTCTCAGGCCACAGGTAACAGGGTACATTCACTTAAGGAATGGGTGTTTATTAAGATGGTCTATTCATGATGTCATTGATCAACAGTTTCAATGAAGAATTGTTCTGCTTCGAGAGTGTCACAGACGTTAGTTGATGATAGAATTCAGTTTCATTGGATGTGATGTTTTTTGCAAAAGCATTCATCTCAGAATAATAGTAACTTTATTGCAAACTTGAAAAATGGAAAAACTCAGAGTAGAAGTGGAAGCTAAAATACTACCACCTTTTTGCTACTGTGATGACAGATGACTGATAAATCCTCTCTCACTCTTTGTAGGAATGTGTAAACAGGAACAATCAGCAATGGGTTTGGCTAAGATTGTTTTCCTGCTGTCCAAACCCTGTTACTCAGTATGCTTTGTGGTGGCCAGGAAGCTGAGTTCCTGAGGAAGTAAAGTTCTGGAGGAAGCATGGTAGGCAGAAGTCTCTGTGGAGGGAGTCAGTGAACTGTTGAAAGATGGTTAATCCTGGTTCAGCTGGGGATCCCAGTGGGATGATGGTGGAGGGATGGAGGTGTTACTAAAGGAAAAAGGAGAGCAGGTGACCCTCATTGGACTCCTGTGGTTAATGCTTCTGGGTTCACAATCCACTTTACCCAAGAAAAACAGAGAACTTTTTCGCTATGGGCAGGAGATTGAACAAATTATCACCTAGCTGAAACCAGGAAGGCTAGGGAATTGGAGACCCTAAAAGTATTCTTGGGGCCTGGGGATGTGAGTTGTGAGTAAACTGGCGGTCAGTTACTGGTGGAAACAGACTAGATCCTTTTCTGTACTGCTGCTGCCCACCAGGAATTCAAAAAACAAACTGAAGACCAGTCTTCATTTTCCTTTACCTGGTTTTGAAAGGCCAGATTTCCAAAATTTGCGTATATAGGCGCCAAAGTGCTTCCAAATCCAGAGGCTCCTCTCAACCTCAGAAGAGCTGGTACTTCAGACATGATTCAGGGAAGGCTGTGTTTATGTATGTGTTGTTTTGGTATAGGAAGGTAAGCTCTAACTCTGTATCTCAGTATTATCTTAGCACATGTGCAGTTTGGACTGGCCTTGAAAATGAAGTACTCAGCCTTACAAATTTACTGGGGCCTAAGGAAACATGTCTTCTATATTTTTTATACTTAAATTTTATTTTTTATTTATTTATTTTTTCATTGTTGAAGATTGAATCCAGAGCTTCTTTGTGTAGCATTAAAATATAAGTCCAGTCAGGCGAAAAGTATTTCATTAATATTTGCAAAAAAAAATAATAATAATAATTGTTTATATATCTTGTTGTATTACCAAACAAGAACAGAATCTTCAGTAACTAATGATAATTAAAATGCAAATTCTGAAGAAGTAATTGGAGATACACTGTATTATGTTCAAACTTATTATTTCCTTCTTAGTGTAAGTATTTCAATGAAAGTATAATTGATTGTATAGCAAGTAATCTATGTTAACATTTTGTATATGATGTATATTCCAAACAATAATTCTGTATGATTAATCTTTAATTTTAATGGTTTTCTTGGAGGGTATAGTGTTGTGGGTCAAACTCTCATTGTCATGCCTGTATGTCAAAAGCTGAGCCATCAAACTCTAAGATCTGCATCTGTACTTTTTAAAACATTAATTTCTTTATAGATTTCCAGTACAAAATCTTCAGGGAAAATTTGAAGGTACATTTTTGGATATATAATTTTTTAAACTATATAGTATTAGCATAATTTCTATATTAGGAAATATTAGTTAATATACTGTATGACATCATAGTGAATTATTCTTTTTATATGTAGTATTTTGTAACTATTTTTATTTTTATTTATTTATCTATCTATCTATTTATTTATTTATTTTTACTAGATATTATGTTTTTTTACATTTCAAATATTAGTCATTTCTTTGTTTCACCCCAGATAATTCCTATTCCATTTACCCTCTCTGTGTTTTTATGAGGGTCTCCTCCATCTTTCAATTTTACCCTCCCCACCCTGGTACATGCTTACACTGGGGAATCAAACCTTCACAGGACCAAGAACCTCTCCTCCCACAGATGTCTGACAAGGTCATACTCTGCTATATATGCAGCTGGAACCATGGGTTGGTGCTTAGTCCCTGGGTGCTCTGGACAGTCTGGTTGGTTCATATTGTTGTTATTCCTATAAGGTTGCAAACCCATTCAGCTCCTTCAGTTCTTCCTGTATCTTGTCTACTGGGAACCCCATGATCAGTCTGATATTTGTCTGTGAGCATCAGCCTCTTTTCTTGCCAAGAAATGGCTGAGCTTCTCAGGAGATAGCCATATTTGGCTCCTGTCAGCAAGCAAGTGTTGGTATCCACAATAGTGACTGGGTTTGGTGTCTGTATATGGGATGGATCCACAGGTTGGGCAAACAATGGATAGTTATTCCTTCAGTCTCTGCTCTGCACTTTGTCTCCATATTTTTTTCAAAGGAGTATTTTGTTCCCCATTCTAAGAGGGATTGAAACACCCACACTCTCATCTTCCTTCTGCTTGAGCTTCATGTGGTCTGTGAATTACATTTTGGATATTCTGAATTTTTAGAATAATATCCCTTTATCAGTGAGTGTGTACCATGTTTGTAATTTTGGGATTGGGTTACCTCACACAGGATGATATATTTTATATCCTTCCATTTGCCTGTGTATTTAATAAAGTCATTGTCTTTGTATCATTTGCATATATTTTTATCTCTATTGCTCTATTCTACAGCTTGAGGTCGAGGATGTTTCCCCCTGTACTTCTTTTATTGTTGAGAATAGTTTTTCAATATCCTGGATTTTTTTTATTTCAGATGATTTTGTAAATTGTTCTTTCTATCTTTATGAATAATTGAGCTTGAATTTTGATTGTGATTTCACTGAATTTATAGATTGCTTTTGGCAAGATCACCATTTTTACTGAATTAATCGTGCCAATCTATGAGCATGGTAGGTCTTTCCATTTTCTGAGATTTTCAATTTCTTTCTTCAGAGACTTGAAGTTCTTGACACACAGATCTTTCACTTGCTTGGTGCGAGTAACAGAAAAGTATTTTCTACTTTAAGTAAATGTTAATGAGACTTTAAATTTTGATTTACATTTGTTGTGGAAATATGGAAGTATTGCACAAAGTTTTAGAAATGTACTTTATGGTTTATTATGTTTAACAGTATAGAAAAAATCAGTTACATAATCAGGCAATTTGTATATTTTAATTGAATTATGTTTTACACTAAGTCTTAACTGAGTCAATATAGGAAAAAAAATTAGACTTTCTATTTGGTAGAACAGAATAAAACCCTACTTTGAAATACAATTAATTTACTAAAAAAGATTACCTATCTATCTATCTATCTATCTATCTATCTATCTATCTATCTATCTATCTATCTATCTATCATCTATCTATCTATCTATCTATCTATCTATCTATCTATCTATCTATCTATCTATCTATCTATCTATCTATCTATCTATCTATCTATCTATTTATCTATCATCTATCTACCTCTCTATTTTCTATCTATCTATCATCTATCTATCTATCTATCTGTCTGTCTGTAAACTTTAATTTTGAAAATCTAAAACATAAAATAAAACTTCTCTGATAATCTCTTAGGAAAAAAATCTGCAATTACTTCCCATTAGATGATTTTTTACTGCTATTTTTCTTTTTATAGTATGAAAAGAACAATTTAATTTTTTTGAGCGTTCCTTTCCTATTTGTATAAATTTGACTGCTTTCATTACTTTGCTTTACAGGGTCATGATCAACAACAAATTATATGAGCAGTATAAAAATATGTTTCAGAAGTTGTATGTGGGTGTAGAGAAATTCGATAAAGAACAAGAAAAACAAGTGGTTGGTATAGTAAGTAACTTTATAATTAACCTCGTATACCTATGTATCAATTAGGAATGGAGAAACTAGCCTTGTGTTCGACACTTGAAACTAAATTAAGTCTCATTATCTAACTATCCTTGGTTCTGTTCAAGTCCTACTGAATTGTAAATCAGAGAGGTATGGTCACATACTATACCAATGAAAACCACTAAGAATTTTAATGGAGACGAGATCATAAATTTCCAAGAGACAGACATTTGCTGAGAGATGAAGAGAGGATTACCAGTTTTTACAATATGTCAGCCTCAGGTATAGTTGAAAGATAAAGATTACTTACTGTTGTCATCTGGACTCTGTCGTTAATTTTAGAAAACCAAATCAAACTAGCAAAGTAGTTTTAAAATCCTAAACTTAGTCCCTATTTAGTAAAAAAAAAAAAAAAAAAAAAAAGTGTATGGAAACAACTTTCCTAACAACCATGGCAAAATAATCCTGTGTAATAATATCACCAAACTATTTTAGATCGTCTCCCCGTTAATGTAACAATCATTGTAGTCATCAAATGGTTTCCAAGTAAGATCTGAGGCAATTACCATATTAACCATTTTTTTTTGGTTGGTTAATTGTTTGGGGGGTATTCAATTTGAAATAAACAGGAGATCATTTCCTGCATGAGAACAACGTGGAGGGAGCTGCCATTTTGAGTCAGTTCAGGAAACAGATAGGGACTAAAGATAAAAAATAAATAAATACTCCAAATGAAGGCAATTTTTAAACCTTTCATAGCATGGCAAAAAACACTGTAGTCATTTACAGACCAAAAGCTAGAACCTCTTTGTAGTGTTGGCATTGGGCTTACCATCCTAGTCTCAGTATACTAACTTACTTGAAAATTATCATAAAAACATACACTGAATATTTTGTCTTTAGATCTCTAAAAACCTCAGAAAAACTTATCAAAATAACAGACTACAATAAATTCAAGAGAATCAGTTTCATTTTATTTCAAAAAAATTTAGGCTTTTTATAATATTAAATATTTGTTATGAGTAATTCTAGCTCATTTGGTCATAAATATATATGTTTTTAGGAAAATAATTCTAAAAACTTAAAATGCATGTTTTGTATTATTATGTATAACATTGGCAAATTAGATAAGACATGCTCATTCATGTTAAACTCATAAATCTACTCCTATTT
Organism: Mus musculus; assembly: GCF_000001635.26. Taxonomy (NCBI): domain Eukaryota; kingdom Metazoa; phylum Chordata; class Mammalia; order Rodentia; family Muridae; genus Mus; species Mus musculus. The sequence continues at coordinate 66,748,995 of NC_000087.7, read as the reverse complement.
TCTGAATCTCTTAAAAATCAGAAACCTCGCTAGGCAAGATCTTAAACTACTGTTCTCCTGTAGGCCATGACATTTTTAGCAGATATTTAAATGTATTAACTGATCTACTAATGAGTAGAAATCTGAAAGACCAGAATCTCTGTTGCCTTTCACATAATGACTCTATTCAATGTAAACTATGACTACAATTAGAAAAATACTGAAATCCTAAAGTCAAATCCTCACCTCTTTTATCAGTCATAGAAAATCTTTTAATAGCTATGATACTGTAATCTGTAATCCCAGCACTTGGCAGTTGAATGCAAGAGGATCAAGGCCTTTGACTGTCCATAGCTATATAGCAAGTTTGAGGTCAGCATGAGTAATGTAGGACTGTCTCAAATAAACCTGTCCCCTACAAATCAAACAGAAATATAATGTTAGTATAAAGATATAAAAATAGTAAATATTGCTGTCACTTCAGTAGGAAATTGTTGACCAGAAATACTAAAATAAATGTACAATTGGAATTTTTTTACTATACTTTTGAAGGGAAAACTATTGAAATCTGGATATCCATAGAGTTCCCTGTTTAGAACATTATCCTGACAGCATATAGCCCAGAACTGGTAAGAAGCAAGGCTTGGAGAATCACAGGAGTTGCCTTGCCCAGACTTTAGAGATGGCAGCAAATAACTGTAAGTATCACCTGTTATTTTAGACTGAGGAAGTGCAATTGATGATGACATGTTCCAATATAATAATAGAAAAACAAACAAACAAAAAACTAGTATTTCTGCTTTAGATCTTGGCAGGGCCATTCTAGCCCCATCGTTTGACAAAAGCACAGCACACCTCAGAAAATTGTTTTGATGACGTCAACAATTGTCAGACTTAAAATCTATTGATGTGCTTCAAACATCTCTCATCTTCCGGGGTTATACATGGTGGTATTTATGAGACCTCTAAATGATCCCTAGGAATAGGAGCATAGTGTGTAGAGTTGGGAGAGGATATATAGACTGGAGAGATAAAATGGGAAAAATGGTGATCCTTGGATTGCCTGTGCCATATACCTTTGCAGTTGTGGTAATAGATTCCGTGCAGATTGACACTATGAGCACTACCCTAGCACACAGTACAATGCTTTCTTTTCTTTTTCCGGGCTTTTGCCTGTGACAGGGAATGTAGCTTGGATACTACTGGGTATTGTGTGGAAGATAACAATCATTGGATCAGTTCAAAGCTTTGGGAGCTGCCAGTTAATAGGCTAAGCTTCAGACTACATCCTACCAATGGATAAATAGGGTCCAGTCTAGATGAATTTCTGGATCCCCAGGATACATGAATAGCATGCAGTATTCTAGAGTAGTATCCAGCTTAATGATACTTCTGTTGCTCTTGTGTCTTTCCCTCTTCTGTATCCCCCAAGTTCATTCCGCTTTCTTGGCATGACTCACAAATGAGCCTTTGTGTATTATCCTGTGGTATATGAGAGGAGTTGTCTGAATAGAGATGAAATATTGAGTCATGGCAAACACAACTGTGGAAATGGAAACCATCCAGGGGCAAATTTTGTAAAATTAACATAGTCTGTGAAAGAAAAATGCTTTTGCTTTCAGAAGAAGAGTGAATGGAGTTTTTTACTAAGCTGGAAGGGGGCTAATAAAGACCCTTTTTAACTGGAGAATTTAATAAGAATTAACCAAAACCCAGGTGCAATTATTCTTACAGGAGTGAACTGGATAGATGGGTAGAGTTTGGCTAGTATAAGATACTTGATTTAATGACTTTTGAGGTCCTTTTTCGAAATCATGATCAATAAATTCTGCCCTCTGTGACATATCTACTATATTTGTTTGAAAGATGAATAAACTAGGATACATAGATATAGCTTTATAGTATAGTTCTTGAACTTTCATGATGTGACAATTAAATCTGTATGATCAAGACATATTTAGAGCTCTGCATTAGGCACACATAATCTATAGCTCCTGGGGACATACACGCAAATGAACAAAAATGACTTTATAGTGTTTCTTGTTTTCAGAATGGAATACATTTTATAAATAATCTAAAAGCAATAGGTTCAGTTTCTATGTTCTTAGAGACATAACCTTAAAGACCCTAAAAACTCTAAAAAATAAAAAAGAAAAAAGAAGAGAAAAGTAAATAAACTTGAAGCTTTAAATAAACAATAAAAACCCTAAAACAAACAAACAAACAAACAAACAAACAAACAAAAACATAAAATTTTTGAAAAAATAAAACTAAAAGAACCTAAAACCCTAAAGAAAAACAAACAAACAAACAAAATCAACAAAAAAATTCTAGATCTCTACAAAGACCCAAAAAAACATAAAATAATTACCACAAACAAACAAACAAGGAAAGAACAATAGCCACACTAAGCCTTTAAAAAAAAAATCTTGCCAAATACACTGAGAACAACCCTAAAATCATTTAAAAACCGTAAAAAAAACCCCTAAAACAATAAAGCAAAACCTAAAACCCTAAAAAACCCTAAAATTATTAAACAAACACTAAATGACCCAAAAAAGCTATTTTTTAATTCTTAATTAACATTTTTAAAACCCTAAAATTCTATAAATAAGAAAACACAAGAACTCTAAAAAGACCCTAAAAAAATTATAAAACCCTAAAAAAAAAATCCAAAAACTCTACAAGTCTAGATCCCTAATGAGACAATAAAAAGCAATTAAAAAAAAAAAAAAGAAAATGAAAAGATACAAAACCACCACCCCAACAACTACAAATTCTTCTGCCTTAAAAAATCGCCAAAAACACTGGAAAAGAAAATCATTTTCCAAACCTTATTAAAAAAAATGCTTAAAACAATTTTTAAAAATTCCTTAATTAAATTAAAAAACAAAACAAAACTAAAAAATAAAGAAATACCCTAAAATTCTTTTTTTTTCTTATAAAAGAAAACATTTATTTGGGGGCTTGCACACAGTTTGAAAGGGTTAGTCCATTATCATCATGGTGGGAAGCAGACAGGCATGGTGGCGGAGAGGTAGCTGAGAGCTTCGAATCCTGATCTGAAAGCAGCCAGGAGAGAGAGTGAGGGGGAGAGACAGAGAGAGACAGAGAGAGAGAGAGACAGACAGAGAGAGAGAGAGAGAGAGAGAGAGAGACAGAGAGAGAGAGACAGAGAGAGAGAGACAGAGAGAAACAGAGACAGAGACAGAGACAGAGACAGAGACATAGTTTCAAAGTCCTGGTATGGACTTTGAAACCTTAAAGATCACTCCTTACTAGGAGTGATCACACCTGTTCCAACAAGGCCACACCTCCTAATCCTTCCCAAACACTTCCATTAACCAGGGAATCAAGCAGTCAAGCATATAAGCCTAAGTGAGGTTGTCTTATTCAGACCAAGACACTCATTAAACCTTGTAACAAAGCCAAGTTGAAAAGCAGTACTGTACAAGTGTTATGAGAAAAGTTGCTGGGACCAGGCTTACATTCCAATGCAGTGACCTGGCAACTCACTCAACAACAGTAAAAAGACCCACAAGAACTGTAAAACCCTAAAAAAAGTTCCTTTAAAAAGTTTTAAAAACACATCAAAACTCTGAAACTCAAAATAAAATCCTTGAAAACCCGCTTAAAAAAGCAAAACAAAAAAACAAACATACAAACAAACAAACAACAACAAAAAAAAACCTACAATACCCTGAAACCCTAAGTAAAATCCTGAGACTATAAAATCAATCCTACCCTCCCCCAAAATACCTACAAAACCCTGAAACATTAACTAAAATCCTAAGATAAAAAAATAATCCTAAGCCTATAAAAAAAAGCAAACACACACACAAGAAAACAAAAAACCCTTACAAAATCCTAAAACCCTATAAAACACTAAAAGTATAAAAAGAAACAAAAACAAAACAAAACACAACAACAAGAAGAACAAAATCACACAAAAAACTACAATTATCCTAAAATTATTTATAAACACTAAAAAGCCCTAAAACCCTGAAATACCTTAAATAAATAAATAAATAAATAAATAAATAAATAAATAAATAAATAAATAAATAAATAAAATAAAAATAAACCTCAACCCTACCCAAAACAAACAAACAAACAAACAAACAAAAAACTTATAAGGACAAAAAACCTACCAAATTTAAAACCATTAAAACCCTAAAACTCTAAATAACACAAAGGGCTTTACCCTCCCGCACACCCCCCCCTCTAAAAAAAAAAAAACCTGAAAACTGTAAAATACTAAAAAGCCCGAAAAAAGCCTAAAACCTTAGAAAAAGTAAATCAAAAGAAAAAAAAATCTAGAATCTTTAAACAAATACTGAAATAGTCCTAAAATACAAAAAAAAAAAAAAAGAAAAAAGAAAAAAAAAGAAAAAGAAGAGAAAAATAAAATTCTGAAAACACACCTATTAGCTAGGCAGTCATTCAACTTACAGAGTTTAGCCTGCTTCTGAGTGCTGGTATTAAAGGGGAATAAAACTATACTTGACTCCTTTTTGTTTGTATAATTGTTTTCTAAAATATTTTTTTTTCTCTGTGGGTGAGTATATGTGTGTGTGCGTGTGTGTGTGTCTGTGTGTGTGTGTTGTCCAAAGAGGTCATCAGATCGTCTAGAACTAGAATTGCAGGTGGTTGTGAACAACCATGTGGGTGTTAGAAATTGAACCCTGGTCCTGTGCAAAAGCAATCAGTGGGCCTAAGCAGTGAGCTATCTCCTCAGTCCTTTCTGCTTGCTCTAATCTCTACTTCACTATTCATCTTGCCTAAATATGTCTTTATTCCTACTTCTTCTGTCTGTTTTTATGTGATGAATTCTTGTTTGCTTTTCTCTTGTTTCTCCAATTACAGCACCAAGATTCTTCATTTCCTTTTGTTTTGGAAGATTCTCAAGGAATCTTAAATCCAGACTTTAGGGCAGTTATTTAAAATTCACACCTGGGGATTAATCTTCAGAAAATTATTTTTGGGAAAAACATGTGATTATTTCAACATCTATAGTAGTGTGGGGGCATTATTCTCCCTACGTCATGTACACTTAAGATCTTTAGATACCTCCTTCCCTGTGATAGCCTTGCAGCTCACTGAGTGACATGTGCATTTGATGATAAATGATACACAAACTTTGAAGCACCTTACCATATCCTGTCACCCATATCATGTTCAACATATCAAGAACCACAAGTGAGTTGAAAAATACAAATATATTTTTTAGTGTCTTGAAGCTATAATCCCCAAATTAATCAAAATATTATTTGGACTCTGTTACTTTATACCAGTGTTTTTTTTTAAGTGTACAAGTCGCAGGCCTTTTCTGTGACCCTTTGCACAGGTTTACAGTGTCCTTTTACCATCTTCATCCTCCCCACTATCCTCCATTGCTATCAGATCTCCCCCCTCCTGCTGCGCTTACTCTTCCAAAATACCTCCTATTTTTTAATGTCCCTTATTAAATTTATATTTTTACAATAGTCATTTTGAGTTTTACTTCTCTAACCTAATATATAGTATTTAATCATTCCATCCATTTTTTGAAAACAAAGCGCTGCACTAATACACATAGATGAGAAATATATTTATCTCTCTTTCTCTCTCTCTCGCTCTCTCTCTCTCTCTCTCTCTCTCTCTCTCTCTCTCTCTCTCTCTCTCTCTCTCCTTCTGTCTCTCATTTTTAAGGCATTCATCCAGTAGTTGACATCTTAAAACACTCCATAGCATGTATGTTTCATACAGTGAGGCAATCAATATTGATGATATGGATATGTAGTGGTCCTTCTTAGATTTTTTTTTTTTTGTGAACTTAAATCAACCTGGGAAGATAGAATCTCAGATAAAGATCCTCCATCACATTGGCCTGTGGCCACACCTTAAGGAATGATTTTTTTTTATGACTGTTGTTGAAGGATCTAGCTCTCTATGGATAGTGTCATATCCTATGAAGATGATGTACAGGGTACGGTGGGGACCGTGGAAGGTACTGAAAAGGATTTTTTTTGAAGAACTGAAGATCTATGTGCCATGAACAATTAAAGTGTCCTCTAATTTGTAAGTAAATTTTATACATACCTGTGTCCAGTATTCTGTCTACACATATTTCAAAAGTAAAATTACCTCATCTATTTCATCCTGTTTTACTGCATTTAATCTATGAAATTACTTATAATCAGAAGTGCTGGTAAATTTTAAAAACCTTTAAAATATGACTGGGAGATATCAGGTTTTTTTTTTTAATTTTATCACAACTTTGTAAGCATGCCCAAGATCTATGTTGTCCTCTTACTTTCCAAAGAATCCATAATTCATGATTGCCATTGGTTTCAATACATGTCATTTAACCCTGTCAAATTCCAGGTTTGTTTGCATAAAAATAGTCCTCCTCTAACTGTGGGTTTTCATAAAGTGAAAATTGGTGTGCTATCCAGTGTGCTGCCTCAAAGAATCTGGCAATATTTATGATAAGAAGCACAGCTTAAAGATAACCAAGGGAAAGGTTGGAACATGAAAAATAACCACCATGGATGTTGTCAAGGCAGAAACCGAAGACTTTCTCAGAACAAAAATAAAAACAAAAATGAAACAAAACAAAACACAAACCAAACAAATAAATAAAAATTCAACAACCAAACAATAAAAACCATGCAAGGGTGTAATTCTTTGGCAGAATATTACTCAGATCATCAGGCCTTTCAGTTGGGATTTCATTTATTATTTCTAGGAGGCCATATGAAAAGGTAAATTCGAGATGCTGAATGTTTCTGAGTGTAACTAGGGAAGGAACCAGCCTGAGAGGGGTTCTATGATGTAAGCTGAACTAGGGTGATGTCACAGAGCACTGGCTGGAGGTTGCGCATCTATTCCACTTGGAGGCGCTAGAATCCATTCAAGGTGAGTTCACTATCTTCACAGTGGTGTGTCAAAGCCAGGTCATTTTTTCCCACAGGCTTTTGGTGCCTGGTCTGTATCAGGAGATCTTGACGACTAGGATATTTTTCTATGGGTAAGTACATTTATGAAGTAATTGGGACCCTCATAGCTACAGAAAGCTAAAAATTTTCTCTCCTACAGTGAGTTACTGTACATTCTACTTTCCCCATGTTTATTAGCAAGGGAGATGAATGGTCTAGGTTAGTTTATCTCCTGAATTTATTATCCTTGCTAACCATATCTAGATCACAATTCCACTAAAATGCCAAAGCTCCTGTTTGTCCATGTGCATGTTAGAAGTTATTAGTTCTAAAAGGCTGATATTGCCTCGACTTTTTGAGTTGTTCTTGAGTTCAGTGATGCAATGGCTTCATCGAATAATTCTGAAGCTGGGTCAGGAGAAACAATAAAGAAGGACAGTGGTGTGCTGTGTCCCTGGGAAGATATTTGTGAATGCAAGAACTTAGCTCAGAGCTTACGCGTACAAGAGAATCATGGTGACCACTCTGGCCTTTTTTTTTTTTTCTCTTCTTCTTGATCATTGGGGGTAATTGTCATAGCACCACCTAAATTGACATAGAAATTCAAGGAGAGGATCCTCATCAGAGACAAATTTACTCAGGTCTGAAGAAATAAATGTTGATCTGAGTATGTTATTCTGAGCTCTAGAGAATTACTTGTTAATTACACTATTTTTATTTCCTTGTTTCCCTTGTTTCTTTGTTTCTTTGTTTGTTTGTTTGCTTGCTTGGTTAATTTTATTTGAGTTTCTGTATGTTTAGATTTGGCTGTCAGGAAACTCACTGTGTAGACCAGACTAGTCTTTCTCTCACTAAGGTCTGCCTCACTCTGCCTCTTGAGTACTATGATTAAAGTTATGGGTCACTACCACTTCCTATTAACTTCTCCATTTGATTGTTTGTTTTGTTATTTTTTGTTTGAATTTCTCTTTTGTTTGTTTTTCGTTTGATTTTCGTTTGTTTTCTTTTACTTGATGTTGTTGTTGTTGTTGTTGTTGAGACAGGGTTCCTCTCTATAGCACTGACTGCCCTGGAACTCACTTTGTAGACCAGGCTGGTCTCTAATTTAGAAATCTGCCTGTCCTTGCCTTCTGAGTTCTGGGATTAAATGCGTGTACCACCATGGCTGACTTATTAACTTCTTATTTTTATAAAATTAATTTTAGGAGCTCAAATCTGTTTAGCATAATCTTCTTCACCTGCTCAGAAGTTCTCGTAGAGAAGAGTCTTGGTCCAGCATTCACTCTCAACCCATAACCATTGCCCATCAGGAATTCATATATATGACAGAGGCAACAGCATTGTGTCTGGTTTAAACGGGCAAGATCTTCAGTCCCAGGCAATGAGCAAGTATGATATTTGAAGGGAATGGAAGCCACAAGACAGTGTGATCTACCACAACAGGTCTACAGCCAGGTAGAAGACAATACATCTGAAGAGTCTGAGCATGACATCACTCAAGAAGAAGAGTAGGAGGAAGCCTTCTTCCCAGGCCCTGGGGAATATTGTTGGCTGCAGAATTTCTCACGGGTGGAAGGAAGGTAATGAGCCTGTCACCCATTGGAAGGCCATCATTCTAGGTCAACTGCCAACAAACCCTTCTCTTTATTTGGTGAAGTATGACGGAATTGACAGTGTCTACGGACAGGAGCTCCACAGCGATGAGAGGATTTTAAATCTTAAGGTCTTGCCTCACAAAGTAGATTTTCCTCAGGTGAGGGAGGTCCACCTCGCAGGCACACTGGTTGGCAGAGAGGTACAACACAAATTTGAGGGGAAAGATGGCTCTGAGGACAACTGGAGTGGGATGGTGCTAGCCCAGGTGCCATTCTTACAGGACTATTTTTACATTTCCTACAAGAAGGATCCGGTCCTCTACGTCTATCAGCTCCTGGATGACTACAAGGAAGGTAACCTCCACATCATTCCAGAGACCCCTCTGGCTGAGGCGAGATCAGGTGATGACAATGACTTCTTAATAGGTTCCTGGGTGCAGTACACCAGAGATGATGGATCCAAAAAGTTCGGAAAGGTTGTTTACAAAGTTCTAGCCAATCCTACTGTGTACTTTATCAAATTTCTCGGTGACCTCCATATCTATGTCTATACTCTGGTGTCAAATATCACTTAAATTGAAAAAAATCACAAAGTACAGAAATGTAAACTTATAGGATTGAAAAAAAAATGTTTGTTTTCCTGTGTTGGGTACCTATGGGTCTTTGACAACCTCAGTATCTTTGTCAATAAAATTTGTTTTGTTCTAAAAATTAATACGTGTGACATGACATGCTTTTAGTGAACACTTTGTTGGAAGAGATGGACTATGGTAGAAAGAACATCAAAGGAAGATGAAAGTTGCAATGCAGGCTGTGAACAGTGCATACATCTAATATCACACAGGCTAAAATGGACAGGACTTAGATTCTGTGGTCTGCATAGTGAGCAAGGAATTGGAGATATGACTTAGAGGAGCAGGGATGGCAGCAAAAAATGGATTTTTAGGAAGAAGCGGAGAAAGACAGGACATAGATAGAATCTCTGGTATGAAGTCTGAGGGAGAAACAACAAGTTGGGGAAAGAGTGATAGATAAAAGGAATGTGGCCTTGTTACACAAAGTGCAACCCAGAAAACTGATCCAAAGAGATTCAGAAATCAGACAAAATAAGGTTTCATTTGAATAATGAAACCAAATGAAACTTGTCTCTCATTTTAAGATTTATTATCTTTATTTATATGGGTGGGAGTAGGGCATGAGCTTGAGAGTATAGGTGACCACAGAGACATGAGTTGTCAGATCCCATGGAGCTGGCATTAAATCTGATTGTTAACCATTGGATATGAATTCAAGAAAACAAATCCAGTTTTTTTGCGGTACAGTAGTGCTCTTGACAACATGGTCATCTCTCTATTCCCATTAAGATATCTTTTTAAGAAATCCAATATTAACATGCAGAAAAGAGACCAGGTAGAAGTTAAGAAAGATTAAATTGATGGTGACCTTTAAAAACAATAAAGGACACACAAAGGACTAGAGGACACTGAGGGACAAATGAATTCTAAGATGAAGTTCTCAAAATGTGAAGCAGGAGACCCAGGAAGAATAGAAATTTTGTGCAAATAGTTAAAATTGGGCATATCCACATTAGGTTCTTTGGTTTCTTAACAAATAGCCAGCTGATCAGATCAAAGAGTAATTTAAAAGAGAAAATGAATAAACTGTGAGATAATATATGGTGGGGCGTGGATCCTGAGTTCTTTCCCTGTGCAATCTTTGCCTGGGATGAATCCTGTGATCTTTTGGAGGTCTCTGTTGAGTGCCCCAGATGAACATCAAAAAGCTCACCACTGGCCTGTTCCCCTGGCTCTCCTCCAAACATCTGACTCCCAACATACCTATGTACCATTTCAGCCTGTCTATTCCCTATAAATTCCTTTCTCAAATTTATGTGTGACCTCCTTCTCATAAAACAGTGAAGGTGTACTCAATGCATATGTGCTGATCTCTTTTCTATGCCAGTTCTCATGGGTTTCAAACTCTATGAGGTTGCCCAATATGTTGGTCACTACTCCTGAGTAGCCCCTGTGCTTCATGGGGGTCTTAATGGGTCCCATATGCACTCTGAGTGTTTCTTTTGTTTGTTTGGTTGGTTGGTTTTATTGTTGTTGTAGGTTTTTTTGTTTGTTTTTGTTTTGTTTGTTTGTTTGTTTTTTGTTTGTTTGTTTTTGTTTTGTTTTTTGTTTTTGTTTTTAGTCAGGCTTGTCATGGACTCAATCATTTGTGTTTTTTCTCTAGAATAAGTTTGAATGCCAAATGACTTGAAAATACTCTCTATTGTTGATTAATTTTGATATCTGGGAGAGTTTCTATGCTAGCTGGATGTCTTAATTAGGGTTTCAATGCTGTGAAAAACCACTATGACTAAGACAACTCATTAGAGACATTTCATTAGGGCTTTTCAACATTTCATTGCAGTTTCAGAGGTTCAGTCCACTATCATCAAGGAAGTGAACATGCAAGTGTCTGGGCATATGTAGTGGTGGAGAGGAAGCTTAGAGTCTTCTGCATGCAGGGATGTTGTCTTCCACACTGAGCAGAGCTTTAAAGCCTCACAGTGATATGCTTCCTCCAAAAAGGCCACACCCACTCCTACAAGGCCACACCTCCTCATAGGCCAACTACATTCAGAGTGCCATACTGGTTTCATAGCAACTTGAAAAGATCTAGAGTCTTGCAAGAGGAGGAGCCTCAGTTGAGAAAATGCCTCATTAAGATCAAGCTTTTAGGAATTTTCTTAATTGGTGGGAGAGGACCCAGTTCATTGTGGGTGGGGACACTCTTGTGGTGGTAGTCTTGTGCTCCTTATGGAAGCAAGACTTAAGGAGCATGTCAATAAGCATCACCACTCCATGGCCTATGCATGAGCTTCTGGCTCCAGGAACCTGTGTTGTTTCAGTTTCTTTCCAAACTACTTTGATGATGAACAGCAATGTGGAATATAAGCTGAATAAAACTTTTGCTATGGAATTAGCTCTTTGGACATGGTATGTTCTTACAACAATAGAAACCTTAAGTAAGACAATTTCTTAGAGGAACAAAATATCTAATACTACCACTGTCACTTATCCAAAAGGACAAATAATGTGTAGATATTTTATTTTAATTTAAAGGTAAGATATTCTCATGTATATAATGACATGCAATTGTTCTAGTTTGCTTCTTTCTCACACTGAAGAATACTAACATCAAACATAACTTGGGAATATAAGGGTTATTAGCTTACATGTTACAGACTATTACCAAGGAAGGCAAAACAGGAACTTGAAGCATTACCAGGAAAGAGTGCTTATTGCTTGACCCTATCTTAGTCATTGTTCTATTGCTGTGAAGAGACATCATGGATAAAACAACTATTATGAAACAAAGCATTAACTGGGGGCTTGATTACACTTACAGAAGTTTAGTCAAACATCAAGTCAGTGACCGCAGCACTGGAGCAATAGAGAACTATTGATCCTTAGACAGAAACAGATATTCTGCCATTACATTGGTTTCTTGAAAACTCAAAGACCACACTTATTGACACAACCACTTCCTCCAATGAAGCCACATCTTCTCTCATTCCTTCTAATCCTTAAACACACTGCCAATCCCTGGTGAGTAAATATCCATATATATGAATCTATAGGGTATATTCTTATTCAAACCACCAAAAATCATGTGGCTTGATCGAATATTTTATTTTAAATACAGAGTAAAAGCTTTCCTTTTATAAATGACTACTGATGAGCTTACCCACAGTTGCCTACCCTCACACATCGACCATCAATGAAGAAAATGTCCCATAGACTTACCCAAAAACCAAGTGAATAGAGACAATTCTTCAATTGTTCTCTCTCCTAAGGTGACGCTAGATTGTCAAGTTGGAGATAAATAAAATCCCAGCACATTAAGGTTTATCCTGCTCCATAACCCACACAAACATTACTCATCACAATCTCCTCATTCTGCCTGGGTGTAGACCCACTTCCCTCCATGGCAGAAGTGAAGGGTAAGTACCTCCAACAGCAAGAATACTCAATAATAGGTGACAAGTAGTGAATATGCCTTATAGCCTCACAACACCTACATTCTAATTTGTGTTACACTTTCTGGGAGACACCCCAGTCTGTCCAACTTCCTGCCAACTCAGCTTTGACCAGAAAAATTCTCATCAAGAAATCCAATGACTTTTAATTGATTTCTTTCTCCTGAGGGAATGGAGTGTAACCCCTTCATGGATGTATTGGTGTCTGATTCATAAGTAATAAAACCCACTACTATTAACAGCTAAATCAAAGGTGCTATGACAAATAACAACTCACATGAGAAGCATCACATTTGGTTAAGCCTTTTCAGAAGTTTTATTGGAGTTTGATTTATATACTAAATAAATCCATTGATTTATTTATTTTTAAGTGTGTAATTTAATGATTCTAAACACATTTCACCCCTGTCATTTTTCACTCATTTTCTGGTACTTCATATGATATTGAAATCTACTAAAATACAATAGTGAATTCAGAAGAAAGACCAGTGGTGTGGGTAGCAGCAAAGTTCTTGAGTCTCAAAGACAACAGATACCATGGCTGAATATTCCAACTACAACAACTAGGTAACATTGGTTCTACACTTAGCATGCCGTTTCTAGAAAAAAAATTAAAGAATTAAGCAATGTTTCCTCTGAACCTGACATGTTACTATCACAAATGAAAGAAGGATCCATGATCACATGAATATGAAAGGGGCATGAAGCAGCACAATTGTTCAAATTATTGGCAGCTAGTCAGCATTAACACAAGAAGGGACCAAAGACAATAAACAGCTTTGAAGACATGTCCAAATGACCGCGTTCATTTACAAGTTTCTTACCCATTCCTTGTATATCCATTGATTGATTAACTCATTGATTAAAGCCCTCATGTTCCAATCACTTTTCAGAGTGCATATTGTACTACCTATGAACATTGTACTGTGGACCAAAGCCTTCATCTAAGACCCATGACTGACATTTCAAAACAATTTAACCACAGAATTCTTTATTTGAAACAAAGTGATAAGATCCATCTATCTCTTCAAGGATATCTCTGTTTTGTTCAAAAAGGAGAAAAATGCAATCCAAGTTCAGGATCTTGATCCCTTATCCATGCATCTTAAACCCATAGGGGCTAGCCAGAATGTAAGGTCAGAAGTCTAAACTTCACCTATACTACAACTAACTCTGAAGATATCTAGCAATCTCCAGTTCCTTTCTGGTACTTACCCACACCAAGTCTGCATTAAGGAATATGGTCTAGTGTGAGATAGTGCCAGCAGTTAATTGCAAAATCCCACTATGAGTTGAGTTGTATATATACTGAGACATCTGTAATATAGACACACATGCATATTCACAAATACTCACAGAAAGAGGCAAGAAGTAGAGGAGCTGAAACTTAGAAATCCTCAAGGAAGAGAATGAAAATCTTGTAAGGCACAGAGGTAAGAGAAAAACTGTGTCTTTCTGCACAAAATCAGGACATTCTGTCTTCCATCACTGAATGGGAAGGCTCACTATCCCTTATCGCTATCTGATAAGGTATAGACAGTAGATGAAGGATGAATAGTAAGTTTTCATCAAAGGTATTGACTTTGAAGGTTATAGATTGTTCATGCTCTACTGGAAGCCAGATGTCTAAGAGTTTATGGGAAACACAAATGATTTGAATGGGTTGTAACAAAGGGGAGAAGACGAGATATGAAGTTGGCAGGAGGAGTTAGGTGGGAGTGGGAAAGGTTTTGTTCTGGGAGGAGTTACTAAAATAATTGGAAAGTAAATTCCATCAAAATATTTGTATGCAATTCTCAAGGTATTAAGGAAAGTAGTTCTTAATATACCATGTACTGAACACACACAGACCACTTATATTGCCATCTTCTAAATAACAAATTCTTATACAGCAGTTTCATTACATTGAGGGCAAAAGTCATCCAGAGGTTATTTAAAATAAAGAAGAATCTAGGGAGATGGCCCAGTGGTAAAGCCAAGAGTTTGGTCAAACATTCACCTAAACACCAGTGCTTAGGAATTGGAGTGGCAGAGACAGAAGAATGACTGTGGCTTCCTGAATGTCAGCCTCACTCCTAGCTCAGCAAGAAACCCTGTCATAAGGGGAAAATTAGGGAGTGAAGTAGCAGAAAACAGTATACCCTTCCCTATCCTCTGGACTTACCTGTATAATTCTGTATGCATACACACATCAATATGATAACTGTATAAAAGAGGTTACTTTGCATAAATTATAGGCAAAAGCAATGTTGTTTTAACCTAGAGACCTGAAGACTTTTATATATTAATGGTCCTGGAGAAACTCTCCATATATAGAGGATTGATATATCTTCTTCCTGTGCAAAGGAAACCTAAGTTAAGTGTGTGTGTCAGTGACTTTAAACACCTTTCTTCCTCTAGATTCCTATTTATACCACAGAATGGTCTGTAAATAATGAAAAGATGAAAATAAGACTTTTTCAGGGTGTTGCCTTCTTTTAAAATCATATTTATATTTTACTAAATCGATGGAAAATCTTCAGCTCCAAGGAACAATGGATTCAATATTGTTGACTTCTGTATTATCCCATTATGAATAGGAATTAATTATACATCAACATTTCCCACGATTTGAACTAAATCAGGAATAAGGGATATGTTTCCATAAAAATAAGTAATGCCAATATCGTTAATCAAGTAGAAATGTGTGTGTGTGTGTGTGTGTGTGGTGGGGTTAGGATGCCTTTGGATTATTTGAGAATGATTGCTGATCAGAAATATGTTATGCAAATAACCCTAACCTGAAAGAAATGAAAAGTAATGATATAAACTATACTACCAAGTGTCATGGCCACTTATTAATTGATATCATTTTCTTTTTCATTCCTTTATTCGTTTGAATAATTGTGTGCCACAGATGATCACACGTTCAAATGTGTTAGTTTTCCGGGTGATGGGCTGTTTAGAATGAATTAGGAGTTGTTTTATTATTAAAGGAGATTTGTCACAGAGCCTTGAAATATCAAAAACCCATCAGACTCTCTCTATCTCTCTCTCTTTCTCTCTTTCTCTCTTTCTCTCTCTCTCTCTCTCTCTCTCTCTCTCTCTCTCTCTCTCTCTCTCTCTCTTTCATTACTCTCTGCCATCTCCATCATAAGTTGTTCGCTCTCAACTACTGCTCTACATGTTTTGCCTCTGTGTTGCCATGGTGTCTACCATGATATCCTGGACTTGCCCTCTGGAACTCTAAGACCACAATTAAATGTTTCCTCTTATAAGTTTGTTTGGTCATGATGTCTCTCACAGCATAGAACAGTAACCAAGACATACATACTCCTGTTTATTTTTTGAAACATTCTTTATTTCTTTCATTAAAGTTACCTTTTGTCCATTGAACAGTTTTAAGAATAATGCTAATGGGCCCAAATAAATAGTGCCAATAGGTGTGGCACTCTCAGGAAGTGTGAAATAGTTTCATGAGGTGTGACATTGGTGGAGTAGTTGGGACACTGATGGAGATGTGTCTTTGTTGAGTTGGTGTGATCTTGTTGGAAGAAATGTAACAATGTGGTGGTAGGCTTGGAGGTCTGCTGTCCTTAAGCAATCCCCAGTTTGACACAGTCTCCATCTGCTTCCTGTATATCAAGACCTAAAACTCATCTCCTTCTCCAGCACTTTGTCTGTCTGAAGGCTACCATGTTTCCAGCCATGACAATAATGGAGTAAACCTCTGAAAAGAAGTTACAAAGTGTTCAAGATTTACTATGATCCTGGTGACACTTCATGGCAATAAAACCCATACTAATACTCACATAAACACTCAAAAACACATTTGGTGTTTTGTGGGAACAGACTTTTCAGGCCCTCTGCCTACTGCCTGGAAGCTATTCATTTCCAAGCAGCTATCAGATGAAGTTATACAACTCTCAGCTCCAAATGAACCATGCCTGCCTGGATCCTGACATATTCTTACCTTGATGATAATGGACTGAACTTCTGAACCTGTAAGCCAGCCCCAATTAAATGGTTTTCTAATAAAACATGCATTGATAAGTGTGTCTGTTTACAGCAATATAATCCTAACACACACATGTACATATACACCTAGATATACTGAGTCACAGACACACACACACATGGAAACATTCACACACACACACACACACACACACACACACACACACACACACACACACACACACATTCATTTACAGGGACTTTAGATTCAGCCAGTACCCATGCAATTTAATTGGGGTGTTGAATACATGTGTTTGTGGAACATGACTATTGCTCTTTCTTTTAGGAGTTATGTGGACAAAATCTGCACACTCACTTCATTCCTCTTCAACATCAGAAATCTCAATTTAAAGAAAGTGAGATAATGAGAAGTAGTTTTAGATACCTCTCTTTTTTTTCCTGTGAGTAGCTTCCACTTCAAATCACCAAAGAAAAATAAACATAACAGGAAAGAAATTCATATTCAAATGCTCTTGACAAGCTCATAATACATTCTCCATAATGAATATAAACTTTTATTTAGAATTCCCAAGGAAATGAGACTTTTGAAAAATCCTTACTTTCAGATAGGCTTTGGTATTTCATTTCCCTGCAAAAGAACACCAATGTAAAAAGACAAAATGTAGATTGCTTTGTGCACAAGTTGAATCAGAAACATTTGATAATGTGCATACAGAGACTCACCACATTTTTACAAACATATAAATATATATATATATATATATATATATATATATATATATATATATATATATATATATATATATATGTATTATATATATTGGGAGGGTGAAAGGAGACATCTGGAGAACAATAAGACCCTCATTAGCATTAAACATTCCTGAAGTCAAGTAATAACATCTAACAACATCAATAACAACAACAACAAAAACAACAACAAGAATAGATGTTCATTAGGAAGAATTTTTTAAAATAACCTTCCATTAGCCACATAAAGAGGGGGCATGATCCATCTGCAACACTTTATAGATACTTATTACAATTACCACTAAAATTTTTAAAATAATACGGATTTTTAAAAATGAAATTGAAGTAAAATAGATTTTTCAGCTGTTAAAAGGGGGAAAATGTGTTCTAGAACGAAATAAAGAGTGTAAGATTTTTTAATAAAGAACATCCTTATAACTCATGTGTCAGTAAGTATCAGGATTATAATGCAGTTGATTTTCTCATTGTAGAATAATTTTAATGTGTTTGAATATTTCCAGTTGTAAGAATGGATCTCAGAATTTTCACAGGACAAGAAGAAGACACCAAGTAGTTCCTCACTTTTGTTTCAAAATTCTTAATTCCTTTTTTGCAGAGTCCCAGACATTCCAGGGAAGGGTTTGAAACATCCAACAACTTCTGAGACCATAACCTCAGAGAGAAGCTACCTTTCTCAGTAAATGGAACTAGGAAAGCTGAAAAGATCCATCAAATCGCTTTAGAACAAAAATGGCAGCTGGTTCACAGAACAAGGTATCATTTAGCAACTCAGCCAAGAAATAAGAGGATTTGAAATGATAATAACACAGAGTAATAAAAACCACTATGCAGTTGTAATTTAATCGTATATATATACTTTGGACAGAGAAAGCAATCAAATCTTGAGATCTCTCTGCTCAGCCCAATGAAACTCTGGGTCATGCTGCAGATGTTCCAAGTTCATGGCTCATCACAGATACTGGAAGTCTCTGGGAAACTAGATCTACATCACGTAAGTGCTGTGAGTCCAAAGACATGATTTCAGCAATTGTTCAAGTCCTCATCTTGCTTGAAAAAAAAATCACATAGCACCAGAAGTAATAAGAAGTTCATGGTATCAATGTCAACAGGTAAGCACTACTAACAAATATCTGTTAAGCATTGGATTGTTACCAACTCAAATGAGGAGATGATTTTTAAATTTAAATGCAGTTACATTTTAATAATTTGTAGTAATGTTAAGTGTCCAGTGTGAAACCGTGGGTGTAGGGCAAGTTGGTGAAGTGAGAGAGAACATGGACGGCAGAAGGTTCTGTGCTCTGTGAAGGCTGACATGGGAGGAGTGAAGGATAATTACCATGCATACCTGATTGTGCATCTGGCTGTGTAAATCCACTGAAACTACACGGATGGGGGTGAACGAGGGGAAGACAATGGTACCAGATTCTTTGTCTCTGGCATCCCATATTGGGCCTAAAAAACATAGACAGTCTAATGTTTTAGAGCTTTATTTTAGACAGCAAGGAGAAAAAAAAGAGTAAAAAGATTGTTAGACTTGCCATGGCCAAAAGGAGAGATGGGGAAAGACATAGAAGGAAAGACAGAAAGCAAGTTAGAGAGTAAGAAAGTTGAATGCTTAGAGAAAGAGGTAAAAGTTTACAGAGAGTAAGGATTGTAAAAGTTAGAGAGAGAGAGAGAGAGAGAGAGAGAGAGAGAGAGAGAGAGAGAGAGAGAGAGAGAGAGAGAGAGAAAGAATGAGAGACTGATGTAGGGCCAAGTAGCCTCTCATATATTGGGCTCGTTATCTTGCTGTTGCTAGGTAACTAGAAGTTATCTAACCTGAAGATTAGAACCTTTGGTCATTTTGTATGTGACTGCTAGCCATTAGCCACTGCAGGGCGGGAGTGCTTGTGGGTATGGTAAATTCACCAGGAGCCAGGGTTCCAGAAATACGGAGGAAATGCCTTCCTTCCCATGTAGGTGAAAATTACGACCCATTAGGTTTCATCAGGTTTAAGGACTTCAGCATGACTGGAGACCAGGCATTTGGTACATAGCACAATGCCCCAAGCTCAATGATCAAATTTAACTCTAGCCTCCAGATTTTGTGGTTTCTCAGGCAGAACACCATCAGAGAGGATGTGAGTTTGAAACTCTGGAAACTCCCACCAGAAGAAATCAAGGCATGGAGGTGGGGTGGGGTAAAATGATCTTAGAAGAAATCTGTAAAACAGTGAAAGGACAATTGAAAAGATATATGGAAAAGACCAGTAACAGGGGATGCCTCAGGAGACCATCCTTGTCTTCATAGCTTGGCAAGACAAAATTCAAATTACCAGTAGTACTGGAGGAGAGTCTGTGAATGCATCAGGGAGGGTAGGGTAAGGGTAGGAGGGAGTGAGGGAGGGTGAGATAGAGAAAAAAGTAGAAGGAGAAAAAGAAAGAGAAGGAGAAGAATATGGAGAGGAAGAGGAGAAGAAGGAAGGGAAGAGGAATGGGTGGAGCAGAACGACAAGGAGAAGGAGAAGGAAGAAGAACAAGAGAAGTGGAAGAGGAAGAGCAAAAGGAAGGAGGAGGACTTGGAGAAGTAGAAAAGGAGAAGGTTAAATAAGGAGGAGAGAAGGAGAGAAGAAAAATGAGAGAAGGAAAAGTCAAAGGCATAGAAGAAGAAGAAGAAGAAGAAGAAGAAGAAGAAGAAGAAGAAGAAGAAGAAGAAGAAGAAGAAGAAGAAGAAGAAGAAGAAGAAGAAGAAGAAGAAGAAGAAGAAGAAAGAAAGAAAGAAACAGGAGTAGGAGGAGAAGGCGAAGGAGAAAAGAATAAGGAGGAGAAGGATAAGGCAAAGAAGGAAAAACAGTAGAAGAAGAAGGTAAGCAAGGAGAAGAAATGAGTTTAGATGTGAGGCATAGATAGACAGACAGAGACAGAAAGACAGAGAAACTTAGACATACAGAGTGAGACATGCACATAAACATTCACACAGAGACACACAAGTAGGCACAGAGACAGAGAAAAATATACATAGAAAGAGAGATATGCACAGAGACATTCACAGAGTTACACACATTCACACAACTTAAGAAGTATTTAGAAAAATATATCTATGAAATCACGAGGATATTAAGTACTAAATTATGTGAGCAATGAGGAGGAATGAGATCCAAACAAATTTTGCAAGTCCTCCAACATTCTCCATGCTTCCACACAGCTTTAGCTGTGGAAGTATCAGTTATAGGGCTGTAACTTTTGTTTTCTTCATTTATAATTTACTGTGAATCTCCTTTCTCCACCATTCAATATGGTCCGTAGTTTCCATGTGGAAGGACTTTCCAATGCATGGCATCTAGTGAGAAAGAGAAAACAATTTTAAAGAAGATTCTCTATGCTAGAGCCAACTGTACAAACAATTTGTAGTTATTCTCCAAATGCAGGGCTCAAAGAACACAGAGGCTCCTCTAGCTGCTACACAGATCTTAAGTATGGCCCCACAGCATCACTGGGAACCTATTGACAATTCTCACTCAGGTCATAAAACTATGGAGCATTCCAATTTCTTGAGTTCCAGAAAAAAAGCCATTTGGAAGCTTATCTCACTAAAATTGAAGATTACACTGAAATTTATGAAAAGTGAGAATAATTTTTAATGTGAAAAATCATTCCACACACACACATTAAAAAATACATGAAGGCAAAATTGACAGCAATATATTTGACACAACACCCACCCACACACACCTACACACACCCACACACAGAGAGAGAGAGAGAGACAGAGAGAGAGAGAGAGAGAGAGAGAGAGAGAGAGAAAGAGAGAGAGAGAGAAAGAGAGAGAGAGAGGGAGGGAGGGAGGGAGGGAGGGAGGGAGGGAGGGAGGGAGGGAGGGGGAAGAGAAAGAGGTGGAGAGACAGATGTACACTTACAATACTTATTTTTAAGTCAAGTTGTCAAAACTCCTGACACAATCAATGTTCAGGAAGAGATGTATATGGCAAACACTCACGAGGAACAGACTGTCATGATAAAGAGAACATAGGAGGAAACAACAAGTTCATCTGTGGCATTGAGAGCCTGAATGGGCCCTTCTCACATTTGGTTGGATTTAGAATCCAAGATTTAGTTCAGAACCACCCAGCTCGCTCCTTCTTGCCCCACGGATCTACTTCTCCTAGGGCACAGTCACAAAGGTTCCACAACATTTCTAGACAGTTTTCCCAGTTTTAGACAACTGGGACTGTGGGAGAAATAACCCCCCCCCCAATCTTAATTAAACTAAGCCACACAACTGCAAAATATATTTGAAAGCAGTTTAAATTCAATTTTGGAAAGAGAACAGAGAGCTTTGAAATGGACTGAAATAGTCTTTAGGTTCCATTGTGCACCCTAAATGAAATATATTGTAAAAGATTCCGTTTTCTATGTAGCAAGTGAGGGCTGAAAACAACACACTAATGGAGATAAAATGCAAAAAAAAAAAAAACTGGGAAATATAGTAACAATTCAAACTGACTGTGTGAAAAACGATGTATTTATACACGTTAACTGTCCTATTGACCACAGTGTCATTCATCATTGTATTAGGGGATACAATCTAGTGATTAATCATCAGGGTTTGACAGTAAAATCCTTAGGCTCAATACACCAGACATTAGCTGAAAAATGATTTACAAGAATGTATTGCCCTTTGGTGTCTTCTCTGTGAATCTGTTGTATGGATGCCCTGTCGTTGGTTGTTTTAGTTGTTGGTGTTGTTTTAAAATAGATATATTGAATGCAAAAGCAAGTGGCAGGAGCCCAAAAGGTCCTCTCTCTATCTCCTTCCCAAAACTTTCTAATTTTCCCAATCCCCTCATTCATTCAAAAATTCAGAAGTTCAAAAAATACAGAAACTCATTCATCATCTTTACTTTGTGCTTGCATGCTGGTTGCAATTATCTTGTAAGCATTAAAAATTAGGCTAACATACTGCCTATGTTCAACAGGGTTTCATTGATGTGAAGAGACATCATGACACAGGAAACTCTTATAGGGAAAACTTAATTGAGGTTGTCTTACAGATTCAGAGGGTCAGTACATTATTATCTTGGTAGGAAGCATGGCAGCATCCAGGAAGAGGAGGTGCTGGGGAAGGAAGTAATTGGTCTATATCTTAGTCTGAAGGCAACAATGTGGAAGCTTGTGGCCACAGTTAGCAAGGAAGAGGATCAATTTTTGTCACTGGGCAGAGATTGTGCACTACATAAAAGCAAGCCTACACAATGATACACTTCCTCAAACAAGCCAACACCTTGTAATAGTGCCACATCCCATGGGCAAAAGATATTCTAATCAACACACTGCATCATAGGAAAATGGCAGAGAGAAATAAAGACACTGCATGATTGCATTCCTCTGGTCACAAGTGCTACATACCTACACGCTTATATGCACACACAAACACACACACACACACACACACACACACACACACATACACACACAAATGCCTATTGGATGTGCATAATAATAATGTGCAGTCTAGGGTCCTGGGCAATTTGATTGGACCAGGCGCTGTGTTCCACCCACCAGAGGTCTTAGGATCCCGTGGAGGATCCTGTGTGGGTCCTTGTGGGTGTCCACAGAATCCCCCGGTCCAGGGACCATGGTGCTCCCTTGATCTACTTCTGTTGTCCAATTGCTCTGGCTAGGATTTCAAGTGATATATTGAATAGATAGGAAGAAAGTGGCAGCCTTGTCTAGTCCCTGATTTTAGTGGGATTGGGTTTAGTTTCTCTCCATTTAGTTTGATGTTGACTACTGTTTTGCTATATACTGCTTTTATTATGTTCAAGTATGGGCCTTGAATTCCTGATCTTTCCATGACTATTATCATGAATGGGTGTTGGATTTCGTTAAATGATTTCTCAGCATGTAAGGAGATGATCATGTGGTTTTTGTTTTTCAGTTTGCTTATATAGTGGATTACGTTGATGTGTTTCCTTATATTAATCCATCCCTGCATCCCTGGGATGAAGCGTACTTGATCATTATTGATGATCTTTGTGATATGTTCTGAGATTCAGTTTGCATGGACTTTATTGAATATTTTTTGCATCAATATTCATAAGGGAAATTGGTCTGAAGTCTTCTATTTTGTTGGGACTTTATATGGTTTAGTTATCAGAGTAATTGTGGTATCTATAGAATGAATTGAATAGGGTACGTTCTGTTTCTATTTTGTGAAATAGTTTGAGAACAGTTGGAATTAGTTCTTTTTTGAAGGTCTGATAGAACTCTGCACTAAACCCGTGTGGGTGGTCCTGGGCATTATTTGGTTAGGAGACTATTAGTGACTGCTTCTATTTCTTTAGGGGATATGGGGCTGTTTAGATCTTTATTCTTATCTGGATTTAACTTTGGTACCTGATTTCTGTCTACAAAATTGTCCATTTTGTCCAAGTTTTCCAGTTTTTTTAGTATAGCCTTTTGTAGTAGGATGTGATGATGCCTAGGATTTCCTCAGGTTCTGGTCTTATGTCTCCCTTTTCATTTATGATTTTGTTAATTAGGATACTATCCCTGTGCCCTCAAGTTCATCTTGCTAAGGGTGTATCTATCTTGATACTACTTTCAAAGAACAGGCTCCTGGTTTGGTTGATACTTTGAATAGTTCTTTTTGTGCCCACTTGGTTGATTCCAGCACTGAGTTTGATTATTTTCTGCTATCTACTCCCCCTTGTAAATTTGCCTCCTTTTGTTCTAGAGCTTTTAGGTGTGCTGTCAAGCTCTTAGTGTGTGCTCTCTCTTGTTTCTTTTTGGTGGCACTCAGAGCTGTTGGTTTTCTTTGTGGGACTACATTCATTGTGTCCCATAAGTTTGGGTATATTGTCCCTTCATTTTCATTAAACTCTAAAAAGTGTTTAATTTCTTCTTTATTTCTTCCTTGACCAAGTTATCATTGAGTAGAGTGTTGTTCAGCTTTCACATGAATGTTGGCTTTCTATTATTTATCTTGTTATTGAAGATCAGCCTTCCTTCATGGTGATGTGATAGAGTGTATGGGATACTTTCAATATTTTTGTTGAGTCCTGTTTTGTGACTGATTATATGGTCTATTGTGGAGACGGTACCATGAGGTGCTGAGAAGAAGTTATATGCTTTTGTTTTAGGGTAAAATGTTCTGTAGATATCTATTAAATCCATTTGTTTCATAAATTCTTTTATCTTCAATGTGTCTCTGTTTAGTTTCTATTTCCCCGATCTTTCTATAGATAAGAGTGGGTTGTGAAGTCTCCCTCTATTATGGTGTGCAGTGCAATGAATGATTTGAGGTTTACTAAAGTTTCTTTAATGAATGTGGATGCCATTGCATTTGGAGCATAGATATTCAGAATTGAGGGTTCATCTTGGAAGATTTTGCCTTTCATGATCATTAACTGTCCCTTCTTGTCTTTTTTGATAACTTTGGGTTGAAAATTGATTTTATTCTATATTAGAATGGCTACTCCAGCTTATTTCTTCAGACCATTTGCTAGGAAAATTGTTTTCCAGCCTTTTACTCTGAGGTAGTGTCTGGTTTTGTCCCTGAGGTGGGTTTCTTTTTTTTTTTTTTTTTTTTTTTTCTTTTTTTTTCCATTTTTTATTAGGTATTTAACTCATTTACATTTCCAATGCTATACCAAAAGTCCCCCATATCCACCCACCCCCACTCCCTTGCCCACCCACTCCCCCTTTTTGGCCCTGGTGTTCCCCTGTACTGGGGCATATAAAGTTTGCAAGTCCAATGGGCCTCTCTTTCCAGTGATGGCCGACTAGGCCATCTTTTGATATATATGCAGCTAGAGTCAAGAGCTCCGGTGTACTGGTTAGTTCATAATGTTGTTCCACCTATAGGGTTGCAGATCCCTTTAGCTCCTTGGCTACTTTCTCTAGCTCCTCCATTGGGAGCCCTATGATTCATCCATTAGCTGACTGTGAGCATCCACTTCTGTGTTTGCTAGGCCCCGGCATAGTCTCACAAGAGACAGCTACATCTGGGTCCTTTCAATAAAAACTTGCTAGTGTATGCAATGGTGTCAGCGTTTGGATGCTGATTATGGGGTGGATCCCTGGATATGGCAGTCTCTACATGGTCCATCCTTTCATCTCAGCTCCAAACTTTGTCTCTGTAACTCCTTCCATGGGTGTTTTGTTCCCAAAACTAAGGAGGGGCATAGTGTCCACACTTCAGTCTTCATTCTTCTTGAGTTTCATGTGTTTAGCAAATTATATCTTATATCTTGGGTATCCTAGGTTTGGGGCTAATATCCACTTATCAGTGAATACATATTGTGTGAGTTTCTTTGTGAATGTGTTACCTCACTCAGGATGATGCCCTCCAGGTCCATCCATTTGGCTAGGAATTTCATAAATTCATTCTTTTTAATAGCTGAGTAGTACTCCATTGTGTAGATGTACCACATTTTCTGTATCCATTCCTCTGTTGAGGGGCATCTAGGTTCTTTCCAGCTTCTGGCTATTATAAATAAGGCTGCTATGAACATAGTGGAGCATGTGTCCTTCTTACCAGTTGGGGCATCTTCTGGATATATGCCCAGGAGAGGTATTGCTGGGTCCTCCGGTAGTACTATGTCCAGTTTTCTAAGGAACCGCCAGACTGATTTCCAGAGTGGTTGTACAAGCCTGCACTCCCACCAACAATGGAGGAGTGTTCCTCTTTCTCCACATCCACGCCAGCATCTGCTGTCACCTGAATTTTTGATCTTAGCCATTCTGACTGGTGTGAGGTGGAATCTCAGGGTTGTTTTGATTTGCATTTCCCTGATGATTAAGGATGTTGAACATTTTTTCAAGTGCTTCTCTGCCATTCGGTATTCCTCAGGTGAGAATTCTTTGTTCAGTTCTGAGCCCCATTTTTTAATGGGGTTATTTGGTTTTCTGAAGTCCACCTTCTTGAGTTCTTTATATATGTTGGATATTAGTCACCTATCTGATTTAGGATAGGTAAAGATCCTTTCCCAATCTGTTGGTGGTCTTTTTGTCTTATTGACGGTGTCTTTTGCCTTGCAGAAACTTTGGAGTTTCATTAGGTCCCATTTGTCAATTCTCGATCTTACAGCACAAGCCATTGCTGTTCTGTTCAGGAATTTTGCCCCTGTGCCCATATCTTCAAGGCTTTTCCCCACTTTCTCCTCTATAAGTTTCAGTGTCTCTGGTTTTATGTGAAGTTCCTTGATCCACTTAGATTTGACCTTAGTACAAGAAGATAATTATGGATCGATTCGCATTCTTCTACACGATAACAACCAGTTGTGCCAGCACCAATTGTTGAAAATGCTGTCTTTCTTCCACTGGATGGTTTTAGCTCTCTTGTCGAAGATCAAGTGACCATAGGTGTGTGGGTTCATTTCTGGGTCTTCAATTCTATTCCATTGGTCTACTTGTCTGTCTCTATACCAGTACCATGCAGTTTTTATCACAATTGCTCTGTAGTAAAGCTTTAGGTCTGGCATGGTGATTCTGCCAGAAGTTCTTTTATCCTTGAGAAGACTTTTTGCTATCCTAGGTTTTTTGTTATTCCAGACAAATTTGCAAATTGCTCCTTCCAATTCGTTGAAGAATTGAGTTGGAATTTTGATGGGGATTGCATTGAATCTGTAGATTGCTTTTGGCAAGATAGCCATTTTTACAATGTTGATCCTGCCAATCCATGAGCATGGGAGATCTTTCTATCTTCTGAGATCTTCCTTAATTTCTTTCTTCAGAGATTTGAAGTTTTTATCATACAGATCTTTCACTTCCTTAGTTAGAGTCACGCCAAGATATTTTATATTATTTGTGACTATTGAGAAGGGTGTTGTTTCCCTAATTTCTTTCTCAGCCTGTTTATTCTTTGTATAGAGAAAGGCCATTGACTTGTTTGAGTTTATTTTATATCCAGCTACTTCACCGAAGCTGTTTATCAGGTTTAGGTGTTCTCTGGTAGAATTTTTAGGGTCACTTATATATACTATCATATCATCTGCAAAAAGTGATATTTTGACTTCCACTTTTCCAATTTGTATCCCCTTGATCTCCTTTTGTTGTCGAATTGCTCTGGCTAATACTTCAAGTACTATGTTGAAAAGATAGGGAGAAAGTGGGCAGCCTTGTCTAGTCCCTGATTTTAGTGGGATTGCTTCCAGCTTCTCTCCATTTACTTTGATGTTGGCTACTGGTTTGCTGTAGATTGCTTTTATCATGTTTAGGTATGGGCCTTGAATTCCTGATCTTTCCAGAACTTTTATCATGAATGGGTGTTAGATCTTGTCAAATTCTTTTTCTGCATCTAACGAGATTATCATGTGGTTTTTGTCTTTGAGTTTGTTTATATAATGTATTACATTGATGGATTTTCATATATTAAACCATCCCTGCATCCCTGGAATAAAACCTACTTGGTCAGGATGGATGATTGCTTTAATGTGTTCTTGGATTCGGTTAGCGAGAATTTTATTGAGGATTTTTGCATCGATATTCATAAGAGAAATTGGTCTGAAGTTCTCTATCTTTGTTGGATCTTTCTGTGGTTTAGGTATCAGAGTAATAGTGGCTTCATAAAATGAGTTGGGTAGAGTACCTTCTACTTCTATTTTGTGAAATAGTTTGTGCAGAATTGGAATTAGATCTTCTTTGAAGGTCTGATAGAACTCTGCACTAAACCCATCTGGTCCTGGGCTTTTTTTGGTTGGGAGACTATTAATAACTGCTTCTATTTCTTTAGGTGATATGGGACTGTTTAGATGGTCAACTTGATCCTGATTCAACTTTGGTACCTGGTATCTGTCCAGAAATTTGTCCATTTCGTCCAGGTTTTCCAGTTTTGTTGAGTATAGCCTTTTGTAGAAGGATCTGATGGT
This sequence comes from Mus musculus, assembly GCF_000001635.26. NCBI lineage: Eukaryota > Metazoa > Chordata > Mammalia > Rodentia > Muridae > Mus > Mus musculus. Next base: position 66,720,896 of record NC_000087.7, on the reverse strand, counting down.
GTTTTGGATTTCTTCAGGATCTGTTGTTATGTCTCCCTTTTCAGTTCTGATTTTGTTAATTAGGATTTTGTCCCTGTGCCCTTTAGTAAGTCTAGCTAAGGGTTTATCTATCTTGTTGATTTTCTCAAAGAACCAACTCCTCGTTTGGTTAATTCTTTGAATAGTTCTTCTTGTTTCCACTTGGTTGATTTCACCCCTGAGTTTGATTTTTTCCTCCCGTCTACTCCTCTTGGGTGAATTTGCTTCCTTTTTTTCTAGAGCTTTTAGATGTGTTGTCAAGCTGCTAGTATGTGCTCTCTCCCGTTTCTTCTTGGAGGCACTCAGAGCTATGAGTTTCCCTCTTAGAAATGCTTTCATTGTGTCCCATAGGTTTGGGTACGTTGTGGCTTCATTTTCATTAAACTCTAAAAAGTCTTTAATTTCTTTCTTTATTCCTTCCTTGACCAAGGTTTCATTGAGAAGAGTGTTATTCAGTTTCCACGTGAATGTTGGCTTTCCATTATTTATATTGTTATTGAAGATCAGTCTTAGGCCATGGTGGTCTGATAGGATACATGGGACAATTTCAATATTTTTGTATCTATTGAGGCCTGTTTTGTGACCAATTATATGGTCAATTTTTGAGAAGGTCCCGTGAGGTGCTGAGAAGAAGGTATATCCTTTTGTTTTAGGATAAAATGTTCTGTAGATATCTGTCAGGTCCATTTGTTTCATAACTTCTGTTAGTTTCACTGTGTCCCTGTTTAGTTTCTGTTTCCACGATCTGTCCTTTGAAGAAAGTGGTGTGTTGAAGTCTCCCACTATTATTGTGTGAGGTGCAATGTATGCTTTGAGCTTTACTAAAGTGTCTCTAATGAATGTGGCTGCCCTTGCATTTGGTGCGTAGATATTCAGAATTGAGAGTTCCTCTAGGAGGATTTTACCTTTGATGAGTATGAAGTGTCCCTCCTTGTCTTTTTTGATAACTTTGGGTTGGAAGTCGATTTTATCCGATATTAAAATGGCTATTCCAGCTTGTTTCTTCAGTCCATTTGCTTGGAAAATTGTTTTCCAGCCTTTCACTCTGAGGTAGTGTCTGTCTTTTTCCCTGAGATGGGTTTCCTGTAAGCAGCAGAATGTTGGGTCCTGTTTGTGTAGCCAGTCTGTTAGTCTATGTCTTTTTATTGGGGAATTGAGTCCATTGATATTAAGAGATATTAAGGAAAAGTAATTGTTTCTCCCTTTTATTTTTGTTGTTAGAGTTGGCATTCTGTTCTTGTGGCTGTCTTCTTTTTGGTTTGTTGAATGATTACTTTCTTGGTTGTTCTAGGGCGTGATTTCCGTCCTTGTATTGCTTCTTTTCTGTTATTATCCTTTGAAGGGCTGGATTCGTGGAAAGATATTGTGTGAATTTGGTTTTGTCGTGGAATACTTTGGTTTCTCCATCTATGGTAATTGAGAGTTTGGCCGGGTATAGTAGCCTGGGCTGGCATTTGTGTTCTCTTAGTGTCTGTATAACATCTGTCCAGGCTCTTCTGGCTTTCATAGTCTCTGGTGAAAAGTCTGGTGTAATTCTGATAGGCCTTCCTTTATATGTTACTTGACCTTTCTCCCTTACTGCTTTTAATATTCTATCTTTATTTAGTGCATTTGTTGTTCTGATTATTATGTGTCGGGAGGAATTTCTTTTCTGGTCCAGTCTATTTGGAGTTCTGTAGGCTTCTTGTATGATCATGGGCATCTCTTTTTTTATGTTTGGGAAGTTTTCTTCTATTATTTTGTTGAAGATATTAGCTGGCCCTTTACGTTGAAAATCTTCATTCTCATCAATTCCTTTTATCCGTAGGTTTGGTCTTCTCATTGTGTCCTGGATTACCTTGATGTTTTGAGTTAGGATCCTTTTGCATTTTGTATTTTCTTTGACTGTTGTGTCGATGTTCTCTAAGGAATCTTCTGCACCTGAGATTCTCTCTTCCATTTCTTGTATTCTGTTGCTGATGCTCGCCTCTATGGTTCCAGATCTCTTTCCTAGGGTTTCTATCTCCAGCGTTGCCTCGCTTTGGGTTTTCTTTATTGTGTCTACTTCCCCTTTTAGTTCTAGTATGGTTTTGTTCATTTCCATCACCTGTTTGGATGTGTTTTCCTGTTTTTCTTTAATGATTTCTACCTGTTTGGCTGTGTTTTCCTGCTTTTCTTTAAGGGCCTGTAACTCTTTAGCAGTGCTCTCCTGTAATTCTTTAAGTGACTTATGAAAGTCCTTCTTGATGTCCTCTATCATCATCATGAGAAATGTTTTTAAATCTGGGTCTAGATTTTCGGTTGTGTTGGGGTGCCCAGGACTAGGTGGGGTGGGAGTGCTGCGTTCTGATGATGGTGAGTGGTCTTGATTTCTGTTAGTAGAATTCTTACGTTTGCCTTTCGCCATCTGGTAATCTCTGAAGCTAGCTGTTTTAGTTGTCACTGTTAAGAGCTTGTTCTTCAGGTGACTCTGTTAGCCTCTATGAGCAGACCTGGAGGGTAGCACTCTCCTTAGTTTCAGTGGGCAGAGTATTCTCTGCAGGCAAGCTCTCTTCTTGCAAGGCAGGTACCCAGATATCTGGTGTTCGAACCAGACTCCTGGCAGAAGTTGTGTTCCACTCACTAGAGGTCTTAGGGTCATGTGTGGAATCCTGTGTGGGCCCTTGCGGGTGTCAGGCGACTCAGCTGGCAAGGTAGCCCGGGGCTCGAGTGGAGTGGAAGGGGTTTGTGCCCCAGATCAAGCCCGGGTAGCCTACTTCCCTACGTACCGCAGTCTCAAGTTCCGCGCGATTGGATTGGAGCAGGCGCTGTGTTCCACTCACCAGAGGTCTTAGGGTCCTGTGGGGAGTCCCGTGTGGGCCCTTGTGGGTGTTGGGCAAGACTCTGCTGGCAAGGTATCCCGGGGCTCGAGTCTCGAGTCGAGGGGAAGGGCGAGGTGGGTTTCTTTTATGCAGCAAAATGTTGTGTATTGTTTATATAGCCAGTCTGTTAGTCTATTTGTTTTTATTGGTGAATTGATTCCAGATTAAGGCAACTTCAGACCAACTTCTTTTATGCATATCAATGCAAAATACTCAATAAAATTCTCCCCAAACTAAAAGGGCTATTAGGTCATTTTCTGATAGTCAAAACTGCAATGAGAACTGCCAGTTTTCCTAGTGTCACTGGCTAATTGCTATTAGATAGTAACTAGGCTTTCTCCTATTCAGAGCACATTCCAAGAGGTTGTATAACAATTAACCAAAGGTCATCAGAAGGGAACTAATGATTTATTATAGGTTCTAGGGTAAAAGATAAAATATTGATTGGGTTTACCTATACAAAACTTCACTAATATCATAGTTATGTTTTGATAACTTCAGTGAACCTGTTGATCTGAGACAGTTGATGAACTTTGTAACATGAGGTCATGTATTCTGAAATATTTATAAGTGCTGAGGACAAAGAGACAAGGAAAATCGAGAGAGAAAATTTTTTTTTTTTTGCCTTTCTCCACTTAGACTATTTTTTTTTTTCCTTTTACTCACTTAGAAGAATTTTTCCCTTTCCGCACTTAGGATCTTTCTGCTTTGCCCTTATATAACTTTCATAAAAATATTTTTATAACTTAGTAATAACTTCTATAATCACTTCTCTAAATTCCTTCTTTTCCTGTGACACCTGGCTTGTTGGCTCAAAGTTAGAGCCCAGCAATTCCTGCTGAGCTAGAAAAAAGGCTGCATTGCTTAATCCTCCTCTGTTAGGCTACAGGTGTTAATCACCTAAGCCAGCCTACCCTCAGAAAAACCAAGTACTTTTTAGAAGTTATCATCAGCATTTCAGTACAATTTGAGAGCTAGAAAGCCCTGAGACATTTCGATTTTAAAGCCATTGCCAGGGTCCTACTCTGTGACTCCACTGCTATCCTGGCTCAGAGCAATCCTGGACCTCAAACTCTAGTATAGAGCAGTAGTGATAAAAAAAAAAAACCTACATGGTATTGATACAGAGACTGACAGATGGATCAGTGGACTAGAACTGAAGAACCAGAAAGAAAACCACACATTTATAGACACTTGATATTTGGAAAGAAGCTATATATATATATATACATATATATATATATATGTATATATATATGATGGAAAAAAGAAAGGATTTTCAATAAATGGTGCTGTTCTAATTTGCAGTCTGTATGTTGAAAAATAAAAATAAATCCATACTTATCACCTTGCACAAAGCTCAGTTTCAAGTTGATCAAGATTATCAACATAAAATAAGATCCACTGAATCTAATAGAAGATAAACTCATTGACACAGAGAGGGAAATGTCCTAAAAACTACTCCCATGGCTCATGCTCTAAGATCATCAATTTATAAATGTGACCTCATGAAACTGGAAAGCTTCTGTAAGCAAACCATATAGGCAATGGTACTAATCATCAACCTACAGACTGGAGAAAAAAATCTCAACTAACCTCACATCTGATAAAGGGCTAATATCCAAAATATATAAAGAACTCAAGAAACGAAATAAACCAATCAAATATGGGGTATATATCTAAATAGAGATGTCAAGACAGAAGAGTCTAAAATGGCTAAGGAACACTTAAAGATATGTTTAAAGTCCTTAGTGCTCAGGTTAATTCAAATCAAAACAACCCTGAGATTGTACTTTACACCAATCAAATTGGCTAAGATCAAAACCTCAGATGACAGCACATGTTCGTGAAAATGTGGAGAAAAAGGAACACTCCTCCACTGCTGGTGGGACGGAAGCAGGTACAACTTCTCTGGAATTCAGTGTGGAGATTCCTCAGAACATTGGAAATAGGTCTACCTGAAGACCCAGATGTACCACTCTTGGGCATATACCAAAAAGATGTCCCACCATGCCCCAAGGCACATGTTTTTCTATGTTCATAACAGCCTTGTTTATTATAGCTAGAAGCTGCAAATAACCCAGATGTCCCAAAACAGAAGAATGGATACAGAAAATGTGGCTCATTTACACAATGAAATACTACTCAGCTATTAAGAAACGAAGACATCCTGAGTTTTTCAGGCAAATGGATGTAACTCAGAAATATCATTCTGAGTAAGGCAACTCAGAACCAAAAGGACATGCATGGTATATCCTCATTAATAAGTGGATATTAACCAAAAAAGTGCAGAACACCCTGTATTCATTCCGCAGAACTTAAAAAAGTTATCAAGCCACAAGTCCCAAGTGAGGACACCTCAATCCCACTTGGAAGGGAGAAAAAGAAATCACAGAGCGAGTGGGGGTGGTGGGAGGGTCTCAAGTGGGGATGGGGACCAGGAGTACTAGAGAAGAACATGATCAGGTATTGGTTAGGAAAAAAAAAAACTGAAGCCCTGAGGTACAGCAGAAAGAATGAAAACAGGCAACCTATGGAAGTATGGCGTTGGGGACCTCCCAGAATGTACCAGAGCCCTGGGAGGTGAGAGACTCTCAGGACTCAAATAGATGAAATGCCCTACAGTGGGGAGTAGGAACTTGTAGATGGGAAGCAGGAACTTGTAGAATCCACATCCAGTAGAAAGATAAGGAAGGCATGAAGTGAGTGATGGGGTTGCCATCCCACGTCAAAAGCTCTGACCCAGAACTATTCCTGTCAAAAAGAACTTCAAGAACAAAAACAGAGAAGAGCCTGATGGAAATGAGGTCCAGTGAATGGATCAAGGTGGGGCCCAGCTTGTGGAAAGGCCCCAAGGCCTTACACTACTACTGAGGCTATGAAGTGCTCACAAAAGGGGGCCTATTATGACTGTACCCGAATGACCCAAAAAGCAACTGGAAGAGTCAGGTGCAGATATTTACACCCAACCAATGGACAGAAGCTGCTGATCCCTCTGGTTCAATGAGGGAAAAGCTGGAAGAAGCTGAGGAGGAGGGCAACCCTGTATGAGGACAAGCAGTCTCATTTAACCTGGATCTCCAAGACCTCTCTGACACTGAGCCACCAATCAGGCAAAATATACAAGCTGACATGATGCCCCAAACACACATACAGCAGAGGACTGCCAGTTCTAGGTTTAGTCAGAGAAGATGCACCAAACCCTCAAGAGACTGGAGGCCACAGACAGTCTCTTGGGTAGTTCTGGTGAGGTGGGGGTTGAAGACAATTTTGTGGAATTGGTGGGCGGTGGTATGGAATGTGGAACAATCAGAGGGGGGACCTAGAGGGGTATAACACCTGGAGTATGAAGAAAAGATTAAATAAATAAAAAAAGATAAATAAATAAATAAATAAATAAATAAATAAATAAATAAATAAATAAATAAATTCTTAATGAACACTGGCTTTTAAAGGTTTCTTTCTTTTGAGTACATTCTCTCTCTCTCTCTCTCTCTCTCTCTCTCTCTCTCTCTCTCTCTCTTTCTCTCTCCTTTCTCCTCTTCCTTCTCTTCCTATTTCTCACTTGCTGCTTTGCTCCAGAATAGCCCCTAGATATGAATCCCTGAAATATGTGTACTTGGGCTTTTGAAATATATTGAGATAGCTATCCAGGGTCTATTCTAATTTATCAGAACAATGTATGTCAGTTATAATAAGTATATAATATCCCTAACATAATTACTGAATTACATAATTACTGAATAATATATAGATAAAGCAAGACATCAAACTTTATCCCTTAGAGATGCCCAGACAAAGATAGCTGATAGTAAATAACTCTGATAAGATAGTTAATAAAATTTATATTTGTCCACTTTGGTGAAGTAAAACCCCTCTGCACAGATATTTCTTTCATGATATAGAATAGAGGTCCTAACTGTCACAGGAACAGATTTATATAGTTTGTCAAAGAATTCTTTACAAGATTACAAAAGAGGTCGAATATAAATGACATAGTCTTTAGTTGAATTGACCTTTTATAAATAGAAATTTGACAAAAAATAATATTTACTCTATGGGTGCTTTCAAAAATAGAATGGTTTGCATGGAACAAGTTAGTATTGGAAGGATTAGAAGTTCGAAGCTATCCTTGGTTACATTCTAAGTTGGGGCCAACCTAGGCTATATGACATCCTGTCTGAAAATATGAAATTACTGGAACCAGTAGTTTATCTTTATGAATCCTCTACTTTGGATACTGAATCATGAGCAATATCAGAAGTACAAGGTCTATCAGTACCAGAAAGTATAAAAAGAATTTCCCCAAACAAAAATAATTTAAGAGTTATTTTTAGGGGCATGATTATGTTGCCAGGGAATAAAAGCACTTTGAGTTTAGAGTGGTCAGTAATGAGGAGTGAGTATTGCTCTTACACAGGACTCACATTGGTTAGCTCACAGTCACCTTTACCTTGAGGTTCAGGAGGCCTCTGGCAACTGTGGGCATGTGCATTTCCTTACATACATATGTACGTACGAACACATACACACACACACACACACACACACACACACACACACACACACACACACACATTTAAATAATAGGGAAAAGTACTTTGCTTTATCTATCAGTTTAAAGGAAGTTTGAGTTGAATGTACTTAAAAGAGGTGCCTCATAACCAAAGTATGAAATCTGCTAGTCTTCCACAAATTAGGTGACTCAGAGCCACTACTCAAATAAATTACACCCTATAAAATCAAATAACCCCATTTAAAAATGGGGCTCAGAACAGAACAATGATTTCTCACCCGAGGAATACCGAATGGCAGAGAAGCACCTGAAAAAATGTTTAACATCTTAATCATCAGGGAAATGCAAATCAAAACATCCCTGAGCTTCCACCTCACACAAGTCAGAATAGCTAAGATCAAAAATTCAGGTGACAGCAGATGCTGGCGCAGATGTTGAGAAAGAGGAACACTCCTCCGTTGTTGGTGGGATTGTAAGCTTGTACAACCACTCTGGAAATCAGTCTGGCGGTTCCTTAGAAAATTGGACATAGTACTACCAGAAGATTCAGCAATACCTCTTCTGGGCATATATCCAGAAGATGCCCCAACCGGTAAGAAGGACACATGCTCCACTATGTTCATAGCAGCCTTATTTATAATAGCCAGAAGCTGGAAAGAACCCAGATGCCCCTCAACAGAGGAATGGATACAGGAAATGTGGTACATTTACACAATGGAGTACTACTCAGCTATTAAAAAGCATGAATTTATGAAATTCCTAACCAAATGGATGGACCTTGAGGGCATCATCCTGAGTGAGGTAACCCAAACACAAAGAATCTCTCACAATATGTACTCAGTGATAATTGGATATTAGCCCAGAACCTTAGGATACCCGATACAAGATATAATTTGCTAAAAACATTAAACTCAAGAGAACGAAGACCAAAGTGTGGACACTTTGCCCCTTCTCAGAATAGGAAACAAAACACCCATGGAAGGAGTTACAGAGACAAAGTTTGGAGCTGAGATGAAAGGATGGACCATGTAGAGACTGCCATATCCAGAGAACCATCCCCTGATCAGCTTCCAAATGCTGACGCTATGGCATACACTAGCAAGATTTTGCTGAAAGGACCCAGATATAGCTGTGTCTTGTGAGACTATGTCAGCGCCTAGCAATCACAGAACTGGATGCTCACAGTCAGCTATTGAATGGATCACAGGGCCCCCAATGGAGGAACTAGAGAAAGCATCCCACGAACTAAGGGAACTGCAACCCTATAGGTGTAACAACAATATGAACTAAGCAGTAACACGGAGCTCCTGTCTCAAGCTGCATATGTATCAAAAGATGGTCTAGTAGGCCATCACTGCAAAGAGAGGCCTATTGGACTTGTACACTTTATATGCCCCAGTACAGGGGAACGCCAGGGCTAAAAAGGGGGAGTAGGTGGGTAGGGGAGTGGGGGTGGGTGGGTATGGGGTACTTTGGTATAACATTGGAAATGTAAATGAGCTAAATACCTAATAAAAAATGGAAAAAAATAAATTACACCCTAGACATGTGCAGCCATGAGGTCCACTGGAAAACTGTGGATAGAGATCAATGGTAGAGCTATTGGATTATGTAAGGGGAGGCTTAAATAAAACTGAGAGAGTCACAGTCTCATGTGATATAAGCTGGCTTTTGTTTGTGTGTTGGTATTATATAGTATTATAATCCTTACTTGCTTTCGAGATATATTCCATATAGTTCAGACTGTCCTTTATCTCACTTAATAGCTCAATATGACTATGAACCACTGATCCTCCTGCTTTCATTTTCCAGAACAGCTAGTATTAAAGAGAGGTACCAGCATGCTCTACTTGATACAGTTTTAGAGATAAAACCCAAGGCTTCATGCATGAGAATAAAGTACTCTACCAAATCTACTTCGGCAGCTGCAAGCCTTCCTGTTAATGATAAGTCCAAGACAACATTTCTTACCCTTAACACATCATGCCTATGGCTATAATCATTAATGTCCTCTTCTGTCTAAATCAATATCAACTTCACACAAGCCAGAACCATTTGAGAATATTGAATTTCAATTGAGAAAATAACCCCACCAAACTTTTGCCTGGAAAAGGCTTTGTTGAATTTTATTAATTAATGATTTCTATAGAAGGATATCCCAGTTGGCAGTATCAGCTCTGGACTGATGGTACTGGATGCTATAAAAAAAAAAAAAGTAGGATGATCAAAACATGGGGAATATGCCAGTATGCAATTTTTCTACATGTCCTCTACTTCAGGTCTTACCTGCTCCAAATTCTAGTCTAGGGTTTCTGGTGTGACTTTCATGTATGATGAATTACAAACTGAACTATGAACCAAAACATTTTCTCTCCCAGTTGATGTTGTTCATAATGTCTTATCACCTAAATACAATCCCTTACTAAGGCAAGTTAGTATGCCAATGTAGCTCATATGGAATACCAAGTACTGAATGTTCACGGTGGTCCAGATAGACCATAGAAATAATGAACTTCACTGGTCATGATAATGCATACCTAATATCTATGTACGTGAAAGACAGGAGGATGAGTGTAAGTTCAATGCAATGCTGAGCTACATAGGGAGGTTCTGAGTCCAAAACAAAACAAAACAAAAACAAAAACAATATCAAAAACAAAACAAAACAAAAACACAAAACGGGAGGTTAATGAGATGCTAAACAAATAAAGCACTTGCTAAGCAATTGTGATGGCCTTCATTCCATTCTCAGAACATACATGAATGTAAAGAGGGAACTGCATTCAGCAAAGTGATGCTCTGACTTCCACATGTGCTATAGATCACATATACTACCACATAATAATAATAGTAGTAGTAGTAGTAGTAGTAATAATAATAATAATAATAATAATAATAATAATAATAATAATAATAAATGTGTTTAAAAATGAAAAGAAAATTTATTCAGTCATATTATATTAGGCTTATAAAAAAACTAGCACTGAGGAAGAGAAATTGGAGTAGTATTGAAAGTTTGAGGCAAGCATGAACTGCATTAAGAATGTTAGCACCTTATAACTTTCTGTAGGTATCCTGCCCAAAACAAGATACATGAAAGTTTATTTTACACACAAATTCAGACTATAGTCCATCACTGTTGGGGCATCAGTGCAACAGGAAGTAGCAGAAACTTGACACAAGTCAAGAGTATAGATCAAGGAATTGATGCGTGTATGGTTACTAGAACTTAATTTGCTTTCTTTATTCTCATACACTCCAGAATCCCCATCGTAAATAATGGTGCCACAACAAGGGAAGTTCTTCCCATATAAATTAAAAGTAATCAAGATGCAGGCACACAACCATGCTCACAGACTAAGTAGTATAGACAATCCTTCATTCTGATTTCCCTCCCAGGCAATTCTATATTGTTTTATGTATATAACATTAACCATCACAGCTTCATTCATTGTTAACCGGTCACATAGACACATCACATTATGTTTTAGACATGAACTACCAACCCTTATTTCCAAAGTTCTCTGTGTGTTTAATAATGCAAAATACAGTTCAACTTTAAAAGTCCTCATAGTCTTTAAAATTTTTACCACATCAAAAAATGTATTGTGATATCTTGTAAAAAATTATGTTATTGCTATGCGTAATAGAATAATGTAAAAATTATTATCACAAAATAAAAATAAGTATTAGGAATAGAAAGTGATGATTATACAAAAAGCCAAAATCAAGCAGAGAAAGGAAATCCTCCATTTCTGGGGCTTTCCATGGAGAAATCAGCTTTGGTGTCCCAATTCCTCTACATATGCTATCTTCAGCACACACAGAATTTCTCAGCATTTAAACTGATTCCATTTCTCACCTTCAGATGTCCTTGTCCAGATATTAGATCATGTCCCATCATCCTGGCCTTTCTAATACTCTGGAATCTCTACAGTAGCTTAAACTTTACCTTCATAACTTCATGCAACAGCCTCTTGGGGCTTCTTTGCCAGGATTCAAACTCTGTCACACAGTTCTGGCCTCAGCTGTTCTTAAAGACTGTCTTAGTATTGCATCTTTCATATATTAAATTTAGAAAAATGTAGACATTGCCACCAAATTTCATGACTGGTCCAAGAGGTAACCTAGTTTCACTGGACCATAGCTGTAACATCATATCTCAGTTAATGTATCTGAAACGTTTGACCATGTTTCATCAACACTAGTATCATTGGCGAATGTAAAACATACAGAGTTCCCAAAGCTTTTTAATCATTCCCAATTCTAAGGTATGTTAATTTATTTTTAAACAAATTCAACATATATATTTTTGGTATGAACTTCATTGTACAAAGTTCCATTTCAAGGACTTGTGACTTTGTGATTAAAAATATGAACATAAGATGTTAAAAAAAAACATAAAATGTATGCACAATGAAATGTTTTGTCCACAGACATCCAAATTCTCTCAATATGTCTTACATTTTCTAGCCTCCATTCTCCATTTAATGTTGCCTTAACTCAAGGGGATTAATGATAAACACCTTCTTTCTGAAAATATTTTTTTCCAAATTCAATAAAATAAAATAAAATAAAAGCCAATTCAGTTTAAAAGAATGCATTTCTGTTTGATGGAAAACTCAAGTTGATCGTGCTGTGCTTTAAACTATTTCGAGTATTTGATATGCTCTCTACTTTATAGAGTTTGACTCACATTTAAGGGTACCCTGAGAAGTTCTGGTAAGTAATTTTATAATATTCAGTCAAGTTCCTACAAATCCAAAGTAACCAAAATATCTTTAGAAATCTGCAACCCTTGAAAAAACATATTGTCTTGCAGATTTTATAGTATATAGACCTGTACTGGCTAGTTTTATGTCAACTTCACACAGCTAGGGTTATCACAGAGAAAGGAGCTTCAGTTGAGGAAATGCCTCCATGAGATCCAACTCTAAGACATGTTCTCAATTAATGAACAAGGTGAAAAGGCCGTTTGTGGGTGGGACCATCTGTGGGCTGGTAGTCTTGGGTTCTATAAGAGAGCAGGCTGAGCAAGCCAGGGGAAGCAAGACAGTAAAGAACATCCCTCCATGGCCTCTGCGTCACCTTCTGCTTCCTGACCTGTTTGAGTTCCAGACCTGACCTCCTTAGTGATGTAAGCCAATAAATCTCTCCTTCCTTCCCAAATTGCTTCGTGGTCATGATGTTCTGTCCAGGAATAAAAACCCTGACTAAGACAACACCCTATCCTGTTACATATATTATGCTATTTTTTTCTAAGCCCAGTTTATAGAGATAATTATGTCTGACAGAAAATAAAGCTCATTAATTTGAACAAAGAGTTTCAATAACAGAATTTACTCTAGTTTTGGAGGGTTAACATGGTGAGTCAAAAAATGAGATGAACTGCCTTGTTGCTGCTCTAAGAACTTAAGAGGTTTTTTTGCAATGATGATTTGTGGGAATTTAAAAGGTATACATAACTACATGTGTATTTGTGTTTGTGTGAGAGAGAGAGAGATTAGGATAAAGTAATTTGTATTATTATTATTATTAACAATTTTTCATACAATATATTTTGAGCATGTGTCCCATCCCTGAATACCTCCCAGATTTTTTCCAACCATCATACCCAATTTAATGTTCTTTCTCTTTCTTTCTCTCTCTTTTTCTTTCTCTCTCTAAATGAAAAAAAAACAAAAAAGCCTGAATCAACAACAACAAAAAATCATGAAATCAAAAAGCCTCAGAAAATCACACACACACACACACAAAACACACACACATATACACACACACACACACAGAGAGAGAGAGAGAGAGAGAGAGAGAGAGAGAGAGAGAGAGAGAGAGAAAGCCAAAACAAACAACATCAAAGAAGTCCACAAAAATAACATGTGTTGGTCAACTCTCTGTAGGTATTAGTCAACTCTGGAATTTGGTTGACATGCACAGCAATATTCCATCAGAAAAAAAAAGAGTTCTTTCATATGCCTGAGGGTCTCAATTTAGAACAGAGTCTATGTACATTTCCCCATCTAAGTGTTGGGATCTCATCTATCTTGAACTTGTACAGGTTTCATTTGTGCTACCACAGTCTTGTGAATTCTTATGTTCAACACCATTTTGTCTGGAAGAGAATGAAGAGGAAACCATATTTTTATGAAACTTAATAAATAAGTTTTCTCCACTTAAGAATAAGAACAAATTTGTTGTTAGAGTTATAACATCTCTCTTTTCAAAGAGACCATCTCATTACAGACATGTGTTCATTCCAACTACGAAATAACTAATATAATAATGTAAACTTTTAGTTATCTTCCAATATTGGTAAATATTTACAATTCAACTGATTTGGTAAATCAATTCAAAACTGACATTACCAATTTGAAAATTAAATAACTGTTTATTAAAATTACTAAGGTATAAAAATAAGTATGATTGCTATCAGAAAATATTGCCTTAATAAAATTAACATAAGTGAAGTAACAATTTTACTTAATATAGATTGTATCTCATATTCATCAATACTATTTTAAGATATTATAGTCTTCATTTTATGCATCTGGGATTAGATGACATGCTGAATTTCAGTGCCTGAAATAATAACTAGAGATGTTAGATGACTGGGAGAAAACTGGATTTGATTTTTATACTTATTGTGTTTTTATAATACTAATATTAAATCAATTGGTTACTACACTAAAGCTTTTTGAATCACTTTTTTTCAAATTTTAAAATCTTATGCTACCTCTTATACTACATAGCAAGGCATTATTCAACAGATTCTTAATTTGTTAAATTGTTCTTTGTGAATGACAATGATGTGTAAGAATATTAAAATCATCAATATACTCACCAAATAACTACAATGTTTTTAATATGTTGAAGGAATTTTTATATTCTGCATCTGTTAGAAAAATATCTTAATGTTCATTAGACACAGCCCTGGAAGGAATTAGGGTAATTTTTTTCTTTGAGCTTAGAGATGGGTGAGTCCTTCAGTAACATTTAGAATTTCTTTTTACCATGAGCATTCTTGAATCTCGACAGTCCTGACCCATGAAACAATCGAACAGGGTCTGAGAAACCACCTAAGGAGAGAATGGGGAACAAGAAACACAAAGAATGGACAGCAAGACAAAAAAAAAAAAAACAAAAAAAACAAAAAACAACAACAACAACAAAAAACCTGATCAAGCTGACAAATTTTGTTTTTCCCAGGCAGGTTTTATACCAATAGAAACAGGAAATGGGGAGTGAAAATGATGCGAAATCACTTTGTTTCTGGGGGAAAGCACCTGTTCCCCAAAGCAGGATATTGACTAGGTAAAAAAAGTTCAGCAGGAGGAAAAAAACAGAGTGGGTTGCTAAGTACCTGTCCACAAGATCTATAGCTATTTGTTCTTAACTGGGACTAGTACTTTCCTATACAGGCCTCAACTTTTCCCACAGAAATCTCAACTAAGATAGGACTTTTCCACTAAGGCCAAAACTTTGTTAGTAAGGACTTCTGGCTGACAAGGCAGTTAACTTCACCCACAGTCATTCCCAACACTTGACTATAAATACTGCACCTGGAAATTAAAAATAATATTTGTTTGCATGAGATGCAAGCATGAACATGTCTTGATTGGATTAACAACTTTTGGATTAGAATGGCTAGAAGATAAATACAACAAGACAAATTAAAATTAAGTTAACTATTGGGTAAGTAAACCTAATTAATATGCTTTATTGGCAAAACCAGAAACTAATATTGAGAAAACCAGCAAAGTTTCAACATTAAGGTCAAAAGAGCTATGAAACAAAAAACCTTTTTAAAAGTAGGGATGTGAAAATTTTAATTTCTCATTTGTTTAATGTTGCATGAGACTGTAGAAAAAATAGTGACAATGGGATAGAAGTCAACATAAGATTCAAAGTCACACAAAACATTAAAATAGACAGCATTTGCTAAATAAAAGTGTAATTTCAAAACTTAGTGAAATATTTATTAATAAAAAACTATTTGAAAGCATGTGGCAATGAGCAGACTAAAGCCCACACTAAAACGTTAGCTTATCTTTGGAGTTATTAATAGTATGCCAAAATTGGAATGCCTTCTTTTGAGACACGGATGCATTTAATGAAATCATATTCTCTCTAAAATTTTCATAACATCAACACTGCTGACAAGTATGAAGAAAGCAATGACTTGACTAGCTATTGATGCTGCAGTAAGTTTGTATTTTATTTTAATTTATTTACATTCCAAATATCCCACCTCCTGATCCCACTTCCTACAGTTCTTCAACCCATTCATCTTCCCCATTTCCTCTGAGAGGGTGTTCCACAAGACACCCACCCCATCTCACCTCAACATATCCCACACGAGCATCCCTGATGCATCAAGTCTCTCCAGGATTCAGTCTATCCATTCCCACTGGGCTGGAAAAAGCAATACTCTGCTACATATGTGCCAGGGGCCATGGACTAGCCCAAGTATGCTCTTTGTCTGGTGGCTTAGTCTCTCAGATCTTCCTGGGAGTTTGGGTTAATTGACACTCTTGGTAATCCTATGGGGTTGTCATCTTCTTCAGTTCTTTCAAACTTTTCTCTAACTCTTCTGTATGCGTCCAATGATTAACTATAATTATCTGCATGTGTCTCAGTCAGTTGTTTTTAGAGACACTAGGGGCCCTGTCTATTAACTGGAGGTGGTCTTTCCAGGTTCCATCTCCTCACTGTTGGGCATTTCGGCTAAGATCACCACCCAGTTCCGGGAGCCTCTCACATCCCAGCTCTCTGGGACTTTCTAGAGTTCCTAAGAGCTCCCCACCACCAGATTACACGTCTGGTACATGGATCAGACCGCCTGAAATTGGAATCATGGATGATTTCAACTTACAAAGAATGTGTAGAGAAACAAATGTTTTCTCTGGAAGAGTACTGGCTATCACTCCTAACCACTGAGCAATCTCTCCAATTCAAGAATATTATTTCTTTAAGACAAGATGTCTTTTCTTGAAGTTCTTATATTGGAAATTATAGATAAAATATTTTGTAACATGATGCTAATTGTCTGAGAATATGTTTCCCATCTGTACCTTAAATACTAGATTAATTTAAAATGTTAACTGTCACTAAACAACATTAATAACTATTTTTCATTTCATTTTTCATGCAGGTTATTGTAGACTAAATAAATAGTCTGATGTTATGCTGGGCATGGTTGTGCACGCCTTTATTCCCAGCACATGGGAGGCAGAGGCAGGTGGATTTCTGAGTTCAAGGCCAGCCTGGTCTACAAAGTGAGTTCCAGGACAGTCAGAGCTATAGAGTGAAACTCTGTCTCACAAAACCATAATAAATAAATAAATAAATAAATAAATAAATAAATAAATAAATAAATAAATAAATAAATAAATAAATAAATAAATAAAAATTAAAAAAATAAAAAAGAAGTCTGATTTTATTGTGTGAATTGATGCATTTAAAATTAATGCAAAATATAACATATGATTATTCTCACAATGAAGATATCCATAAGATACCTTATGTGATAAAATGTTTTAGCAGTGAACTATATTTTAACAGAGAGATCATTGAAAAGCCCTTAACTTGTGTCCTTTATTATCTGAAATAGGGTGTATTATGTGTATGTATGTATATATGTATGTATGCATTGTATGTGTGTGTCTTTCTGTGAGTGTATTTGAACTTTGTGAGGGTGCGAAGAGAAAGCGTTATGAACCAAGCAGTCCAGGAAGGTTAGGTTGGGGTGTCTCCTCTGGAGTTATACACCCCAGGATTTGGCTATATTTGAAGCCAGCAAACTCTAACAATAGCATTGCTAATATCCCCTTCTAAATTTGAATCATATCCCTACACCCATTGCCCAAATTGTTGCTGTATGAACAATATGGATGCTGTAAATTCAAACTCTGCCCTTGTCATTCAATAGCAATCTCAGTTAACTACTAAGACATCTCTTTAAATACTCTTTTGTGAACACAGACAAATAATAAAATTCTTCTAGTTTTAGAGCTTTATGATTGCTATGAATTTCAACAAGATATCATAAGGACCTATTAATGATTAGAGGTTTGGCAAAGGTAAGTGCTTGATCATAGACCATTTTCCACTTTGGTTAATGCTTCACATGTTGAATTATACCATATCAGAATATACATGAATATTTGTCTTAAGCATTACACAGAATAAGAAAATAAACAGAATAGGAAAGTGAATGGAAGATAGTTTTGACATTACTAATTAATTTACAAAATTATTTTTAAAATGGAATTTAAAATGAGAGATAGTAATTGTTAGTGAAGTTGTTAAAAAATGAAATTTTTGTGGAGAAAATAATTTTCTACACTAGATCTTTAGGCTAGTCTGTTCCAATAGGGGAAAGTAACTGGTATTGGTAAGACATAATTTTTATTTCCAGTATTCAGTAGGCTAATGCAGCAAAATCATACTTTCCAAGGAAATTTGAGCTATGTAGTGAGATCCTATGGCTTAATAAGTGTTCTATTAATACAAGATACCATCACCAGGAAAATATTGTAAACTGAAACCATTTAATCATGACTTGCTTACAGTTTCAGAGATTTAGTTCATTCTTACTGTGGTGGGAGTGCAGTAGCATGTAGACAGACATGTTAATTGAACAGTAGCGAGAGAATCTTCAGGTAGAAAGAAGAGAGAAACTCTGGTCTTGTAATGTACATTTTGAAATATCAAAATAATACCCAGTGTCAATACTTCCAAAAATGTTATACCCATTTCAACAAGGTCATACTTATTCCAACAAGGCCATACCTGCTTACTCTTTCAATTATGTTACTCAGTACTTATTCAAATATATGAACCTTATGGGGGCCATCCTTATTCACACTGTTTCTAAATACTTTCTTTTTAATTGGACACTTTACTTATTTGCATTTCAAATGTTATCTCCATTCCATGTTTTCCATCTACAACCCCTATATCCCATCTCCCCTTTCCCTGATTTTATGAGGGTGATCCTCCAACCTCCAACCCACTCCTACCTCACCGCTCTAGCATTAGGCATAGAGTGTGGAATAACCACGATACAACTCATGAACTACATGAACTTCAGGAGGAAGTAAGACCAAAGAGTGGATGCTTCCATCCTAATTAAACGGGGAACAAAATAATCAAGGGACGTAGATGATGGGAGGGAATTGTGAAGAAGAGAAGAGGGGGGGGCAAAAAAGAGGGGAAGAATCAGGAATGGGAGAAGACAGGAGAGTTGTTCAGAGGGTAAGGACATTGAACAGGGGTGTATAGCACCTGGGGGATGAGGAACTGGTGGTAAAAAACAGAAAGTCCCAGATGCTAAGAAAGCAAGAGCTTCCCAGGACTCCAGAAGGATGGCATTAGCTAAAATACTCCCACAAAGGGGACGGGAAAACCTGTCGAGACTAAATATATTATTTAAAGAGAGATAATGAAGTATTCTCTCCATCTTTCTCTGTTTCTGTCTGTCTGTCTCTGTCTCTGTCTCTGTCTCTCCCTCTCCTTTCCTTCATCTCTCCCTCCATCCCTCCCCCTCGGTTGTGTGGTTTGGTATGGTGGTGGTTGTGGTGGTGGAGATTGTGTGTATGTGTGTGTGTGTGTGTGTGTGTGTGTGTGTGTGTGTGTGTTTGTTTGCATGTGAACACACACATGCCTGTGAAGAAATGCCATGGCGTGCATGTATAGCTCAGATGACATCAGATGTCACTTTTATTTCTCTACAATATAGGACATAAGAGTCAAACTCAGGCTGTCAGGGTTGGCAGGAAACACTTTACCAGTTGAACCATCTCTACTGCCCATAACATAAAGGTCTATATCTAGTTTTGTTTAGTCTATGTATAGTTTAGCTGACTATGGATTTACTTTCTTGGTGTATCCTGGCATAAAGACATTCTTCATATTTCTTTATACTTTATACTTTAGCAAGTAGTATAGTAGTGATGTTACTTTCAGAAATGTACTATGGTTATTTAAAGTATTACTATTAAAGAAAAAAGAGATAAATGGTATATGAAAACTTTATCCTGACAATGTTTCTGCATATGTAAAAATAATCTAAAACAAAAATTGAAGATTAAATAATTAAGCTTGAGATATACTTTCCTTTTATGAATATTCAGTAGGGACGTATAATTTAGGAGAAATAACAGATGTTTCAAGCCTTTGTTTCATAAGGCTTCTGCTACTCTGAAAATGTTTATGCAAACTAAAACGCCCAAAATAAAAATCAGTAAAGAAAATTGTATTTGAACACTGACATTCTTATTATGAACCACACATATGTAAAAAAATTAAAATAGTAACATAGATATTTATCTTGCTAACATTTAAAATATTGAGTAATGAAGTATTTGTGCATATTTTACTGTCTTGAAAGAGAATCTCAACAATTACCTTAGGCTTTTTTTTTTAACTCAAAGGTCTTCCAATTATGGCTGTAGCTATGAGTATTAACTACCATACCAGCAAGAATTGTTTTAGATATTTACAAGAAAACTATTAGCTGGGATATAGGTATCTGCACCGTAGATTTTGTAAGAAAAAGAAGAATAAAATATTAATAAAATAGAATATGTTAAAAAAATTCAGTTTTGTTGCACATTTCCTGAACAGAAAAAAAAATATCATGATTTATATGCCATATATCCAGGATTATGTGCATAAGCTTATGTGTATTTGTGTGTGTGTGTCCGCACACACATGCACATGCACACACTTGTGCACGTATCTAACTTATTTCTAAACCTATAGCTTACTATAACTCTTCAAAATAAAATATGTTAACTCACAAAATGTCATGTTTACATGATATTAGTTCAATTTTTAGGGTAGAAACCTAGATGTCAGAAAAGTTAGTATTTTTTTATTTTTATATTATGAAGATAGTTGTATACCCCTGTGTATGTTTTACTTTTTCCCTTTAACATAGAAATGAATAATGGTTTGAAAATTTGGTACTCTTTTTCAAACTTTTTGTTTGATCTTCCTGAGTTTTAAATCATGCACCCAGTCCCACTTATCTCCTCATCACCTTGTATTCCGCTTCCATCATTGCAACCACCCCACCAGAATAAGAATCTCATCCTGGAATTTATAATGTCACAGTGTATATCCCACAGTGTGCACTTTTATCTACACTTCTTTGTTTCCAAGTTGTTCATTTTAATGAGTCTTAAGAGCTCTCTGCCTTCTACTATACTATCAGTACTAATGCATAACTGTAACTCCTCTCAGATATCCTGTTGTTGCCCTTTTTTATGGAGATCCTGTAGTATGGGATCTGTAGGGTGGCCATTTTAATCTACTTCAGCAGTTCACCAATGGGGGTCAATGTTGTGGTGGGGCAATTCAAACCCCAGGATCTGGGCCTGAGAGAGATCTGACTAATCAGACCACCAGTTCTGCCACACTACCACCATCTGGGAGAGATTTCCTGCCCTTCCCAAGCTTCCCTTTCCAAAGTTGCAGCCAAAAAGGGGCAGAAACAACTTTCATGCTACCATACCCTCAGTGCTCTCTCATTTGTGCCCCTGCCATCAAAGCCAGCTTTACTGTGCTTCCCAGACAAGGTAGAGGGGTCATACTCTACAGTGCTACAGCAGGTAAGGGATGGAGCCAGGTCTCTAATTCTCACTCCCTCTGAGCATGCTCACCAGTAACCCCCCAAACCAGGGCCAACTCCCTCCCTGCTGCTCAGATGAGGTGCATGGCCTAATCTCCCAAGTGCTGCAAGAGGTGATTGGGCTCATGGCCCCATCAGGGACAGCTCTCTTGCCAAGGGTGGTGAGGGCAGAAGGGATGGAAAGGGTCTCTCCTTTGTCCAAACCACTGCACATCAAACAAGAGGCAGGACCAGGTACCCATGCCCATGCCCACCAGGCAGCTCATCAGAAAGCCCCAAATCTAGGGCCAGCTCTACTCTGCTGCTCAATCAAGGAAGGCTGTCACTAGAGGCAGGTTTTGAGATCATATATGCTCATGTCTGGCCAGTGTGTAGACAGCCTCTTTTTGCTGCCTGTGGATGAAAATTTATAGCTCTTGGATTCATCTCCGGCTCTAACAAAAATCTTCCTGAAAACTACCATGATTCTTGGCAAGACAATAATGAAATTAACCTCTGAAACTGTAAGTCAGCCCCAGCAACGTTCTTTGCTTTATAGGAATTACTGTGGTAATAGTGTCTCTTCATAACAACAAAACTGAAATTTCGACACCTTCCATCCTTACCCTCCAATTCATTCTCTAAATTTCTTTCTCACATTCACATTTTATTTTATACTCTATGATAATGATTAAAACGTCCAGGTAATAGTAAATAAACAGTAAATTACTAAGATTTCTTTTTGTGAATCTATTCAACATTTTATCATTTTTATCATAAATGTAACACTGTTCTTGTTTCGAATACAAATAAAATCTCAAAGAAAAATGAACTGTAATAAGAGGATATTAGCCAAAGACGTACAGATTTCCTAAGATACAATCCACAGAACTCAACAAACTTAACAACAAGAAGGGTCCAAGTGAGAATGCTTCAATCACACTTGTAAGGGAGAAGAAAGAAATCACACGAGGCAGAGAGAGAGAGAGAGAGAGAGAGAGAGAGAGAGAGAGAGAGAGAGAGAGAGAGAGAGAGAGAGAGAGAGAGAGAGGGAGAACTAGGTGGGAGATGGGAGGGGGAGGAAAAAAATGAACACATTCAGGTAATGGAAGGCAGGAGAGAGGCCGTGAGGGTTAGCAGCTCTCCCAAGTCTGCCTGCCCAGAGCATAGGAGGAACTCTGGCCAGATGTGGGCTATCCTTCCTACCCTTCCTTCCCCTGCCCTCATTAGTTTCCACATATTTGGTGCTAAATTTTCATTTTTTATGAAGTCTATGACAATCCTAGAACTAAGGTATCACAAAACTGGTTCATCCTTGTTTTCTGCAATGATCACTTTTCATACTATTAAAAGAGCTGGAGTCCTATTCATCCCTCCATGTTAAAATTAACTAGGTCCTAAGATTGCTGTTTTTACTGACTGCATGTGCTGCTGTTCCCAGTCCATGTCTCCATTCAGAGATCAAAAACCAGCAGCAGCCTTATGACTTGACTAGGACAATTGAGAATCCTGAAATGGGTTATTGGGCCCAACTGGCTAATAAAGAAAAACCACTTGGGATGTCATGATTTCCACATTTAACGTTTGATCTGTGCCGGCTGGCTGATAACTCATGGCCTGACTCCCAACAGACTTTACAACATTCATACACTAAGTAGACTTAGGGAGAATTTTGTATATGTCTGGGGAAAAGAGAACTGTGGCATATGGGGAACCAGAACAATTCTATTATGCTTTTTGGGATTGTGAAACATCGGGATAGAAGGCATCAATGGAAAATTTTATTACAGTCACCTGACAGGGGAGGGAATCTGAAGTTCAACTAAAGTTCACCAGCCTAGGAAAGCAGGAAAAGGGCTGGGAAACTGGGAAACCTTGGGGCCTCCGATTTTATATTATTGGGGGGAAAAACCTCAAACTCATTTTCACAATTAGGCTCCTGATAAAACCAATAGTAAACCCCCTGAATGTGACTGTAGGACCAAACCGAATTTTGGCAAACACTAAACCTATACCAAGAGGTCTTGCCCTGAAAAACCTATGCCAAAGTCTATTCTCAAACCAGTGTTTGTTGACCTCCCAGTCCTTCCCCAGCAGGCTCTGCGCCCCCGTAGATCTGATCTGGTCAAGGATGCTAAAAACCTTTCAGATTTTGACCAGTTCCCAACCAGAGCTAACCATCTTCTGCTGGCTGTGTTATTATGCCAGAAACCCTTTTTATGAAGATGTTGGTTTTATGTCTAAATATAATGAGTCCGAGAGAGACACTGCATGCATATGGTCCCAAGAGAAGAACCTTAACCATACAGACCATATCAGGACAGGGGACCTGCCTGGGAAAAGTTCCCTTGTCACATCAACATATTTGTAACCAAAATACCCTCATGGTGCATTCCAAATGGGTTATTTCCCCCTGAACAGGCATGGTGGGCCTGTTCAACAGGGTTGACTCTGTGTGTGCATGGAGAGGTTCTTAATTCCCCTACTGCAAAGGAGTTCTCTATTCTAGTCCAATTGGTGCCATCCATAACCTATTATTCAGAGGAAATAGTGCTGAAGAACCTAATAGGGCATGTTGGGGGAGACCTCAAAAGACAGAAGAGAGAAACTATTTCCCTAACGTTGGCTATAATTTTGGGAGCAGGGCTACCTAGTGCAGGCACTGGGATAGCAGCTCTAACATTGTAAGAGAATAACTATACAGCCTTATATTAGATACAGATCAAGACAGCCAATGCTTTGAAAAATCCATTGCACACCTAGAGTGAAATGTAGATTCCCTGGCTGAGATAGTTGAACAGAACATACAAGGGTTAGACTTTGTGTTCCTGCATCAGGGATCCACTTAGACTTGAACTACTTTTTCTTTCTTTTCCAGATATATTGGATTTTTTGCTAATATTCATTATAGAACAATATGTGAAATGTTCATAAAAAACATTCCTAAATGTTCCATAACCTTCCCAAACACTGTCTCTACCTGGAGACCAACTGTTTAAATATATTAGCCTACTCAAAATATTATATATTCAAATCATAATAAGACTGAAGCTATGGTGACAGCTAGAGGCGTAAATTGCTTCTGAGTAAAATTTTCACACTAAATGGACAACTGTGACCATAGAACAGGCACTGAGTTAACATGTCAGTAGTGGGAATAAATATACCACCTCCTGTTTAAATGTGTACACTGTGTTTAAACTGTAAGACAGAATTTGCAACACCTATTCCCTTGTTTGTCTTCCCAATATTTTATTATTGAATAAAGCTTACTTGTCTGAACTTTATTACTTGTCTATTTGGTTGTTATATAGGAGATAGGTTGCCAGGCATATTACTTCTATGACTTCTACCTTTTTGATTGCTAGTCTTAGTTGTTAACTTTACTGAATATTGAATTAACTGAAAGTGAAAAGCACTGGATATAAGTGATTTTCGGTTCATTACCTCATTTGAGGTCTAAAAACCTATCCTAACTCTGGGACACATATTCTTGTGCTAGCCTATGTAAAGCACATAGAAGACCCCTTTGGTTTTTGCCTTTTTGTCTTCATTCTCACAGGTATGCTTGTTCTTTTGAAGGTTTTAGAGTATATTTCTTTGAGAGCCCAACATATACTGAAGAACATCTGGGAAACTCAGTCTTGTGGACAGAAGATCTATTGGATTCCTTTACTATCTGACCATAGACATCTATTTTTAAATACCTGGGCTGGACCACAGTGTATAAATCCCTCTACAAACACACACACACACACACACACACACACACACACACACACACACACACACACACACACACACACACATAATTATTCCAGTTTTTTCTTTAAAGAATTTTGACTACCATACCTAAAATCTCTAAAATTAAATTTATCTTCCTATATCCAATTACTTTCATGCTCCTGTTTTGAAGATATTCTAAACTATATCATACTATCAATTTTACTAATTATTTTATTTATTTATATTTCAAATGTGATCCCCTTCAGCATACTCCCTCCATGAGGCCCCTACCACACTTCCCTCCATTCTCTAAAATGTTACTCTCCCACCCACCTCTCTAGAATTCAACTTTTCTGGGGACATAAAGCTTCCACAGGACAAGCACACACCCTCATCGCACTGAGGCCAGACAATGCAATCCTCTGCTACATATGTATAGTAGGGGTTATGTACTAGTACATGTATGCTTTTTGGTTGGTGGCTTAGTACCTGAGAATTCTGAGAAATCTAGTTTTTTCATGGTGTTGTTCTTCCAATAGGGTTGTAATTCCCTTCAGTTCCTTCAGTCTTTGATCAAACTCTTCCATAGGGGTTCCTGGGTTTAGACCAATGATTGGCTGTAAATATCTGCATCTGTCTCAGTCAGTTGATGGCATAGCCTCTTTTAGGACAGTCATGCCATGTTCATGTCTGAAAGCATATCTTGGTCAATTAACAAATGGGACCTTCTGAAACTGAAAAGGTTCTGTAAGGCAAAGGACACTGTCAATAGGACAAAATGGCAACCTAGTAATGGAGAAAAGTTCTTTACTAACCCTACATCTGATCGAAGGCTAATATTCAAAATATACAAAGAATTCAAGAAGCTAGACTCCAAAAAAAACAAAAACAAAAACAAAAACAAAAAACAAAAAACAAAAAACAACCTAATGAAAAAATGAGCTCTAGAGCTAAACAAAATTCTCAATTTAGGAATCTCAAAAGCCTGAGAAGCACCTAAAGAAATGTTCAACATCCTCATTTATTGTGAAATAAAAATCAAAACCACGCTGAGATTCCATCCTAAACCAATCAGAATGGTTGAGACCAAAATGTCAGGTGAAAATAGCTGCTAGAGCAAATGTAGATAAAAAAGAACACTTTATCTTTGCTAGTGGGATTGCAAAGTGTTTTCCAGATTCCATAATCTGGAAAATATTCTGGCATTTCTTCACAAAATTGGAAATAAGTCTATCTGAATATTCATATATACAACTTCTGGGCATATACCCCAAAATGCTCTACCATATCATGAGTAAACCTTCAGTGTTTACAGCAGCCTTAATTATAATAGCGGGGGTTCAGGGACTATGCAGAACTTAGGAAATTAATCTGAACAGGTAAGAGAGTGCACCACAGAACTGGACAGCTTCTGGGACAGGCGGAGCCACAGAACCACTGAGGCAGCACGCTTTTCAGGCAATAGAAAGCCAGCCACCCTCCCAACCAAAGGACAGGTATCTGCCTGGTTAGGAAGGCCTAAGCCTCAGGAGCAGCAGATGCCACTTTGGTTCTGGGACGCCACCGAACTTAGGAACTTAGTCTGCACAGGTGAGAGTGTGCACTTCTGGGACCTGCCAAGCAACACAGCTTCTGGAAAAGGTCCTGTTTTTGGCCCACTTCTTCAGCCAGGAGGAGGTCCAAACACAAGATAATCTGTGCACCTTCCCTGTAAGAGGAGAGCTTGCCAGCAGAGAGAGCTCTGAGCACTGAAACTCAGAGGAGAGAGTCTGTCTCCCAGGTCTGCTGATAGACGGTAACAGAATCACCAGAAGAACAATCTCTAAACAGAGTCAACTATAACAACTAACTCCAGAGATTACCAAATGGTGAAAGGTAAATGTAGGAATCTTACTAACAGGAACCAAGACCACTCACCATCATCAGAACCCAGCACTCCCACTTCGCCTAGTCCAGGGCACCTCAACACACCTGAAAACCTAGACCCAGATTTAAAAGCATATCTCATAATGATGGTAGAGGACATCAAGAAGGACTTTAATAACTCACTTAAAGAAATACAGGAGAACACTGCTAAAGAGTTACAAGTCCTTAAAGAAAAACAGGAAAACACAATCAAACAGGTAGAAGTCCTTAGAGAAATAGAGGAAAACACATCCAAACAGGTGAAGGAAATGAACAAAACCATACTAGACCTAAAAAGAGAAGTTGACACAATATAGAAAACTCAAAGTGAGGCAACACTGGAGATAGAAATCCTAGGAAAGAAATCAGGAACCATAGATTTGAACATCAGCAACAGAATACAAGACATGGAAGAGAGAATCTCAGGTGCAGAAGATCCCATAGAGAACATCGGATCAACAATCAAAGAAAATGGAAAATGCAAAAAGATCCTAACTCAAAATATCCAGGAAATCGAGGACACAATGAGAAGACCAAACCTACGGATAATAGGGGTGGATCAGAATGAAGATTTTCAACTCAAAGGACCAGCAAATATCTTCAACAAAATTATTGAAAAAAACTTCCCAAATCTAAAGAAAGAGATGCCCATGAACATACAAGAAGCCTACAGAACTCCAAATAGACTGGACCAGAAAAGAAATTCCTCCTGACACATAATAATCAGAACAACAAATGCACTAAATAAAGAGAGAATACTAAAAGCAGTAAGGGAAAAAGGTCAAGTAACTTATAAAGGCAAGTCAATCAGAATTACACCAACTTTTTCACCAGAGACTATGAAAGCCAGAAGAGCCTGGAAAGATGTTATACAGACACTAAGAGAACACAAATTCCAGCCACGGCTACCATACCCAGCTAAACTCTCCATTACCATAGATGGAGAAACAAAAGTATTCCACGACAAAAACAAATTCACATATTACCTTTCCACAAATCCAGGCCTTCAAAAGATAATAACAGAAAAAAGAAAAAAAACTAGGAAGGGAACCTTGCCCTAGAAAAAACAAGAAGGCTATCCCTCAACAAACCTAAAATAAAACAGCCACAAAAACAGAATGCCTACTTTAACAACAAAAATAAGAGGAACCAACAATTACTTTTCCTTAATATCTCTTAATTTCAATGGTCTCAACTCCCCAATAAAAATATATAGACTAACAAACTGGCTACACAAACAAGACCCAGCATTTTGCTGCTTACAGAAACTCATCTCAGAGAAAAAGATAGACACTACCTCAGAATGAAAGGCTGAAAAACAATTTCCCAAGCAAATGGTATGAAGAAACAAGCAGGAGTAGCCATCATAATATCTGATAAGATTGACTTACAACCCAAAGTCATCAAAAAAGACAAGGAGGGGCACTTCATTCTCATCAAAGGTAAAATCCTCCAAGAGGAACTATCAATTCTGAATATCTATGCTCCAAATACACGGGCAGCCACATTCATTAAAGAAACTTTAGTAAAGCTCAAAGCACACATTGCACCTCACACAATAATTGTGGGAGACTTCAACACACTACTTTCACCAATGGACAGATCAAGGAAACATAAAGTAAACAGGGACACAGTGAAACTAACAGAAGTTATGAAACAAATGGATCTGACAGATATCTACAGAACATTTTATCCTAAAACTAAAGGATATACCTTCTTCTCAGCACCTCATGGTACCTTCTCCAAAATTGACCACATAATAGATCACAAAACAGGCCTCAACAGATACAAACATATTGAAATTGTCCCATGTATCCTATCAGATCACCATGCACTAAGGCTGATCTTCAATAACAAAATAAATAATAGAAAGCCAACATTCACGTGGAAACTGAACAACACTCTTCTCAATGATATCTTGGTCAAAGAAGGAATAAAGAAAGAAATGAAGGACTTCTTAGAGTTGAATGAAAATGAAGCCACCTCATACCCAAACTTATGGGACACAATGAAAGCATTTCTAAGAGGAAAACTCATAGATCTGAGTGCCTCCAAAAGGAAACTAGTGAGAGCACACATTAGCAGCTTGACAACACACCTAAAAGCTCTAGAACAAAAGGAAGCAAATTCACCCAAGAGGAGTAGATGGCAGGAAATAATGAAACTCAGGGGCAAAATCAACCAAGTGGAAACAAGAAGAACTATTTAGAGAATCAACCAATCGAAGAGCTGGTTCTTTGAGAAAATCAACAAGATAGACAAACCCTTAGCCAGACTCACTAAAGGGCACAGGGAAAGCATTCTAATTAATAAAATCTGAAATGAAAAGGGAGACATAACAACAGATCCTGAAGAAATCCAAAAAACCCTCAGTTCCTTCTACAAAAGGCTATACTCAACAAAACTGGAGAACCTGGATGAAATGAAGAAGTGTCTAGACAGATACCAGGTACCAAAGTTGAATCAAGATCAGGTTAATGATCTAAACAGCCCGATATCCCCCAAAGAAATAAAAGCAAACTTTAATAATCTCCCAACCAAAAAAAAAAGCCCAGGACGAGATGGGTTTCGTGCAGAGTTCTATTAGACCTTCAAAGAAGATCTACTCCTAGTTCTGCACAAACTGTTCCACAAAATAGAAACAGAAGGTACTCTACCCAACTCATTCTATGAAGCCACAATTACTCTGATACCTAAACCACAAAAAGACCCCACAAAGATAAAGAACTTCAGACCAATATCACTTATAAATATTGATGCAAAAATCCTCAATAAAGTTCTTGCTAACCAAATCCAAGAACACATCAAAACAATCATCCATCCTGACCAAGTAGGTTTCATCCCAGGGACGCAGGGATGGTTCAATATACGGAAATCCATCAATGTAATCCAGTATATAACAAACTCAAAAACAAAAACCACATGATCATCTCATTAGAAGCTGTGAACACATTTGACAAAATCCAACACCCATTCATGATAAAAGTCTTGGAAAGATCAGGAATTCAAGGCCCATACCTAAACATGATAAAAACAATCTACAGCAAACCAGTAGCCAGCATCAATGTAAATGGTGAAAAGCTTGAAGCAATCCCACTAAAATCAGGGACTAGACAAGGCTGTCCACTCTCTTCCTACCTATTCAACATTGTACTTGAAATCCTATCCAGAGCATTTAGACAACAAAAGGAGATCAAGGTGATACAAATTGGAAAGGATGAAGTCAAAATATCACTTTTTGCAGATGATATGATAATAAGTATACGTGACCCAAAAATTCCACCAGAGAACTCCTAAGCCTGATAAACAGCTTCAGTGATGTAACTGGATATAAAATTAACTCAATCTAGTCAATGGCCTTTCTCTTCAAAAAGGACAAACATGCTGAGGAAGAAATTAGGGAAACAACACCCTTCTCAATAGCCACAAATAATATAAAATACCTAGGCATGACTCTTAGGAAGTAAAAGATCTGTATGACAAGAACTTCATGCCTCTGAAGAAAGAAATTAAAGAAGATCTCAGAAGATGGAAAGATCTCCCATGCTCATGGATTGGCAGGATCAATATAGTAAAAATGCCTATCTTGCCAAAACAATCTACAGATTCAATGCAATCCCCATCAAAATTCCAACTCAATTCGTCAACAAATTAGAAAGAGCAATCAGCAGATTCATCTGGAATAACAAAAAACCTAGGATAGCAAAAACTCTTCTCAAGGTTAAAAGAACATCTAGTGGAATCACCATGCCCAACCTAAAGCTGTACTACAGAGCAATTGTGATAAAAACTGCATGGAACTGGTATAGTGACAGACAAGTAGACCAATGGAACAGAATTGAAGACCCAAAGAAAAACCCACACACCTATGGTCACTTGATCTTTGACAAGCAATCTAAAACCATCCAGTGGAAAAAAGACAGCATTTTCAACAAATGGTACTGGCACAACTGGCTGTTATCATGTTGACGATTGCGAATTGATCCATTTCTATCTCCTTGTACTAAGGTCAAATCTAATTGGATTAAAGAACTCCACATAAAACCAGAGACATTGATACTAATAGAGGGGAAAGAAGGGAAAAGCCTCGAAGATATGGGTACAGGGGAAAAATTCCTGAATAGAACAGCAATAGCTTGTGCTGTAAGATGGAGAATCGATAAATGGGACCTCATAAAATTGCAAAGCTTCTGCAAGGCAAAAGATGCCTTCAATATGACAAAAAGACCACAAACAGATTGGGAAAGGATCTTTACCTATCCCAAATCGGTAAGGGGACTAATATTCAATACATATAAAGAACTCAAGAAGGTAGACTCCATATATTCAAATAACCCCACTAAAAATGGGGCTCAGAACTAAACAAAGAATATGCCCCAGTACAGGGGAACGCCAGGGCCAAAATGGGGGAGTGGGTGTGTAGGGTAGTTGGGGTTGGTGGCTATGGGGGACTTTTGGTATAGCATTGGAAATGTAAATGAGCTAAATACCTAATAAAAAATGGAAAAGAAAAAAAAGAAAAAATATATATCATAAAATTCTGAAATATATAACCTAAGGTTGCTCTTTAAGTCCTTGAAAAAAAATAAAAACAAAAGTTATAGTAAGAAGTAATAAAATCAAAGGCAGACATGAATGTGAACTAGAGCACAGAATAAGGCAACTCAAACAAAATATACATTCTTTTAAAAGCTTAAAATAATAAAATCAAATAAAAAGTATAAAATACAAAAGTGGGTGGTGAGTGGGAGATGCTAGATATACAAATGACATGAGAAAGAGAGACCAAGAGAGACGAAAAAAGGATTTTGGAGCTCTCCCAGGAACAGAAGGAAATTTGGAGATGTACTGTTTCTCTTTGCCCCATACAGGAGACATCCATAATTCTGGTTACATCAAGTTCTCTACCCTCTCTGTATTGTCTGTGTTTAATGCACCAGTCTTTCCATGTGTCAATTCGTGTCTGTTTTTGTTTTGTTGTCTGAACAACTGTTGTTCTGTTTCATGTTGAATAAAAATAGTTAAAACTTAAAAAAAAAAAAAAAAAGTTCTCACCAGAGGAATACCGAATGGCAGAGAAGCACCTGAAAAAATGTTCAACATCCTTAATCATTAGGGAAATGCAAATCAAAACAACGCTGAGATTCCACCTTCACACCAGTCAGAATGGCTAAGATGAATAATTCAGGTGACAGCAGATGCTGGTGAGGATGTGGAGAAAGAGGAACACTCCTACATTGTTGGTGGGATTGCAAGCTTGTACAACCACTCTGGAAATCAGTCTGGCGGTTCCTCAGAAAATTAGACATATTACCACCAGAAGATCCAGCAATACCTCTTCTGGGCATATATCCAGAAGATGTCCCAACCGGTAAAAAGGACATATGCTCCACTATGTTCATAGCAGCCCTATTTATAATAGCCAGAAGCTGGAAAGAACCCAGATGCCCCTCAACAGAGGAATGGATACAGAAAATGTGTTACATTTACACAATGGAGTACTACACAACTATTAAAGAGAATGTGAGTTTCCTTCATTCGGATTCCAGATTTGGAGTATAGGGGATGTGATTACTTGGCATTATTCTATTTTAATTCATTCATTCATTCACTCAACCCTGTCCACCTTCTTATTATTACACATCCCATATCTACTGACCATCCACTGTATCCAAGAGCATGTCCCCAAGCCACCTGATCTCTAAACACCCAGGGGCCTCTAGCCTCTTGAGACCTCAGTGCATCATCTCTGATTGAACAGAGATCAAATTTTTTTCAGTGTATATTTTGGGGATAATCTAATAGTTGGTATATGCTTCCTGTTTGGTGGTCTATCATTTGGGAGAATTCTGGTCCAGAATAATTGAGACAGCAGGTCCTCCTAAAGGGATACTCTCCTCTTCAGCCTCCTTCAGTCTTTCTCCAATTCCCCAATGGTTCAGCAGATTCTGTCCATTGGTTGGTTGCAGACATATGCATCTGATTGTTTCAACTGCTCATTAGGTCTTCAGAAGTGCATTCATGCTAGTATTCACATTACAATTATGTGAATTCAGAAGCCAGCAGAGTTCGTGGACTGCAAGCAGGTCTTCTGAAAAAGCAATGCATGATATAATTACCTGAATTTTCTGGCAGTGCTCTTCAATATTGTGTTCTACGTGATGCAATATTCCACTCTCTTTCTCTATCTCTGTCTCTGTCTCTGTCCCTCTCTGTCTCTGTCTCTCTCTGTCTCTTTGTCTGTCTCTCTCTGTCTCTCTGTATCTGTCTCTGTCTCTGTCTCTGTCTCTCTCTCTCTCTCTCTTTCTCTCTCTCTCTCTGTCTGTCTCTCTCAATATCTATTCCTCTAACACTCAGTATGACTAATGATTCTCTTATCTTCTCTTCTACAAAGGGGATGATATTTTAATGTCATCTGCAAATTGTTATTCTGAATCGGAGTAGGGAAAGGACACTTTAAATCTGTTGTTACACCCAAGAGCATGGCTTTTAAAACCTGGTGAATCAGTAGAAGATGAGACAATGTATAGAAGAGGTTGCTTCTTTTGCTTTGGTTTGGTTTAGCTTTGTTTATTTCTGTTACACGCAATCATTAGAAGAAACTCTGTGAAATACTGCCTAATGCAAATTTTCTGAAGGAAAATAGGTACCTCAGAACCAAAATTATATTTCTCAGTTACAATATATAATATATATTATTAGAGATTTTTTTTTCATTAAACCTTGAACAGAATTTTTCTCTGATCTTAACAAAACTGCAAAGCACATGGGGGATAAAGGTGCACACTCTCAGGTGTGCATGGAATGACAATATGTTGAAGACCTTATTAGCCTCCATGTCCTTACCCTATGTGCCATCTTGGAAAAAAATATGCTGAAAGTCAAGAAAATGGCTTACTTGAATATGCCAGGGAGATTTCTAACCAAAATGTCACTGTGTATATCTCTAACACAAGGTAGACCTGGTATTGCAAGAGACAGTAAATGGCAGTAACATTGGTGCACTCTAGGATATGGGCCTGTTCTAAGTGTACATCAAAAACAACAAAGAGAATGAAAATTTGCAGCCTAATTGCATAAAGGATATAGATATATCTATCTATTTATCTATAGATTAGATAGATAGATAGATAGATAGATAGATAGATAGATAGATAGATAGATAGATAGATAGATAGATAGATAGATAGATAGATAGATAGTTATAATAAATACACAATGATACACACACACATACATATATATTATATATAATATAACACTTATAAGCATATACTTATAATACATATATACACATATCCATCTGTTAAACAAATATGATATATGATATTTGTGCACAGCAAGATTTCAGTTTCATAATGATGATCACCTTTACATATAATCAAATGAATCTGACTTTTTTGTCTACTTCAATCTAATTTATATCACTCTTCATATATTAGAAACTCTTGATACATTTTAATAAATATCAGTAATCCTATTGCTGAATATAGAAAGGTTTGTTCCATTTTCTCTTCATTTTTGTCTTGGTTATATTGTTTAATTTCATATCCCATGTTATCTCCTGTTTTAGATTTCCCCCTGGAAATCCCTCATCTGACCACCTCACCTGCCTCCGAACCTGTGCTGTCCCATCAATTCACCCACTCCATTTCTATACTAGAAAATCCTACCGCCTGATTTTACTGGACTTAGGATCAGTTATCTACTTTCTCATTCACAAATGCTATCTCTGTGAGATGTAAACTTTACTGTTGTATAGTAAATTTGATATTGGTAAATGATCATGTCAAGAAAAACTAACTACAATCAAGCAGGATTGGTCCAACAGATTGTATATGTTCAGCAAGTTTACCCCATTCACTAGGTATTATGCCCATTGCAACAAGTTTAAGAAATGTTCCTGACCCAACTAGCAGCTGAAAGAGTCAGATGCAAACACTTGCACCCAACCAATGTCTTGAAGCAGTTGAACACTATTGTTGAATTAACTAAGTTTAAAAGATGGTGAAGAGGAGGGCAGCCCTGTAGAAGGACCAACAGTCTCAATTAACTTGCTCCCCCAAGATGTCTAAAACTCTGGACAACCAAGGAGACAAAATATGCCTGCTGATATGAGGCCTCAAGCACACATACAGAAGAGGATTGCTGGGTGTGTGTTCCATCTGAATAGATGCACCTAATTTTCAAGAGAATGGAAGTTCCAGGGGGTTTAGATTTCTGGTAGTTTAGAGGTGAGGTGTGGAGACATTTTTGTGGAGAGTATGAGGTGTGAAGGTGGTATGGGATGTGGAACAATTGGAGGGTAGATAGGGTGGGGAATAAAATCTGGACTGTAAATAGAAATAATTATAAAGAAAGAAAAAAAAAGACAAAAGTTATTGCAATTGCACTGAATTGTGGAATATTAGTGGAGAGTGGTGTGTTCAAGGGTTTTATTTCCTTTTCTCTATAAAAATGCATTCATGGAAAGCAAGTATTAAGATTTTTAAGGATCCAGGACTATTTTGGAAACTGTTCAGAGAATGTTCTGCCAATGCTGAATATCTGAGTTCTGTTCCTCTATCGTCGTCTGCTATTTCATAACTGTTTTTGTGTCCCTTAAACTGCAGTTTGAGTATCAAGACGTTCTTTGCAAACATGACATCTTCAATCCAGTTTCAATGAGTAAAATGTGGATTTTAATGCAGGATGTATTCCTTAAAGGGATGTTTCTGTGGAGACTAACATGAAGAGACATTTTTTTAAATGATGATGCATTTTAGACCAAATTCTCATGCTGTTGATGGATGAATGTGAAGGATTTAGTGTAGCTGCAAACATACACTTATCTTTTTGGAAATGTTATTTTCTAGGATGTAGTAAAATCAAAATGTTGCCTCCATTTTCATCTATTTAGAATTTTCGGAGTCCAGGACCTCAATCAGATCCGGAAAATGAGGCCAGATTATCATAAAAATTGAATACACGATAATATCAGTTTTAACAATTTCTTTCCTAACAAAATGTTAATTGCTTGTTGACATATTTACAAACTTTCTTTATTTTATTCTGTTTTTGTTTACATTCCTTTATCATATTTTTACAGTGGAGTAGTTATCCCAGTCTCAGCCTGCACCCTGACTTCCTCATCACATACCTCTGCCCTCATCAGCAATAGGATATCCACACATCCCAACCCCCACATATTCCCAATGCCTAGGACCTCAACTTTCTCTGGTGTTTAGGTGTGTCTTCTTCCATTGAGGCCAGGTCAGGCAATCCTTTCTGTGTATTTGTCAGGGTCTCATATCCGCTGGTGTATGCTGCCTAGTTAGTGGCATATTATCTAAGAGATCTTAGTTGTCCAGAGTAGCTGACAGTGATGTTAGTCATTCTATTGGTCACACTCCTCAGCTTCTTCCAACTAGCTCCTTATTTCAAAAACAGGGTTCCCCAAATTCTGTCAATTGTTGGATAAGATATGTGTATATTTGAAAGCAGAAAAAAAAAAGAATGATTTCACCTTAGAATACAGAGCCATATTTTGGAGAACACTGAAAAAAACAGAGAGTATTCTCTCATGAATATGTTCCTACTGGAAATAAGAAAAAGTGTTCTTATTTCATATTTGTTGATTCTTTAGGTTGATTTTTTTCTCTGATACTTTTATTTATAGCCCTATTTGACCTGGGACTTAATTTCTATGCAAGGTCATAGATTCAATTGCCAAATCCAATTTAATTGGAAAATAGCAGGACAGAAATCTTCATGAAAAAAAAAATGATGAATAACATTGAAATAAAAATTTGAGAACTTTATTTCTTCCAAAGGAAAAACGAAAGTAAATGAGTAAAGATTTTATGGAGAATGTACATTAGATTGGTGGATAAATATTTCTAGACATCACTGGATGAATAAATGTGAATTATTCCAAAACAAGATAAATGCAGTGTAAGTCAATAATTTAAAGAGATGTACCAAATTAATATTTGACAGTATTCCTGAGCTATGTGTTCAGATATCTGACTTCTATCTGACACCTTGGATAGAATTCAAGTCTGGTCTTATTTCAATGATGTAGATCTTGGGTGTAAAGATGCATCCAAGCATCACTGTACTGGATGCCAAGATTGAGAAGACCTCTACAGCAGCCATGACCATGCCCTTAGTCCTATGTGAGTCATGGAGGA
This sequence comes from Mus musculus, assembly GCF_000001635.26. Lineage (NCBI taxonomy): Eukaryota > Metazoa > Chordata > Mammalia > Rodentia > Muridae > Mus > Mus musculus. The sequence continues at coordinate 66,684,104 of NC_000087.7, read as the reverse complement.
AGGTGACATAAACACTGCAGAATCCTAGCACGACAAAGGTCAGGAACTTGGCTTCATTAAATGTTTCAGGAAAATTCTTTGCCACGAAATCCACAGTGAAGCTTCCAAGGGCAAGGCAGGTCAAGTATCCCAAAATTCAGTAGAATGCAGTAACTGAACCCTTGTTGCACAAAATGATTATCATTATCATCAATATCAACAAATATCAATATCAACAAAAGGAGGAGAACCTGAGAGCCAGATTACCCACAGAATACATTGATATGGAACATATCAGAAGGATGTATTTCATTGAACCTGATAAAAGAAGGTTCCTTAAACCTCTTCCAGGTTCTGTGATTATGAAAGCCAAACTACAATGATTGTTTTGGCAAGCAATGTGGAAACAGACACCATGAATACAATTCCAAAAGTGATTTGTTGTAAGGCTACATTTTTTTCTGTTAGGAAGACCAATGAAGAAAAAGGAGCATGAGAAAATGGAACATGAGTGACATGAGTAGCTGATGAGAAATGTGGAAAGACATAGAAGGAAGGACAGGAAGCAAGTTAGAGAGTAAGAAAGGTTAAAGCTTAGAGAAAGAGGTGAAAGCTTAGAGAGAGTAAGGATTGTAAAAGTTGAGAGAGAGAGAGAGAGAGAGAGAGAGAGAGAGAGACAGAGACAGAGACAGAGACAGAGAGACAGAGACAGAGGGAGGGAGGGAGGGAGGGAGGGAGGGAGGGAGGGAGGGAGGGAGGGAGAGAGGGAGGGAGGGAGGGAGAGAGAGAGAGAGAGAAAAGAGAGATAGAGAGAAAGAGAGAAAGAGAGAAAGAGGGAGACACTGAGGTAGGGCCAAGTAGCCTCTCATATATTGGGCTTGCTATCTTGCTGTTGCTAGGTAACTGGAAGGAATCTAACCTGAAGATCAGAAGCTTTGGTCATTTTGTATATAACTTCTAGCCATTACCCTATCCTGAGCAGGGGTGCCTGTGGGTTGGGTAAATTCACCAGGGGCCAGTGTTCCAGAAGTACTGAGGAAATGCCTTCCTTCCCATGTAGGTGAAAATTACGACCCATTAGGTTTCATCAGGTTTAAGGACTTCAGCATGACTGGAGACCAGGCATTTGGTACATAGCCCAATGCCCCAAGCTCAATGATCAAATTTAACTCTAGCATCCAGAGTTTGTGGTTTCTCAGCAAAACAACAGCACAGACGATGTGAGTTTGAAACTCTGGAGACTTCCACCATATGAAATCAAGGCATGGAGGTTGGGTTTGGTAAAATGATCTAGAAGAAATCTGTAAAACAGTGAAAGGACAATTGAAAAGACTCATATGGAAAAGATCAGCAACAGGGAATGCCTCAGGAGACCATCCTTGTATTCATAGCTTCTCAAGACAAAATTCAAATGACCAATAGTACTGGAGGAGAGTCTGTGAATGCATCAGGGAGGGGAGAGTAAGTGTTAGGAGGGAGGGTGAGATAGAGAAAAAAGTAGAAGGAGAAAAAGAAAGAGAACGAGAAGGGAAAGTAGAAGGAGAAGAATATGGAGAGGGAGAACAGAAGAAGGAAGGGAAGAGGAAGGGGTGGAGCAGGATGACAAGGAGAAAGAGATGGAAGAAGAACAAAAAAAGAAGAGGAAAATGAAAAAGAAGGAGCAGGAGGGGAGGAGAAGGAGAAAAGGAGAAGGTGAAATAAGGAGGAGAGAAGGAGAGAAGAAGAAGGAGAGAGGAGGAAGAGATGGGGAAGGAGAAGAAGTAGAAGAAGATGTGGAAGAAGAACTAAAAGAAGAAAGAGGGAGAGGAGAAAAAGATTGAGAAGGAAGAAGAAAGAAGGAGAAGAAAGAAGAAAGAAGAAAGAAAAGTAGAAGAAAAAAAGAAGAAAGAGGAGGAGGAGGAGGAGGAAGAGGAGGAGAAAAGAGAAGGAGAAGGCAAAGAAGGAGAAGAAGTAGAAGGAGGACAAGGAGAACATGGAGAAGAAATGAGAAGAGATGAGAGGTATAGTTAGGCAGACACAGACAGAGAAACACAGACACACAGAGAGAGTCGTGCACATAAACATTCACACAGAGACACACAAGTAGGCACAGAGACAGAGAAAAATATACATATAAAGAGAGACATGCACAGAGACATTCACAGAGATACACACATTTACACAACTTAATTAAGAAGTATTTACAAAAATATATCTATGAAATTACAAGGATATTAAGTACTAAATTATGTGAGCATTGAGGAGGAATGAGATCCAAACAAATTTTGCAAGTCCTGCAACATTCTGCATGCTTCCACACAGCTTTAGCTGTGGGAGTATCAGTTATAGGGCTGTAACTTTTGTTTTTTTCATTTATAATTTACTGTGAATCTCCTTTCTCCACCATTCAATATGGTCAGTAGTTTCCATGTCGAATGACTTTCCAATGCATGGCATCTAGTGAGAAAGAGAAAACAATTTAAAAAAAAAAGAGTCTCTATGCTGGAGCCAACTGTACAAACAATTTGTAGTTATTCTCCAAATGCAGGGCTCAAAGAACTCAGAGGCTCCTCTAGCTTTTACACAGATCTTAAGTTTGGTCCCCCAGCATCACTGAGAACCTATTGACAATTCTCACTCAGGTCATAAAGCTATGGAGCATTCCAATGTATTGAGTTTCAGAGAAAAAGCCATTTGTAAGCTTATCTCTCTAAAAGTGAAGATTGCGCTGAAAATTATGAAAAGTGAGAATAATTTTAAATATGAAAAAACATTCCACACACACACATTAAAATAATACATGTAGACAAAATTGACAGCAATCTATATGACACAATACCCACATACACGAGAGGGGAAGGGGCAGGGGGAGAGGTGGAGAGACATATGTATACTTACAATACTTTTTTTTTTTTTTAGTCAAGTTGTCAAAACTGACACAATCAATGTACAGGAAGAGATGTATATGGCAAACACTGGGGACAGACTGTCATGATAAGGACAGCATAGGAGGAAACAACAAGTTGATCTGTGGCATTGAGAGCCTGAATGGGCCCTTCTACATTTGGTTGGATTTAGAATCCAAGATTTAGTTCAGAACCAGCCAGCTCCCTCCTTGTCCTAGTGATCTACTTTTGCTGGGGCACAGTCACAAAGGTTCCACAACATTTCTAGACAGTTTTCCCAGTTTTAGACAACTGGGACTGTGGGAGATATAACCCCCCCCCATCTTAATTAAACTAAGCCACGCAAATGCAAAATATTTTTGAAAACAGTTTAATTTCAATTTTGGAAAGAGAACAGAGAGCTCTACAATGATATGGACTGAATTAGTCTTTAGGTTCCATTGTGCACCCTAAATTAAATATAGTGTAAAAGATTCTGTTTTCTATGTAGCAAGTGAGGGCTGAAAACAACACACTAATGGAGATAAAATGCAAAAAACTGGGATATACAGTAACAATTCAAAATGACACTGTGAAAAACGATGTATTTATACATGTTAACTGTCCTATTGACCACAGTGTCATTCATCATTGTGTTAGGGGATCCAATCTAGTGATTAATCATCAGGGTTTGACAGTAAAATCTTTAGGCTCAATACACCAGACATTAGCTGGAAAATGATATACAAGAATGTAATGACCTTTGGTGTCTTCTCTGTGAATCTGTTGTATGGATGCCCTGTCGTTGGTTGTTTTAGTTGTTAGTGTTGTTTTAAAATAGAAATATTGAATGCAAAAGCAAGTGGCAGGAGCCCAAAATGTCTTTGCATCCTCTCTTTCTCCTTCCCATAACTTTCTAATTTTCCCAATCCCCACATTCATTCAAAATACAGAATTTCAAAAAATAAAGAAACTCATTCATCATCTTTACTTTGTGCTTGCATGCTGGTTGCAATTATCTTGTAAGCATTAAAAATCAGGCTAACATACTGCCTATGTTCAATAGGGTTTCATTGATGTGAAGCTACATCATGACTCAAGAAACACTTATAGGGAAAATTTAATTGATGTTGTCTTACAGTTTCAGAGGGTCAGTATATTATTATCTTGATAGGAAGAATGGCAGCATCCAGGAAGAGTCGGTGCTGGGGAAGGAACTAATTGGTCTATATCTTAGTCTGAAGGCAACCAAAAGGAAGTTTGTGGCCATAGGTAGCAAGGAAGAGGATCGATTTTCGTCACTGAGCAGAGATTGTGCACTACATAAAAGCAAGCCTACACAATGATACACTTCCTCAAACAAGCCAACACCTTGTAATAGTGCCACATCCCATGGGCAAAAGATATTCTAATCAACACACTGCATCATAGGAAAATGGTAGAGAGACATAAAGAAAGATACTGCATGATTGCATTCCTCTAGTCACAAGTGCTACATACCTACACGTTAATATGCACACACACACACACACACACACACATAAACACACACACACACACACACACACACATAAACACACACACACACACACACACACACACACACACACACATGCCTATCTGATATGCATAATAATAATGTGCAGTCTCGGGTCCTGTGCGATTGGATTGGACCAGGTGCTGTGTTCCACCCACCAGAGGTCTTAGGATCCCGTGGTGGATCCTGTGTGTGTCCTTGGGGGTGTCCAGAGACACCCCTGGCAAGGGACCACGGTGTTCCCTTGATGTACTTCTGTTGTCCAATTGCTCTGGCTAGGATTTCAAGTGCTATATTGAACAGATAGGAAGAAAGTGGACAGTCTTGTCTAGTCCCTGATTTTAGTCGGATTGGTTTTAGTTTATCTCCATTTAGTTTGATGTTGACTACTGGTTTGCTATATATTGCTTTTATTATGTTTAAGTATGGGCCTTGAATTCCTGATCTTTCCTTGATTTTTATCATGAATGGGTGTTGGATTTGTTTAAATGATTTCTCAGCATATAACGAGATGATTATGTGGTTTTTGTTTTTGAGTTTCTTATGTAGTGGATTTCGTTGATGTGTTTCCTTATATTAAACCATCCCTAAATCCCTAGGATGAAGCCTACTTGATCATTATTGATGATTTTTGTGATATGTTCTTGGATTCAGTTTGCATGGACTTTATTAAATATTTTTGCATCGCTATTCATAAGGGAAATTGGTCTGAAGTCTTCTATTTTGTTGGGAGTTTATGTGGTTTAGTTATCAAAGTAATTTTGGCTTCTATAGAATTAATTGAATAGAGTACCTTCAGTTTCTATTTTATGGAATAGTTTCGGGACAGTTGGAATTAGTTCTTTTTTGAAGGTCTGATAGAACTCTACACTAAACCCATGTGGGCTGTCCTGGGCATTATTTGGTTGGGAGATTATTAGTGACTGCTTCTATTTCTTTAGGGGGTATGGGGCTGTTTAGATCTTTATTCTGATCTGGATTTAACTTTGGTATCTGATTTCTGTCTAGAAAATTGTCCATTTTGTTCAAGTTTTCCGGTTTTGTTTAGTATAGCCTTTTGTAGTAGTATCTGATGATGCCTAGGTTTTCCACAAGTTCTGGTCTTATGTCTCCCTTTTCATTTCTAATCTTGTTATTTAGGATACTATCCCTGTGCCCTGTAGTTCGTCTTGCTAAGAGTTTATCTATCTTGATACTATTTTCAAAGAACAGGCTCCTGGTTTGGTTGATACTTTGAATAGTTATTTTTTTTCCCACTGGTTGATTCCAGCCCCGAGTTTGATTATTTTCTGCCCTCTACTCCCCCTTGTAAATTTGCCTCCTTTTGTTCTAGAGCTTTTAGGTGTGCTGTCAAGCTCTTAGTGTGTGCTCTGTCTGGTTTTTTTTGTGGTGGCATTCAGAGCTGTTGGTTTTCTTTGTGGGACTACATTCATTGTGTCCCATAAGTTTGTGTATATTGTCCCTTCATTTTCATTAAACTCTAAAAAGTGTTTAAGTTCTTCTTTATTTCTTCCTTGACCAAGTTATCATTGAGTAGAGTGTTGTTCAGTTTTCACGTGAATGTTGGCTTTCTATTATTTATGTTGTTATTGAAGATCAGCCTTCTTCCATGGTGATGTGATAGGGTGTATGGGATACTTTCAATATTTTTTTGAGTCCTGTTTTGTGACTGATTATATGTTCTATTGTGGAGAAGATACCATGGTGTTTTGAGAAGAAGTTATATCCTTTTGTTTTAGGGTAAATGTTCTGTAGATATCTATTAAATCCATTTGTTTCATAACTTCTATTATCTTCAATGTATCTCTGTTTAGAGTCTATTTCCAGGATCTTTCTATTGATAAGAGTGGGTTATTGAAGTTTCCCACTATTATGGTGGGCAGTGCAATGAGTGATTTGAGCTTTTCTAAAGTTTCTTTAATGAATGTGGATGCCTTTGCATTTGGAGCATAGATATTCAGAATAGAGGGTTCATCTTGGAAGATTTTACCTTTCATGAGCATTAATTGTCCCTCTTGTCTTTTTTGATATCTTTGGGTTGGAAATTGATTTTATTCTATATTAGAATGGCTACTCCATCTTATTTCTTCAGACCATTTGCTTGGAAAATTGTTTTCCAGCCTTTTACTATGAGGTAGAATCTGGTTTTTTACCTGAGGTGGGTTTCTTTTATGCAGCAAAATGTTGTGTATTGTTTATATAGCCAGTCTGTTTGTCTATTTGTTTTTATTGGTGAATTGATTCCACATTAAGGCAACTTCAGACCAACTTCTCTTATGTATATGAATGCAAAAATACTCAATAAAATTCTCCCCAAACTAAAAGGGCTATTAGGTTCTTTACTGAGAGTCAAAACTGCAATGAGAACTTCCAGTTTTCCAAATGTCTCTGACTAATTGCTCTTTGATAGTAACTAGGCTTTCTCCTACTCAGAGCACATTACAAGAGGTTGTATAACAATTAACCAAAGGTCATCAGAAGGGAACTAATGATTTATTATAGGTTCTAGGGTAAAAGATAAAATATTGATTGGGTTTACCTACACAAAACTTCACTAACATCTTAGTTATGGTTTGATACCTTCAGTGAACCTGTTGATCTGAGACAGTTGTTGAACTTTGTAGCATGTGGTCATGTATTCTGAAATATGTATAAGTGCTGAGGACAAAGAGACGAGGAACATCTAGAGAAAAGATTTTTTTTTTTGCCTTTCTCCACTTAGACTATTTTTTTTTCCTTTTGCCCACTTAGAAGAATTTTTCCCTTTCCCCACTTAGGATCTTTCTGCTTTTCCCCTTATATAACTTTCATAGGAAATTTTTTATAACTTAGTAATAACTTCTATAATCACTTCTCTAAATTCCTTCTCTTCCAGTGACATCTGGTTAGTAGGCTCAAAATTAGAGCCCAGCAATTCCTGCTGAGCTAGAAAAAAGGCTGCATTGCTTAATCCTCCTCTTAGGCTACAGGTGTTAATCACCTAAGCCAGCCTACCCTCAGAAAGACCCAGTACTTTTTAGAAGTTATCATCAGCATTTCAGTACAATGAGAGAGCTAGAAAGCCCTGGGACACTTAGATTTTAAAGGCATTGCCAGGGTCCTACTCTGTGACTCCACTGCTATCCTGGCTCAGAGCAATCCTGGACCTCAAACTCTACTATAGAGAAGAAGTGATTTAAAAAAAAAAAACTACATGGTATTGATACAGAGACTGACAGATGAATCAGTGGACTAGAACTGAAGATCCAGAAAGAAAACCAAATATTTATGGACCCTAGATTTTTGACAAAGAACCAAAAAAAAAAAAAAAAAAAAAAACGATGGAAAAAAGAAAGGCTTTTCAATAAATGGTGATGTTCTAATTTGCAGTCTGTATGTTGAAAAATAAAAATAAATCCATACTTATCACCTTGCACAAAGCTCAGTTTCAAATTGAACACTATTATCAACATAAAATATGATACACTGAATCTAATAGAAGATAAACTCATTGACACAGAGAGGGAAATGTCCTAAACACATATCCCATGGTTCATGCTCTAAGATCAACAATTCATAAATGTAAAATAATAAACTATTTTAGATCATCTCCCCATTAATGTAACAATCACTGTAGTCATCAAATGGTTTCCATGTAAGATTTGAGGCAATTACCATATTAACCATTTTTTTTTAATTTGGTTGGTTAATTGTTTGGGGGGTATTCAATATGAAATGAACAGGAGATCATTTCCTGCCTGCGAACAACGTGGAGGGAGTCAGTTCAGGAAACAGATAGCTACTACAGATAATAAATAAATAAATACTCCAAATGAAGGCAATTTTTAAACCTTTCATAGCATGGCAAAAAACACTTTAGTCATTTACAGACCAAAAGCTAGAACCTCTTTGTAGTGTGGGCATTGGGCTTAGCAGCCTAGTCTCAGTATACTAACATACTTGGAAATTATCATAAAAAAATACACTGAATAGTTTGTCTTTAGATCTTTAAAAACCTCAGAAATACTTATCAAAATAAAAGACTATAATAAATTCAACAGAATAAGTTTCATTTTCTTTCAACAAAAATTTAGGCTTTTTATAATAATAAATATTTGTTATGAGTAATTCTAGCTCATTTGGTCATAAATATATATGTTTTTAGGAAAATAATTCTAAAAACTTAAAATTTATGTTTTGTATTATTATGTATAACATTGGCAAATTAGATAAGACATGCTCATTCATGTTAAACTCATAAATCTACTCCTATTTATTGAATCTTTTAAAAATCAGAAACCTCCCTAGGCAAGATCTTAAACTAATGTTCCCACTTATGCCATGACATTTTTAGCAGATATTTAAATGTATTAACTGATCTACTAATGAGTAGAAATCTGAAAGACCAGAATCTCTGTTACCTTTCACATAATGATTCTATTCAATGTAAACTATGACTACAATTAGAAAAATACCCAAATCTTAAAGTCAAATCCTCACCTCTTTTATCAGTCATAGAAAATATTTTAATAGCTATGGTACTGTAATCTGTAATCCCAGCACTTGGCAGTTGAATGAAGGAGGATCAAGGCCTTTGACTGTCCATAGCTACATAGCGAGTTTGAGGTCAGCATGAGTAATGTAGGACTGTCTCAAATAAACCTGTCCCCTACAAATCAAACAGAAATCTAATGTTAGTATAAAGATATAAAAAAAGTAAATATTTCTGTCACTTCAGTAGGAAAATGTTGACCAGAAATACTAAAATAAATGTACAATTGCAATTTTTTTACTATATTTTTGAAGGGAAAACTATTGAAATCTGGATATCCATAGAGTTCCCTGTTTAGAACATTATCCTGACAGCATATAGCCCAGAACTGGTAAGAAGCAAGGCTTGGAGAATCCCAGGAGTTGCCTTGCCCAGACTTTAGAGATGGCAGCAAATAACTGTAAGTATCACCTGTTTTTTTAGACTGAGGAAGTTCAATTGATGATGACATGTTCCAATATAACAATAGAAAAACAAACAAACAAACAAATAAAAAACTATTATTTCTGCTTTAGATCTTGGCAGGGCCATTCTAGCCCCATCGTTTGACAAAAGCACAACACAGCTCAGAAAATTGTTTTGATGACATCAACAATTGTCAGACTTAAAATCTATCGATGTGCTTCAAACATCTCTCATCTTCTGGGGTTATACATGGTGGTATTTATGAGACCTCTAAATGATCCCTAGGATTAGGAGCATAGTGTGTAGAGTTGGGAGTGGATATATAGACTGGAGAGATAAAATGGGAAGCATGGTGATCCTTGGATTGCCTGTGCCACATACCTTTGCAGTTGTGCTAATAGATTCAGTGCAGATTGCCAATACCTTCTATGAGCACTACCCTAGCACACAGTACAGTGCTTTCTATTCTTTTTCCGGGCTTTTGCCTGTGAGAGGGAATGTAGCTTGGAAACTACTGGTTGGTGTGTGGAAGATAAAAATCATTGGATCGGTTCAAAGCTATGGGAGCTGCCAGTTAATAGGCTAAGCTTCAGACTACATCCTTCCAATGGATAACTAGGGTCCAGTCTAGATGAATTTCTGGATCCCCAGGATACATGAATAGCATGCAGTATTCTAGAGTAGTATCCAGCTTAATGATACTTCTGTTGCTCTTGTGTCTTTCCCTCTTCTGTATCCCACAAGTTCATTCCGCTTTCTTGGCATGACTCAAAAATGAGCATTGTGTATTAACCTGTGATATATGAGAGGAGTTGTCTGAATAGAGATGAAATATTGAGTCATGGCAAACAAAACTGTGGAAATGGAAACCATCCAGGGGCAAATGTTGTAAAATTAACATAGTCTGTGAAAGAAAAATGCTTTTGCTTTCAGAAGGAGAGTGAATGGAGTTTTTCACTAAGCTGGAAGGGGGCTAATAAAGACCTTTTTTAACTGGAGAATTTAATAAGAATTAACCAAAACCCAGGTGCAATTATTCTTACAGGAGTGAACTGGATAGATGGGTAGAGTTTGGCTAGTATAAGATACTTGATTTAATGACTTTTGAGGTCCTTTTTCGAAATCATGATCAATAAATTCTGCCCTCTGTGACATTTCTACTATATTTGTTTGAAAGATGAATGAACTAGGATACATAGATATAACTTTATATTATAGTTCTTGAACTTTCATGATGTGACAATTAAATCTGTATGATCAGGACATATTGTAGAGCTCTGCATTAGGCACACATAATCTATAGCTCCTGGGGACATACACGCAAATGAACAAAAATGACTTTATAGTGTTTCTTGTTTTCAGAATGGAATACATTTTATAAATAATCTAAAAGCAATAGGTTCAGTTTCTATGTTCTTAGAGATAGAACCTTAAAGACCCTAAAAACTCTAAAAAATAAAAAAGAAAAAAGAAGAGAAAAGAAAATAAACTTGAAGCTTTAAATAAACAACAAAAACCCTAAAAACAAACAAACAAACAAACAATAAAAAAACATAATTTTTTTTGAAAAAATAAAACTAAAAGAACCTAAAACCCTAAACAAACAAACAAACAAACAAAATCTAGATCTCTACAAAGACCCAAAAAAACAAAAAAATCATTACCACAAACAAACAAACAAACAAGGAAAGAACAATAACCACACTAAGCCTTAAAAAAAAAATCTCGCCAAATACACTGAGAACAACCCTAAAATCATTTAAAAAAACGTAAAAAAAAAACCCTAAAACAATAAAGCAAAACCTAAAACCCTAAAAACGCTAAAATTATTAAACAAACACTAAATGACCGAAAAAAGCTATTTTTTTAATCTTAATAAACATTTTTAAAACCCTACAATTCTATAAATAAGAAAACACAAGAACTCTAAAAAGACCCTAAAAAAATTATAAAACTCTAAAAAAAAATCCAAAACTCTACAAGTCTAGATCCCTAATGAGACAATAAAAAAAAAAATTAAAAAAAAAAAGATAATGAAAAGATACAAAACCACCACCCCAACAACTACAAATTCTTCTGCCTTAAAAAATCGCCAAAAACACTGGAAAAGAAAATCATTTTACAAACCTTATTAAAAAAAATGCTTAAAACAATTTTTAAAAATTCCTTAATTAAATTAAAAAACAAAACAAAACTAAAAATAAAGAAAAACCCTAAAATTCTAAAACAATCTCAACAACAGTAAAAAGACCCAAAAGAACTGTAAAACCCTAAAAAAAGTTTTTTTAAAAAGTTCTAAAAACACATCAAAACTCTGAAACTCAAAAGAAAAAAAACTTGAAAACCCGCTTAAAAAAGCAAAACAACAAAAACAAACAAATAAACAAACAAAAAACAACAACAACAAAACACTTACAATACCCTGAAACACTAACTAAAATCCTGAGACTATAAAAACAACCCTACCCCCCCCCCCAAAAGGCTTACAAAACCCTGAAACATTAACTAAAATCCTAAGATACAAAAATAATCCTAAACCCATAAAAAAAAAGCAAACACACACACAAGAAAACAAAAAACCTTTACAAAATTCTAAAACCCTATAAAACACTAAAAGTATAAAAAGAAACAAAAACAAAACAAAACAAAACAACAAGAAGATCAAAAACACACAAAAAACTACAATTATCCTAAAATTATTCATAAACCCTAAAAAGCCCTAAAACCCTGAAATACCTTAAATTTCTAGGAGAAATCAAGATCTAAAATAAATAAATAAATAAATACATAAATAAACACATATATAAATACATAAATAAACAAACAAACCTCAACCCTACCAAAAACAAACAAACAAACAAACAAACAAACAAACAAACAAACAACTTGTAAGGACAAAACAACCTCCCAAATTTAAAACCATTAAAACCCTAAAACTCTAAATAACCCAAAGGGCTTTACCCTCCTGCACCCCCCCAAAAAAAAAAAAACCCGAAAACTGTAAAATACTAAAGAGCCCGAAAAAAAAAGCCTAAAACATTAGAAGAAGTAAATAGAAAAAAAAATCTAGAATCTTTAAACAAATACTGAAATAGTCCTAAAATCAAAAAAAAAAAAAAAAGAAAAAACGAATTGTGTGTGTGTGTGTGTGTGTGTGTGTGTGTGTGTGTGTGTGTGTGTGCGTGTGTGTGCGTGTGTGTGTGTCTGTGTGTGTGTGTGTTGTCCAAAGAGGTCATCAGATCGTCTAGAACTAGAATTGCAGGTGGTTGTGAACAACCATGTGGGTGTTAGAAATTGAACCCTGGTCCTGTGCAAAAGCAATCAGTGGGCCTAAGCAGTGAGCTATCTCCTCAGTCCTTTCTGCTTGCTCTAATCTCTACTTCACTATTCATCTTGCCCAAATATGTCTTTAATTCTTACTTCTTCTGTCTTTTTTTCTGTGATGAATTCTTGTTTGCTTTTCTCTTGCTTCTCCAATTACAGCACCAAGATTCTGCATTTCCTTTTGTTTTGGAAGATTCTCAAGGAATCCTAAATCCAGATTTTAGGGCAGTTATTTAAAATTCTTGCTGGTGATTCTGACAATGGTTTCCTCATTTTTTTAAAAATTAGGTATTTTTTCATTTACATTTCCAATACTATCTCAAAAGTCCCCACATACCCACCTCAACCACACCCCCACCACCACCACCACATCTTGTCCCTGGCATACCCCTGATTTAAGGCATATAAAGTTTGCAAGACTGATGGGGCTCTCTTTCCAATGATAACCAACTAGTCCATCTTCTGATACAACTGCAGCTAGAAACATGAGCTCTGATATGCTGCTAGAAAAATGAGCTCTGGGGGGTTTCTTTAGTTCATATTGTTGTTCCACTTATGGGATTGCAGACCCCTTTAGCTCCTTGGGTACCTTCTCTACCTCCTCCATTTCGGTCCCTGTGATTCATCCAATAGCTGACTGTGAGCATCCACTTCTGTGTTTGCTAGGCCATGGCAAAGCCTCACAAGAGACAGCTAAATCTGGGTCCTTCCAGCAAAATCTTGCCAGTGTATGCAATGGTGTCAGTGTTTGGAGGCTGCTTATGGATGGATTAGTGGATTGAAAACCACTAATTTGGACACAATGGGGCTACTGCTGCCAATGTAGACTGTTTATCCAGTGTTGCTGGTCAGAAATCTCCGTTCTTTGAAGGCAATGGGTTTTCCCAGAACAGGCTTCTTCTGAGTCCCCAAACTTCTGTCAACACCTGTTCACCTTGATGATGATCACTGATGTATCAAATGACCATACTTAGTAAATTAGAGTAATACAGTTTTCTTTTCCACCCTAGAAAGTGGGGATTCTAAAAATATGTGTACTAGCTAAAAGCAGTGATGGTGCTCTTCCTAGGGTTCCTTACATAGTGTCCTCCTTGGATGTTCCTCTCTGATCTATACTCACCATCTATGCAGCTTCCTCTCATGAACAGCACACATGATAACACTCAACACATCTGATCTTCAGTCAGCAGAAATATACTAATTATATTTCCCATATGGCCCAGTTGCTCATGATTCTGAGGCATAATCATACATGTTGTATTGCCAAACAAAATGACACTAATTGTCTAGTATATAATGAAGCATATTTTGTATGACTCTTTTCAGGAGTCTGTATATTCAATGATGAACACACCATCAGCAAATGAGTGAATTCTTGTGAGATGATGTCATCACAGAGGGAACCAATGGGCTAGAAAGAGAAAAGAGAGAGCCAAACTCCCTTTCATAATTAAACCTTTTCTATAACAGTATTATTAAATTATTTTTATATGTAAGTCATATCCCTCCTGACCCATTCAATTTCTTCCAAATATATTCACACCTGGGGATTAATCTTCAGAAAATTATTCTTGGGAAACACATGTGATTATTTCAACATCTATAGTAGTGTGGGGGCATTATTCTCCCTACATCATGTACACTTAATATCTTTAGATACCTCCTTCCCTGTGATAGCCTTGCAGCTCACTGAGTGACATGTGCATTTGATGATAAATGATACACAAACATTGAAGCACCTTACCATATCCTGTCACCCATATCATGTACAACATAGCAAGAACCACACCTGAGTTGAAAAATACAAAAAATACAAATATATTTTATAGTGTCTTGAAGCTAAAATCCCCAAATTAATCAAAATATTATTTGGACTCTGTTACTTTATACCAGTGTTTTTTAAGTGTACAAGTTGCAGGCCTTTTCTGTGACCCTTTGCACAGGTTTATAGTGTCCTTTTACCATCTTCATCCTCCCCACTATCCTCCATTGGTATCAAATCTCCCCCTGCTGCTGCGCTTACTCTTCCAAAATACCTCCTATTTTTTAATGCCTCTTATTAAATTTATATTTTCACAATTGTCATTTTGAGTTTTACTTGTCTAACCTAATATATAGTATTTTAACGTTCCATCCATTTTTTTGAAAACAAAGCCCTGCACTAATACACATAGATGAGAAATATATTTCTCTCTCTCTCTCTCTCTCTCTCTCTCTCTCTCTCTCTCTCTCTCTCTCTGTCTCTCATTTTTAAGGCATTCATCCAGTAGTTGACATCTAAATTCACTCCATAGCATGTATGTTTCATACAGTGAGGCAATCAATATTGATGATATGGATATGTAGTGGTCCTTCTTAGATTTTTTTTTTTGAACTTAAATCAACCTGGGAAGATAGAATCTCAGATAAAGATCCTCCATCACATTGGCCTGTGGCCACACCTTAAGGAATGATTTTTTTTTATGACTGTTGTTGAAGGATCTAGCTCTCTATGGATAGTGTCATATTCTATGAAGATGATGTACAGGGTGTGGTGGGGACCGTGGAATGTACTGAAAACGATTTTTTTTGAAGAACTGAAGATCTATGTGCCATGAACAATTAAAGTGTCCTCTAATTTGTAAGTAAATTTTATACATACCTGTGTCCAGTATTCTGTCTACACATATTTCAAAACTAAAATTACCTCACCTATTTCATCCTGTTTTACTGCATTTAATCTCTGAAATTCCTTGTAATCAGAAGTGCTGGTAAATTTTAAAAACCTTTAAAATATGACTGGGAGATATCAGGTTTGTTTTAATTTTATCACAACTTTGTAAGCATGCCCAAGATCTATGTTTTCCTCTTACTTTCCAAAGAATCCATAATTCATGATTGCCATTGGTTTCAATATATGTCATTTAACCCTGTCAAATTCCAGGTTTTTTTGCATAAAAATAGTCCTCCTCTAACTGTGGGTTTTCATAAAGTGAAAATTGGTGTGATATCCAGTGTGCTGCCTCAAAGAGTCTGGCAATATTTATGATAAGAAGCACAGCTTAAAGATAACCAAGGGAAAGGTTGGAACATGAAAAATAACCACCATGGATGTTGTCAAGTCAGAAACCGAAGACTTTCTCAGAACGAAAATAAAAACAAAAATGAAACAAAACAAAACACAAACCAAACAAATAAATAAAAATCCAACAACCAAACAATAAAAACAATGCAAGGGTGAAATTCTTTGGCAGAATATTACTCAGATCATCAGGCCTTTCTGTTAGGATTTCATTTATTATTTCTAGGAGGCCATATGAAAAGGTAAATTTGAGATCCTGAACGTTTCTGAGTGTAACTAGGGAAGGAACCAGCCTGAGAGGGGTTCTATGATGTAAGCTGAACTAGGGTGATGTCACAGAGCACTGGCTGGAGGTTGCGCATCTATTCCACTTGGAGGCACTAGAATCCATTGAAGGTGAGTTCACTATCTTCACAGTGGTGTGTCAAAGCCAGGTCATTTTTTCCCACAGGCTTTTGGTGCCTGGTCTCTATCAGGAGACAGAATCTTGACAACTTGGATATTTTTCTATGGGTAAGTATATTTATGTAGTAATTAGGACCCTCATAGCTACAGAAAGCTAAAAATTTTCTCTCCTACAGAGTGTTACTGTACAATTTACTTTCTCCATGTTTATTAGCTAGGGAGATGAATGGTCTAGGTTAGTTTATCTCCTGAATTTATTATCCTTGCTAACAATATCTAGATCACAATTCCACTAAAATGCCAAATCTCCTCTTTGTCCAAGTGCATGTTAGAAGATATTAGTTCTAAATGGCTGATATTGCCTCAAATTGTTGAGTTGTTCTTGAGTTCACTGATGCAATGGCTTCATCAAATAATTTTGAAGCTGGGTCAGGAGAAACAATAAAGAAGGACAGTGGTGTGCTGTGTCCCTGGGAAGATATTTGTGAATGCAGGCACTTAGCTCAGTCCTTACACGTACAAGAGAGTCATGGTGACCCTTCTGGCCCTTTTATTTTTTTTTCTCTTCTTCTTGATCATTGGGTGTAATAGTCATAGCACAACCTAAATTGACATAGAATTTCAAGGAGATGATCCTCATCAGAGACAAATTAACTCAGGGCTGAAGAAATAAATGTTGATCTGAGTATATTCTTCTGAGCTCTAGAGAATTACTTGTTAATTACACTATTTTTATGTCCTTGTTTTTTTGTTTCTTTGTTTCTTTGTTTGTTTGTTTGCCTGCTTGGTTAATTTTATTTGAGTTTCTGTATGTTTAGATTTGGCTGTCAGGAAACTCACTGTGTAGACCAGACTAGCCTTTATCTCACTAAGGTCTGCCTCACTCTGCCTCTTGAGTACTATGATTAAAGTTATGGGTCACCACCACTTCCTATTAACTTCTCCATTTGATTGTTTGTTTTGTTATTTTTTGTTTGAATTTCTCTTTTGTTTGTTTTTCGTTTGACTTTCTTCTGTTTTCTTTTACTTGTTGTTGTTGTTGTTGTTGTTGAGACAGGGTTCCTCTCTATAGCACTGGCTTCCCTGGAACTCACTTTGTAGACCAGGCTGGTCTCTAATTTAGAAATCTGCCTGTCCTTGCCTTCTGAGTTCTGGGATTAAATGCGTGTACCACCATGGCTGACTTATTAACTTCTTATTTTTATAAAATTAATTTTAGGAGCTCAAATCTGTTTAGCATAGTCTTCTTCACATGCTCAGAAGTTCTCGTAGAGAAGAGTCTTGGTCCAGCATTCACTCCCAACCCATAACCATTGCCCATCAGGAATTCATATATATGACAGAGGCAACAGCATTGTGTCTGGCGTAAACGGGCAAGATCTTCAGTCCCAGGCAATGGGCAAGTATGATATTTGAAGAGAATGGAAGCCACTTAGACAGTGTGATCTAGCACAACAGGTCTACAGCCAGGTAGAAGACAATACCTCTGAAGAGTCTGAGCATGACATCACTCAAGAAGAAGAGTAGGAGGAAGCCTTCTTCCCAGGCCCTGGGGAATATTGTTGGCTGCAGAATTTCTCACGGGTGGAAGGAAGGTAATGAGCCTGTCACCCATTGGAAGGCCATCATTCTAGGTCAACTGCCAACAAACCCTTCTCTTTATTTGGTGAAGTATGACGGAATTGACAGTGTCTACGGACAGGAGCTCCACAGCGATGAGAGGATTTAAAATCTTAAGGTCTTGCCTCACAAAGTAGTTTTTCTTCAGGTGAGGGATGTCCACCTCGCCAGCGCCCTGGTTTGCAGAGAGGTACAACACAAATTTGAGGGGAAAGATGGCTCTGAGGAAAACTGGAGTGGGATGGTGCTAGCCCAGGTGCCATTCTTACAGGACTATTTTTACATTTCCTACAAGAAGGATCCGGTCCTCTACGTCTATCAGCTCCTGGATGACTAGGAAAGGAAGGTAACCTCCACATCATTCCAGAGACCCCTCTGGCTGAGGCGAGATCAGGTGATGACAATGACTTCTTAATAGGTTCCTGGGTGCAGTACACCAGAGATGATGGATCCAAAAAGTTCGGAAAGGTTGTTTACAAAGTTCTAGCCAATTCTACTGTGTACTTTATCAAATTTCTTGGTGACCTACATATCTATGTCTATACTCTGGTGTCAAATATCACTTAAATTAAAAAAAAATCACAAAGTACAGAAAAGTAAACTTATAGGATTGAAAAAATGTTTATTTTCCTGTGTTGGGTACCTATGGGTCTTTGACAACCTCAGTATCTTTGTCAATAAAATTTGTTTTGTTCTAAAAATTAATACGTGTGACATGACATGCTTTTAGTGAACACATTGTTGGAAGAGATGGACTATGGTGGAAAGAACATCAAAGCAAGATGAAAGTTGCAACTCAGGCTGTGAACAGTGCATACATCTAATATTACACAGGCTAAAATGGACAGGACTTAGATTCTGTGGTCTGCATAGTGAGCAAGGAATTGGAGATATGACTTAGAGGAGCAGGGATGCCAGCAAAAGATGGATTTTTAGGAAGAAGGGGAGAAAAACAGGACATAGATAGAATCTCTGGAATGAAGTCTGAGGGAGAAACAACAAGTTTGGGGAAAGAGTGATAGATAAAAGGAATGTGGCCTTGTTACACAAAGTGCAACCCAGAAAACTGATCCAAAGAGACTCAGAAATCAGACAAAATCAGGTTTCATTTGAATAATGAAACCAAATGAAACTTGTCTCTCATTTTAAGATTTATTATCTTTATTTATATGGGTGGGTAGTAGCTTGAGAGTATAGGTGACCACAGAGACATGAGTTGTCAGATCCCATGGAGCTGGCATTAAAGCTGATTGTTAACCATTGGATATGAATTCAAGAAAACAAATCCAGTTTTTTTGCGGTACAAAAGTACTCTTGACAACATGGTCATCTCTCTATTCCCATTAAGATATCTTTTTAAGAAATCCAATATTAACATGCAGAAAAGAGACCAGGTAGAAGTTAAGAAAGATTAAATTGATGGTAACCTTTAAAAACAATAAAGGACACACAAAGGAGTAAAGGACACTGAGGAACAAAAATATTCTAAGATGAAGTTC
This sequence comes from Mus musculus, assembly GCF_000001635.26. NCBI lineage: Eukaryota > Metazoa > Chordata > Mammalia > Rodentia > Muridae > Mus > Mus musculus. The sequence goes on along the minus strand of NC_000087.7, from coordinate 66,664,879 downwards.
TCAAAATGTGAAGCAGGAGACCCAGGAAGAATAGAAATTTTCTGCAAGTAGTTAAAATTGGACATATCCACATTAGGTTCTTTGGTTTCTTAACAAATAGCCAGCTGATCAGGTCAAATAGTAATTTAAAAGAGAAAATGAGTATACGGTGAGATAATATATGGTGGAGCATGGATCCTGAGTGCTTTCCTTGAGCACTCTTTGCCTGGGATGAATCCTGTGATCTTTTGGATGTCTCTGTGGAGTGCCCCAGATGACCATCAAAATGTTCCCCATGGCCTGTTCCCCTGGCTCTCCTCCAAACATCTGACTCCCAACATACCTATGTACCATTTCAGCCTGTCTATTCCCTGGAAATTCCAGTCTTAAATTTATGTGTGACCTCATTCTCATAAAACAGTGAAGGTGTACTCAATGCATATGCGCTGACCTCTTTTCTATGCCAGTTCTCATGGGTTTCAAACTCTATGAGGTTGCCCAATATGTTGGTCACTACTCCTGAGTAGCCCCTGTGCTTCATGGGGGTCTTACTGGGTCCCATAAGCACTCTGAGTGTTTCTTTTGTTTGTTTGGTTTTATTGTTGTTGTAGTTTTGTTATTGTTTTTGTTTTCTTTGGTTTTTTTTTTGTTTTTGTTTTTGTATTGTTTTTTTTTTTGTTTGTTTGTTTTTAGTCAGGCTTGTCATGGACTAAATCATTTGTGTTTTTTCTCTAGAATAAGTTTAAATGCCAAATGACTTGAAAATACTCTCTATTGTTGATTAATTTTGGTATTTAAGAGAGTTTTTGTGCTAGCTGGATGTCTTAATTAGGGTTCCAATGCTGTGAAAAATCACTATGACTAAGGCAACTCATTAGAAACATTTCATTAGGGCTTTTCAACATTTCATTGCAGTTTCAAAGGTTCAGTCCACTATCATCAAGGAAGTAAACATGCAAGTGGCTGGGAATATGTGGTGGTGGAGAGGAAGCTTAGAGTCTTCTGCATGCAGGGATGGTGTCTTCCACACTGAGCAGAGCTTTAAAGCCTCACAGTTATATGCTTCCTCCAAAGAGGCTACACCTACTCCTATAAGGCCACACCTCCTCGTAGTCCAACTACATTCAGAGTGCCATACTGGTTTCATAGAAACTTGACAAGATCTAGAGTCTTGAAAGAGGAGGAGCCTCAGTTGAGAAAATGCCTCTTTAAGATCAAGCTTTTAGGAATTTTCTTAATTGGTGGGAGAGGACCCAGTTCATTGTGGGTGGTGACACCCTTGTGGTGGTAGTCTTGTGCTCCTCATGGAAGCAAGACTTAAGGAGCATGTCAATAAGCATCACCACTCCATGGCCTATGCATGAGCTTCTGGATCCAAGAACCTGTGTTGTTTCAGTTTCTTTCCCAACTACTTTGATGATGAACAGCAATGTGGAATATAAGCTGAATAAAACTTTTGCTATGGAAATAGCTCTTTGGACATGGTATGTCCTTACAACAATAGAAATTTTAAGTAAGACAATTTCTTAGAGAAACAAAATATCTAATAGTACCACTGTCACTTATCCTATAAGGACAAATAATGTGTAGGTGTTTTATTTTAATTTAAAGGTAAGATATTCTCATGTATATAATGACATGCAATTGTTCTAGTTTGCATCTTTCTCACACTGATGAATACTAACATCAAACATAACTTGGGAATATAAGGGTTATTAGCTTACATGTTACAGACTATTACCAAGGAAGGCAAAACAGGAACTTGAAGCATTACCAGGAAAGAGTGCTTATTGCTTGACCCTATCTTAGTCATTGTTCTATTGCTGTGAAGAGACATCATGGATAAAACAACTATTATGAAACAAAGCATTAACTGAAGGCTTGAATACACTTACAGAAGTTTAGTCCAACATCAGTTAGTGACCGCAGCACTGGAGCAATAGAACTATTGATCCTTAGACAGAGACAGATATTCTGCCATTACATTGGTTTCTTGAAAACTCAAAGACCACCCTTATTGACACTACCACTTCCTCCAATGAAGCCACATCTTCTCTCATTCCTTCTAATCCTTAAACACACTGCCAATCCCTGGTGACTAAATATCCATATATATGAATCTATAGGGGATATTCTTATTCAAACCACCAAAAATCATGTGGCATGATCAAATATTTTATTTAAATACAGAGTAAAAGCCTCCCTTTTATAAATGACTACTGATGAGCTTACCCACAGTTGCCTACCCTCACACATCGACCATCAAGGAAGAAAATGTCCCATAGACTTACCCAAAAACCAAGTGAATAGAGACAATTCTTCAATTGTTCTCTCTCCTAAGGTGACGCTAGATTGTCAAGTTGAAGATAAAAAAAAATCCCAGCACATTAAGGTTTATCCTGCTCCATAACCCACACAAACATTATTCATCCCAATCTCCTCCTTCTGACTAGGTATAGACCCACTTCCCTCCATGGCAGAAGTGAAGGGTAAGTACCTCCAACAGCAAGAATACTCAATAATAGGTGACAAGTAGTGAATATGTCTTATAGCCTCACAACACCTACATTCTAATGTGTGTTACACTTTCTGGGAGACACTCCAATCTGTCCAACTTCCTGCCAAGTCAGCTTTAACCAGAAAAAATTCTCATCAATTAATCCAATGACTTTTAATTTATTTATTTCTCCTGAGGGAATGGAGTGTTACCCCTTCATGGATGTATTGGTGTCTGATTCATAAGTAATAAAACCCACTACTATTAACAGCTAAATCACAGGTGCTATGACAAATAACAACTCACATGAGAAGCATCACATTTAGTTAAGCCTTTTCAGAAGTTTTATTGGAGTTTTATTTATGTACTATATAAATCCATTGATTTATTTATTTTTAAGTGTGTAATTTAATGATTCTAAACACATCTCACCACTGTCATTTTTCACTCATTTTTCTGGTACTTCATATGATATTGAAATCTACTAAAATACAATAGTGAATTCAGAAAAAAAGACCAGTGGTGAGGGTAGCAGCAAAGTTCTTGAGTCTCAAAGACAACAGATACCGTGGCTGAATATTCCAACTACAACAACTAGGTAACATTGGTTCTACACTTAGCATGCCGTTTCTAGAAAAAAAAATTAAAGAATTAAGCCATGTTTCCTCTGAACCTGACATGTTACTATCACAAATGAAAGAAGGATCCATGATCACATGAATATGAAAGGGGCATGAAGCAGCAAAATTGTTCAACTTATTGGCAGCTAGTCAGCATTAACACAAGAAGGGACAAAGACAATAAACAGCTTTGAAGACCTGTCCAAATGACCACGTTCATTTACAAGTTTTTTACCCATTCCATGCACATCCATTGATTGATTAACTCATTGATTAAAGCCCTCAGGTTCCAATCACTTTTCAGAGAGCATATTGTACTACCTATGAACATTGTACTGTGGACCAAAGCCTTCATCAAAGACCCATGACTGACATTTCAAAACAATTTAACCACAGAATTCTTTATTTGAAACAAAGTGATAGGATCCATCTATCTCTTCAAGGATATCTCCGTTTTGTTCAAAAAGAACAAAAATGCAATGCAAGTTCAGGATATTGATCACCTATCCATGCATCTTAAACCCATAGGTTCTAGCCAGAATGTAAGGTCAGAAGTCTAAACTTCACCTATACTACAACTAACTCTGAAGATATCTAGCAATCTCCAGTTCCTTTCTGGTACTTACCCACACCAAGTCTGCATTCAGGAATATAGTCTAGTGTGAGATAGTGCCAGCAGTTAATTGCAAAATCCCACTCTGAGTTGAGTTGTATGTAAACTCAGACATCTGTAATATAGACACACATGCATATTCACAAATACTCACAGAAAGAGGCAAGAAGTAGAGGAGCTGAATCTTAGAAATCCTCAAGGAAGAGAATGAAAATCTTGTAAGGCACAGAGGTAAGAGAAAAACTGTGTCTTTCTGCACAAAATCAGGCCATTCTGTCTTCCATCACTGAACGGGAAGGCTCACTATCACTTATCACTATCTGATAAGGTATAGACAGTTGATGAAGGATGAATAGTCAGTTTTCATCAAAGGTATTGACTTTGAAGGTGATAGATTGTTCATTCTCTACTGGAAGCCAGATGTCCAAGAGTTTATGGGAAACACAAATGATTTGAATGGGTTGTAACAAACGGGAGAAGATGAGATATGAAGTTGGCAGGAGGAGTTAGGTGGGAATGGGCCAGGTTTTGTTCTGGGAGGAGTTACTAAAAGAATTGGAAAGTAAATTCCATCAAAATATAGTGTATGAAATTCTCAAGGAATTAAGGAAAGTAGTTCTCAATATACCATGTCTGTACTGAACACACACAGACCACTTATATGTCCATCTTCTAAATAACAAATTCTTATACAGCAGTTTCATTACATTGAGGGCAAAAGTAATCCAGAGGTTATTTAAAATAAAGAAGAATCTGGGGAGATGTCCCAGGGGTAAAGCCAAGTGTTTGGTCAAACATTCACCTACAACACCAGTGCTTAGGAATTGGAGTGGCAGAGACAGAAGGATGACTGTGGCTTCCTGAATGTCAGCCTCACTCCTAGCTCAGCAAGAAACCCTGTCACAAGGGGAAAATTAGGGAGTGAAGTAGCAGAAAACAGTATACCCTTCCCTATCCTCTGCACTTACCTGTATATTTCTGTATGCATACACACATCAATATGATTACTGTATAAAAGAGGTTACTTTGCATAAATTATAGGCAAAAGCAATGTTGTTTTAACCTAGAGACCTGAAGACTTTTATATCATTAGGGTCCTGGAGAAACTCTCCAAATATAGAGGATTGATATATCTTCTTCCTGTGCTAAGGAAACCTCAGTTAAGTGTGTGTGTCAGTGACTTTAAACACCTTTCTTCCTCTAGATTCCTATTTATACCACAGAATGGTCTGTAAATAATGAAACTATGAAAATAAGACTTTTTCAGGGTGTTGCCTTCTTTTAAAATCATATTTATAATATTTTACTAAATCGATGGGAAATCTTCTGCTCCAAGGAACAATGGATTCAATCCTGTTGACTTCTGTTTTATCCCATTATGAATAGAAATTAATTATACATCAACATTTCTCACGATTTGAACTAAATCAGGAATAAGGGATATGTTTCCATGAAAATAAGTAATGCCAATATGGTTAATCAAGTAGAAATGTGTGTGTGGGTGTGGGGTGGGGTTAGGATGCCTTTGGATTATTTGAGAATGATGGCTGATCAGAAATATGTTATGCAAATAACCCTAAACTGTGAGAAATGAAAAGTAATGATATAAACTATACTACCAAGTGTCATGGCCACTTATTAGTTGATTTCATTTTCTTTTTCATTCCTTTATTCTTTTGAATAAATGTGTGCCACAGATGATCACACGTTCAAATGTGTTAGTTTTCCAGGTGATGGGCTGTTTAGAATGAATTAGAATTTGTTTTATTATTAAAGGAGACTTGTCACAGAGCCTTGAAATATCAAAAACCCATCAGGCTCTCTCTCTCTCTCTCTCTCTCTCTCTCTCTCTCTCTCTCTCTCTCTCTCTCTCTCTCTCTCCCTCTTTCATTACTCTCTGCCATCTCCATCATAAGTTGTTGGCTCTCAACTACTGCTCTACATCTTTTGCCTCTGTGTTGCCATGGTGTCTACCATGATATCCTGGACTTGCCCTCTGGAACTCTAAGACCACAATTAAATGTTTCCTCTTATAAGTTGGTTTGGTCTTGATGTCTCTCACAGCAAGAGAACAGTAACCAAGACATACATACTCCTGTTTATTTTTTGAAACATTCTTTATTTCTTTCATTAAAGTTACCTTTAATGAAAGGTCCATTGAACAGTTTTAAGAATAATGTTAATGGGCCCATATAAATAGTGCCAATAGGTGTGGCACTCTCAGGAGGTGTGGAATAGTTTCATGAGGTGTGACATTGGTGGAGTAGTTGGGACACTGATGGAGATGTGTCTTTGTTGAGTTGGTGTGATCTTGTTGGAAGAAATGTAACAATTTGGTGGTAGGCTTGGATGTCTGCTGTCCTTAAGCAATCTCCAGTTTGACACAGTCTCCATCTGCTTCCTGTATATCAAGACCTAAAACTCATCTCCTTCTCCAACACTGTGTCTGTCTGAAGGCAACCATGTTTCCAGCCATGAAAATAATGAAGTAAACATCTGAAAAGAAGTTACAAAGTGTTCAAAATTTACTATGATCCTGGTGACACTTCATGTCAATAGAACCCATACTAATACTCACATAAACACTCAAAAACACATTTGATGTTGAGTGGGAACAGACTTTAATGCCCTCTGCCTACTGCCAGGAAGCTATTCATTTCCAAGCAGCTATCAGATGAAGATGTAGAACTCTCAGCTCCAAATGAACCATGCCTGCCTGGATCCTGACATATTCTTACCTTGATGATAATGGACTGAACTTCTGAACCTGTAAGCCAGCCCCAATTAAATGGTTTTCTAATAAAACATGCATTGATAAGTGTGTCTGTTTACAGCAATAAAATCCTAACACACACATGTACATATTCACCTAGATATACTGAGTCACAGACACACACACATGGAAATATTCACACACACACACACACACACACACACACACAAACACATTCATTTACAGGGACTTTAGATTCAGCCAGTACCCATGCAATTTAATTGGGGTGTCGAATACAGGTGTTTGTGGAACATGACTATTGCTCTTTCTTTTAGGAATTATGTGGACAAAATCTGCACACTCACTTCATTCCTCCTCAACATCAGAAATCTCAATTTAAAGAAAGTGAGATAATGAGAAGTAGTTTTAGATACCTCTTTTTTTTTTTCATTTGAGTAGCTTCGACTTCAAATCACCAAGGAAAAATAAACATAACAGGAAAGAAATTCATATTAAAATGCCCTTGACAAGCTCATAATACATTCTCCATAATGAATATAAACTTTTATTTAGAATTCCCAAGGAAATGAGACTTTTGAAAAATCCTTAATTTCAGATAGGCTTTGGTATTTCATTTCCCTGCAAAGGAAAACCAATGTAAAAAGACAGAATCTAGATTGCATTGTGCACAAGTTGAATCAGAAACATTTGATATTGTGCATTCAGGGACTCACCACATTTTTACAAATATATATATATATATATATATATATATATTGGGGGGGTGAAAGGAGACATCTGGAGAACAATAAGACCCTCATTAGCATTTAACATTCCTGAAGTCAAGTAATAACCTCTAACAACATCAATAACAACAACAACAAAAACAACAACAAGAATAGATGTTCATTAGAAAGAATTTTTTTTAATAACCTTCCATTAGCCTCAGAAAGAGGGGGCGTGATCCATCTGCAACACTTTATAGATACTTATTACAATTACCACTAAAGTTTTTAAAATAATATGGATTTTTAAAAATGATATTGAATTAAAATAGATTTTTTAGCTGTTAAAAGGGGGAAAATGTGTTCTAGAATGAAATAAAGAGTGTAAGAACTAATTGATTTTTTTAATAAAGAACATCCTTATAACTCATGTGTCAGTAAGTATCAGAATTATAATGCAGTTGATTTTCTCATTGTAGAATAATTTTAATGTGTTTGAATATTTCCACTTGCAAGAATGGATCTCAGAATTTTCACAAGACAAGAAGAAGTCACCAAGTAGTTTCTCGCTTTTGTTTCAAAAGTCTTCGTTCCTTTTCTACAGAGTCCCAGACATTCCAGGGAAGGGTTTGAAACATCCAACAACTTCTGAGACCATAACCTCAGAGGGAAGCTACCTTTCTCAGTAAATGGAACTAGGAAAGCTGAAAAGATTCATCCAATCGCTTTAGAACAAGAGTGGCAGCTGGTTGACAGAACAGGTATCATTTAGCAACTCAGCCAAGAAATAAGAGGATTTGAAATGATAATAACACAGAGTAATAAAAACCACTATGCAATTGTAATTTAATCGCATATATATACTTTGGACAGAGAAAGCAATCAAATCTTGGGATCTCTCTGCTCAGCACAATGAAACTCTGGGTCATGCTGCAGATGTCCCAAGTTTATGGCTCATCACAGATACTGGAAGTCTCTGGGAAACTAGAACTACATCATGTAAGTGCTGTGAGTCCAAAGACATGACTTCATAAATTGTTCAAGTCCTCATCTTGCTTGGAAAAAAAAAATCACAAAGCACCAGAAGTAATAAGAAGTTCATGGTATCAATGTCAACAGGTAAGCACTACTAACAAATATCTGTTAAGCATTGGATTGTTACCAACACAAATGAGGAGATGATTTTTAAATTTAAATGCAGTTACATTTTAATAATTCGTAGTAATGTTAAGTGTCCAGTGTGAAACTGTGGGTTTAGGGGAAGTTGATGAAGTGAGAGAGAATATGGCCAGCAGAAGGTTCTGTGCTCTGTGAAGGCTGACATGGGAGGAGTGAAGGATAATTACCATGCATCCCTGGTTGTGCATCTGGTTGTGTAAATCCACTGACACTACACGGATGGGGGTGAACGAGGGGAAGACAATGGTACCAGATTCTTAGTCTCTGGCATCCCATATAGGGCCTTAAAAAAACATAGACAGTCTAATGTTTTAGAGCTTTATTTTAGACAGCAGTGAGAAAAACAAAGGGTAAAAAGATTGTTAGACTTGCCATGGCCAAAAGGAGAGATGGGGAAAGACATAGAAGGAAGGACAGAAAGCAAGTTAGAGAGTAAGAAAGGTGAACACTTAGAGAAAGAGGTAAAAGTTTACAAAGAGTAAGGATTGTAAAAGTTAGAGAGAGAGAGAGAGAGAGAGAGAGAGAGAGAGAGAGAGAGAGAGAGAGAGAGAGAGAGAGAGAGTGAGAGACTGATGTAGGGCTAAGTAGCCTCTCATATATTGGGCTTGTATCTTGCTGTTGCTAGGTAACTAGAAGTTATCTAACCCGAAGATCAGAACCTTTGGTCATTTTGTATGTGACTGCTAGCCATTAGCCACTGCTGGGCGGGAGTGCTTGTGGGTTTGGTAACTTTACCAGGAGCCAGGGTTTCAGAAACACTGAGTAAATGCCTTCCTTCCCATGTAGGTGAAAATTACGACCCATTAGGCTTCATCAGGTTTAAGGACTTCAGCATGACTGGAGACCAGGCATTTTGTACATAGCACAATGCCCCAAGCTCAATGATCAAATTTAACTCTAGCCCCTAGATTTTGTGGTTTCTCAGGCAGAACACCAGGAAAGAGGATGTGAGTTTGAAACTCTGGACACTCCCACCATAAGAAATCAAGGCATGGAGGTGGGGTGGGGTAAAATGATCTTAGAAGAAATCTGTAAAACAGTGAAAGGACAATTGAAAAGACATATGGAAAAGACCAGTAACAGGGGATGCCTCAGGAGACCATCCTTGTTTTCATAGCTTGGCAAGACAAAATTCAAATGACCAGTAGTACTGGAGGAGAGTCTGTGAATGGATCAGGGAGGGTAGGGTAAGGGTAGGAGGGAGTCAGGGAGGGTGAGATAGAGAAAAATGTAGAAGAAGAAAAAGAAAGTGAAGGAGAAGAATATGGAGAGGAAGAGAGAAGAAGGAAAGGAAGAGGAATGGGTGGAGCAGAACGACAAGGAGAAGGAGAAGGAAGAAGAACAAAAGAAGAGGAAGAGCAAAAAGAAGGAGGAGGACTTGGAGAAGTAGAAAAGGAGAAGGTTAAATAAGGAGGAGAGAAGGAGAGAAGGAGAATAAGAGAAGGAGGAAGAGAAGGAGAAGTCAAAGGCATAGAAGAAGAAGAAGAAAAAGAAGAAGAAGAAGAAGAAGAAGAAGAAGAAGAAGAAGAAGAAGAAGAAGAAGAAGAAGAAGAAGAAGAAGAAGAAGAATGAGGAGTAGAAGGAGACCAAAGACAATATCAAGAAGAACAAGAAGAACAAGAACAAGAACAAAGAAGGAAGAAGAATAAGGAAGAAGAATAAGGAAGAAGAAGAAGAAGAAGAAGAAGAAGAAGAAGAAGAAGAAGAAGAAGAAGAAGAACAAGAAGAAGAAGAAGAAGAAGAAGAAGAACAAGAAGAAGAAGAAGAAGAAGAAGAAGAAGAAGAAGAAGAAGAAGAAGAAGAAGAAGAAGAAAAAGAAGAAGAAGAACAAGAAGAAGAAGAAGAAGAAGAAGAAGAAGAAGAAGAAGAAGAAGAAGAAGAAGAAGAAGAAGAAGAAGAAGAAGAAGAAAGAAAGAAACAGGAGTAGGAGGAGAAGGCGAAGGAGAAAAGAATAAGGAGGAGAAGGATAAGGCAAAGAAGGAAAAACAATAGAAGAAGAAGGTAAGCAAGGAGAAGAAATGAGTTTAGATGTGAGGCATAGATAGACAGACAGAGACAGAAAGACAGAGAAACTTAGACATACAGAGTGAGACATGCACATAAACATTCACACAGAGACACACAAGTAGGCACAGAGACAGAGAAAAATACACATAGAAAGAGAGACATGCACAGAGACATTCACAGAGTTACACACATTCACACAACTTAATTAAGAAGTATTTAGAAAAATATATCTATGAAATCACGAGGATATTAAGTACTAAATTATGTGAGCAATGAGGAGGAATGATATCCAAAATAAATTTTGCAAGTCCTCCAACATTCTCCATGCTTCCACACAGCTTAAGCTGTGGGAGTATCAGTTATAGGGCTGTAACTTTTGTTTTCTTCATTTATAATTTACTGTGAATCTCCTTTCTCCACCATTCAATATGGTCAGTAGTTTCCATGTGGAAGGACTTTCCAAAGCATGGCATCTAGTGACAAAGAGAAAACAATTTAAAAAAAGAGTCTCTATGCTAGAGCCAACTGTACAAACAATTCGTAGTTATTCTCTAAATGCAGGGCTCAAAGAACACAGAGGCTCCTCTAGCTGCTACACAGATCTTAAGTATGGCCCCACAGCATCACTGGGAACCTATTGACAATTCTCACTCAGGTCATAAAACTATGGAGCATTCCAATTTCTTGAGTTCCAGAAAAAAAGCCATTTGGAAGCTTATCTCCATAAAAGTAAAGATTGCACTGAAATTTATGAAATGTGAGAATAATTTTAAACGTGAAAAATCATTCCACACACACACATTAAAAAAATACATGTAGGCAAAATTGACAGCAATCTATTTGACACAACACACACCCACACACACACACACACACACACAGAGAGAGAGAGAGAGAGAGAGAGAGAGAGAGAGAGAGAGAGAGAGAGAGAGAGAGAGAGAGAGAGAGAGAGAGAGGAAGGGAAGGAGGGAAGGAAGGAAGGAAGGAAGGAGGGGAGAGGGGTATGGGTAGGGGAAGAGGTGGAGAGACAGATGTACACTTACAATAATTATTTTTAAGTTAAGTTGTCAAAACTCCTGACACAATGAATGTACAAGAAGAGATGTATATGGCAAAAACTCACCAGGGAAAGACTGGCATGATAAGGACAGCATAGTAGGAAACAACAAGTTCATCTGTGGCATTAAGAGCCTGAATGGGCCCTTCTCACATTTGGTTGGATTTAGAAGCCAAGATTTAGGTCAGAACTAGCCAGTTCCCTCCTTCTTGCGCCAGTGACCTCCTTCTGCTAGGGCACAGGCACAAAGGTTCCACAACCTTTCTAGAGAGTTTTTCCAGTTTGAGACAACTGAGAATGTGGGAGAAATCCCTCCCACCCCACAATCTTAATTAAACTAAGCCAGGCAAGTGCAAAACATTTTGAGAACAGTTTAATTTCAATTTTGAAAAGAGAACAGAGAGCTCTACTTTGAAATGGACTAAATTAGTCTTTAGGTTCCATTGTGCACACTAAATGAAATACAATATAAAAGATTCCGTTTTCTATGTAGCAAATGGGGCTGAAAAGAACACACTTATGGAGATAAAATGCAAAAAAAACTGGGATATATAGTAACAATTCAAACTGACAGTGTGAAAAACAATCTATTTACTTAACTGTCCTGTTGACCACAGTGTCATTCATCATTGTGTTAGGGGATACAATCTAGTGATTAATCATCAGGGTTTGACAGTAAAATCCTTAGGCTCAATACACCAGACATTAGCTGGAAAATGATTTACAAGCATGTAATGCCCTTTGGTGTCTTCTCTGTGAATCTGTTGTATGGATGCCCTGTTGTTGGTTGTTTTAATTGTTGGTGTTGTTTTAAAATAAAAATATTGATTGCAAAAGCAAGTGACAGGTGCCCAATAGGTCTTTGCATCCTCTCTTTCTCCTTCCCATAACTTTTTAATTTTCCCAATCCCCATATTCATTCAAAAATTCAGAAGTTCAAAAAATACAGAAACTCATTTGTCATCTTTACTTTGTCTTTGCATGCTGGTTGCAATCATCTTGTAAGCATTAAAATCAGGCTAACATACTGCGTATGTTCTACAGGGTTTCATTGATGTGAAGAGACATCATGACTCAGGAAAGAAACTCTTATAGGGAAAATTTAATTGAGGTTGTCTTACAGTTTCAGAGGGTCAGTACATTTTGATCTTGGTAGGAAGCATGGCAGCATCCAGGTAGAGGAGGTGCTGGGGAAGGAACTGATTGGTCTATATCTTAGTCTGAAGGCAACCAGGTGGAATCTTGTGGCCATAGGTAGCAAAGAAGAGGATCGATTTTTGTCACTGGGTAGAGATTGTGCACTACATAAAAGCAAGCCTACACAATGATGCACTTCCTAAAACAAGCCAACACCTTGTAATAGTGCCACATCCCATGGGCAAAAGATATTCTAATCAACACACTGCATCATAGGAAAGTGGCAGAGAGACATAAAGAAAGATACTGCATGATTGCATTCCTCTAGTCACAGGTGCTACATATCTACATGCTTATATGCACACACATGTGCACACACACACACACACACACACACACACACACACACACACACATATCCTATCTGTTATGTATGTCCATCCAAATTTATTTGTCTATTTATTTAATTACTTACTTATTTACTTTGTTTTAAATTTGTTTGTGAAGAACTTTCTACATACATGTAAATGAGTTTGAGCAAATCCATCACTATCTTCTCCTCCTTGAAATGTTCCCCACTTCTCCTGTATCACTCTTATCCTTAAGTCCATGTGCATTTTTATATAGATAGCTTAAGTCCATGTGCATTTTTATATAGATAAATATACATTTAGTCCTGACTACATATGTGTGGGTAGGGACAAATATATACTGGAACACGGGCAACCTTTCACTAGCCAAATCCATGAAGAAAACTGGCCCTCTCACCTGAAGCCATTAATTTCCAATAACTCCTTTGTTGGGGGTGAAAGTTTCTGAGTCTCCCCAATCTATTCTTGGATTTGTCTGTGAAAATTTTGTTGATGGAAACTTAGCCACGGTGAGTAACACACAAACACACACACACACACACACACACACACACACACACACACACACACACACACACACATACACACCAAATTTTAAAACCAGAGGATTGTTTAAAAGTTTACACAACGTCCAAAATTCAATTCATTTTTGTTGAAACATTTGAATTCCATACGAGATCTTAATACTATCTGTATAAAATTAGATTATAACAATGAATATTTTAAAATTCAGTGGATCTTTATGTGTTAAATAGCACCTACTGAACAAAATCCGTTAGTGCCAAAACACTGATGGCTGCACAAAAAAAAAGTGTAAATCGGTGTCCAAAGGTAAGAATCCACAAGGTAAGGGGGTTGTCAGAGATTAAGGGCATGCAGGATAGTGTATGGAAGCTCTGTAGACCAAAACAGGTATACCGTTAGCAAATAGCCTGGAAAATCTGCCATTCATTCCTTCACAATCTTATACTAGGGAAAATTCAGGTGTAATTACCCTCAAAAGTGGGAGTAAGAAAACGTTAATATACTCCAGGTCTCTTGACTACTAAAAGGAGTGTGGACTGATATCTACAGTGTGAAAGAATTTAGAAATGGCAATGTCCGTTTTTATCTTTTCTGTGACAAAACTTTGTTATTGAGGGGCTGGAGAGATGGCTCAGAACCCTTTGCACCCTCCCATCTGTCTCTAAGTCTGGGAGATCTGACTTCTTCTTCTGGCCATTCCAGGTACTGCAGCCATGTGGCATACACAAAACCTACTTTATATATTTTAAATGAGATATTTAGTTGTTATTAGTGCCCCAAATTTTGAGACTCTCTTATAAACATCATCTGTCAATTAAATAATGTGTATGACAAATGAGCTGAGGAAGAAAATATGAGGTGAGACTTTTCAAAAAGAGAGTATTCTATGAAATATTAGGAGAATAAACAGATTCAGGGACAGATGCTGGCACATATGCTAAGGGAGATATTTAGGAAGATGCTAAGTAAATAGATAAAGGGGTAACTAAAAATGTACAAAACATAAAATATTTTGAATGTGTTAAATACGTTATTCTGGGAATAAGCCACAGTTTGTGGCCCAGGCATTTGTTAATAAGTAGTCTAAGACAAAACTGTCTTTTTTTTTTTTTCCTTACAAATTTTATTTTCTCCTCATTATTGTCATACAAATTTGTAAGTTGCTAACATATGGACATCATGAGTAGGGAATACAGAAAATTGCGAGTATCCTAGAGAATTCTAAAATAAATGTGTTTTTTAATTTGAAGTTGGTAGAGGTTTTTGTTTTTTTTTTTAATTTACATTTTTAAGTTTCAGTATATTCTAAAATATATGTGCTTATATGCACTGTAGAAAATATCTATGTGATGTAAGGAGACATTAATCAAATCTACTAAATTGCTTTCTGGAATTCAGTTAGCTTTAGACACTGACAGCTGTGATGATTTAAGATAGGCAGCAGAGTGCTCACAGTATCACTAAGAGATGAACATTAGCTTGTTGTCATATTCACCCACACTCACACATAGATAAACACACACAAACACACACACACACATAAACACACACAACACTCACACAAACACACACGCACTCACACACCCACACACACACACACACAAACGCACACCAGCCATTGGAACACAAACCCCAGTAGTGACTCCCGTGACAGTTCTAAATATTTAGACACAGTCCCTAGTCAAAAAGTTCATGGAAACTAAGTCTTCAGGAACCATCCTGGAAAAAATGCATCAAACTTGTCCTTACATTAGTAAGTGATTGAAACTTTGTGACTTCTTTCAATGTTGTTTTATTATAAGTGCCTACAAGTAATGACTTGGCAAATATCTAAGCAATATCCAACTTTGTTCCCTGTCCTTCACCAATATTCTAGGTAGTCCTTGAGCGGATCCTGGGCTTGGAATTCAGTAAGAATGTTACCTGTAACAACCAGAGTTACCTCTAGTATTATAAGAGAGATTGTGACAGCCATTGCTATATACTACATAGAGTTAGAAATCTCAGGACAACTTTAGGAAAGTATGTTTAGAATATTTGTTATACTTATGCATGGCAGGCTACATTAGTTGTTAGTAGAAAGATTCCCCCATACAATCCCTCTCATATACAGGAATTTACAATGGTTTAGGAAATAACTTGTGCTGTGGTTTGAGGGGGAACAACAGTTTTGAATTATTCATGAGAAGATTAGCTAGAAAGAAACTCCCTAATTAGAACCATGGCTTGAGTGTGAAATCCATTTGCATGGTGTGATCATAAAGTGTTCAAACCTAGCTTCAAAGAATATAGCTGACTTTAGAGAAGAATTCATTTCAGTTATTTTATTGCTCAGTCCCTGCCAGTCATTATGTTTTTATTGCTCTATTTTGGACATGAGTCTTTAAGAATTCAGTAACCTCATTTACCTGGCTGATTTGAAAACCAACTTCCCTATTTGTTTCTATATTAATAATCTGATGATTTCTTTGAGAAATTACATTCAGATACAGCACCCCCTCTGTGTTTGTATCTGATTGACACTTAAATGTCAGCTTCCTGCCCACCTATACCAGGACAACGATTTCTCCCAGAGATTGAGGAGGGCTGATTGAGGCCAGTCTGCAGCAGGCCATCCATTAAAAGCAGTACCTAAGCTTTGGTTGTGGCTTCAAGAATCTGCAACAGTGGCATTGGCTTTTGTTATTTCTTATTTTAGCCATTCTGTCTAGTCTTCCCTATTCCAGAACTTTTTTCTTTTCTGCATGTGTTTATGTGTGGGTGTGTGTGTGTGTGTGTGTGTGTGTGTGTGTGTGTGTGTGTGTGTTTAAGAGATACCATGCGTGTTGGCAATTATAAGAGAAAGAACAGTATATATGAAGGTTTTTCCTCTACATGTGCATGCAGACACTTGTTGAAGCCCAAAGTGGATTCAGGAAATGACCCTAATGTGTTGTCTATCTTTTCACGGAGGCAAGGTCTCTCAATTAGAGGAAAAGCTTCTTGGTATGGGTCATCTTTCTAGACAGGTTTCTCTGGGCATCCTTCCCCTGCATTCTGTGATCCTCTAATAGATGATTTCTACATCCACAGGGCATTTATGTTAGTTTTGTAGGGAGCAAGTGATTAACTGCTAGGCTTTCAGTCTAGCCCCTTCCAAAACTCTCTGTTGCAACTCTTTGTCACATTTTCTTTTTAGATGTATCAAGCGTGCTTCACAAACGGAAACTGTATGAATTTGGTGTATGAGGCATGGGGTTCTGAAGAAAAGAAATATTGTAAAAATGATTCTTTTTTTCTTTCTTTCAATATTACATTAGATATTTTCTTCATTTACGTTTTAAAATCAAGACCATCCATCATCTCATCACCCCATTCTATTTCTCTATGTCTCTGTCTCTGTCCATATCCACTCTGTCTCTGTCACTCTAAGATCTATTCCCTTGACATATTCCATATACAGAGAACACCACTGACAATTATTTTCAGTTCACTGTTGCCAGGCTCCAAGGTAAGTTCATTTTTTACCTGTACATTGTTGTACATTCTAGACAGTCTATTTCTCAAATAGAAAACTAAATACATTTGTTATCCTGTTAAAACCCTCTAAATGGATACTTATTGTCCTGAGGGTAAGTTGAAAAGTCTTTCTGATGATAGTTGGATGCTATTCCAGAAAGACAAAATGTTGTGTTCTACCATCCTGAATCTGAGAATACATTGGTTTAATTTCTGGAATTTAAGAGAAAACAGGATTAACAAGACAATGAGAATATAAATCTTCCCATTTCATACTTAGAGACACATAGGTTATGGAACTGCTGAACTCAAGGTTTCATGTGTGGTATGCAAGAGGGTTTCCTGGCTTCATATGAGTGGAGTGTCTGTTCCCAATTGTGAGGTCACACCATGAACATACACATATGTTCAGATATGAGTAGAATGTCCTCACCGTTTGGTCTCTCAGAGTGTATTACACCCACCATTTTGACGAGTTTGAATAGCCAGTACACTATTGGGATATCTACCTGTTCCCACCCACAGTGTTGCAGACATGAATAGAAATGCCTGGAATTTTACAGAGGTGCCAAGAATATATTCTCTCCATGGAGCCTTCTTTCCAGTGCCCAGCAGGTTATTGTTCTTTTAAACCAATGCCCATATCAGTAGAGAAATGAAAAAGACATTACCCTGATATTCTACTTTACATCCATGTTACAACAAATAACTGAAATTTAAATATAAATTTAATGTATATCTAACTGAATCCAGATTATATTCTAATGAAAGGTATAATTGGTGTGGATCTAGATAAAATTATGTTGGGAGATTTTCCCAGATAAAAACTATGTTAGGAGATTTTGGCCTTTTATATGGAGAACAATCCATATTTTGGGTAGATTAGGAGAACAAATGTATGTAAATTAATGGAACAAAAGAAAAACTCTGTTCCACTGTATTTCTTTGTAAAATGAACTTCAAAATCATGGAATTTCAGTTATATGTGTGTGTGTATTTTTTAGTTATATTTTTGAGTGTGCTGTTATGTGAGCATGTGAGTTTTCTTGGATTATGATTAAAGAATTAGAGTATATGGGGCGTGGTTACTTGGCAGTATTCTTTTTTATTTATTAATTCATTCATTCATTGAACCCTGTCCACCCTCCTACTGTTCCACATGCCATATCGACTGGCCATCCCCTGTCTCCAAGAGCATGTACCCATTCCATCTGATTTCTAAACACCCTGGGGTCTCTAGGTTCTTGAGAATCATTGCATCATTTCTGATTGAACAGAGACCAAGAATTTTTTTTTCTGTGTATGTTTTGGGGACCTTCTAACTATAGTTGGTGTAAGCTGCCATTTTGGTTGTCTAGCATTTGGGAGAATTCTGGGTCCATATTAATGGAGACATCTAGTCCTCCTACAGGGTTGATCTCCTCCTCAGTCTCCTTCAGTTTTTCTCCAATTAAACCAATGGTTCAACATATTCTGCCCGTTGGTTGGTTGCATACAACTTCATCTGATTGTTTCACCTACTTGTTAGTTCTTAAGAAGTACAGTCATGGTAGTATTAATATTACAAATGTGTGAATTCAGAAAACTGCAGAGGTTGCTTACTGCAAGAAGGTATTCTGCAAAAGCAATAGATGATAAAAGTACTGAAATATCTATCAGTGCTCTACAATATTATATTCTAGGTGATGAAATTTCTCTTTCTCTCTGTCTCTGTGTCTCTGTGTCTCTGTCTCTATCTCTATGTCTGTCTGTCTGTTTGTCTCTCTCTCTCTCTCTCTCAATTTCTACTTCTCTAATACTTATTATGAATTATGATTCTTTTATCTTATTCCCTCCAATGGGAATGATATTGGAATGGCATCTGTAACATTCATTCACATTCCTACACAATTTGTGCTTTCTATTAACAATCAACTAATATCAAAGTCACACATTCACTCAGATTACAAAATAAGATATCTGAGCTCATGTAAAGTGATATTCTGAATCAGAGTAGGGGAAGGGCACTTCCAATGTGTAGTTTCACTCAAGAGCATGGCTTTTAAGAACTGGTCAATTGGAAGAAGATGAGACAATGTATAGAAGAGGGTGTTTCTTTTGGTTTAGTTTGGTTTAGCTTTGTTTCTTTAGGTTACCCACAGTCATTTTAAGAAACATTGAGAAACACTGTTTATTACCTATATCTTGAACTGAATGTGAATAGGTCCCTTAGAACCAACGTTATATTTCTCAGTTACAATATGCAATATATTTTTGATATTATTTTGATTCATTATCTAGTACATACACTACAACAAGTTTAAGACATGTACCTCATTAGGAACTAGCAGGTGAAGGATTCAGCTGCAGATATTTGCAACCAACTAATGGACTGGAGCATCTGACGCTTGTTGTTGAATTAACAAAGTTTAAAAAATGTTAAAAACAAGGGTATCCCTCTAGGAAGACCCACAGTCTCATTTAAACTGTTCAACCATGAAGTCTGAAACTCTGACCCTTCAAAGATACAGAATTCACCTGCTCATATGAGGCCTCCAATACACATACAGAAGAGGA
Source organism: Mus musculus (assembly GCF_000001635.26). Taxonomy (NCBI): domain Eukaryota; kingdom Metazoa; phylum Chordata; class Mammalia; order Rodentia; family Muridae; genus Mus; species Mus musculus. The sequence continues at coordinate 66,645,402 of NC_000087.7, read as the reverse complement.
CTGCTGGGAGAACTCTACAAGTCCCCTTTCCCAACTGGAGGGCATTTCATCTAAGGTCACTCCCTTTGAGTCCTGGGAGTCTCTCAGCTCCCAGGTCTCTGGTACATTCTAGAGGGTTTTCTCACCTCCTACCTCACAAAGTTGCCTGTTTCCATTCTTTTTGCTGATCTTCATCAATGCACTCCTGTTTCACAACCCCCCACAGTACTTGATCAAGTTCATCTCTTCCCCTCCGTGTGTGGTTTCTCACCCAGGTCTCTCCCTCCCCCTTCTTGTAGTAATTGTTTAACCTTCTTAACATTTCTAATTATTTTTATCATAAAGATAATTGAATTTTTTGATTCATTATCTTATAAACTTCCCAATGCACTAGATACAATTATCGAAGGTACATTTGTTTGATTTTATTTCACTTCATTTTAGTGTTGAGGTAGGCACTTAGTATGTTATGTATTCTCTAGGAAGTGATAGAGTGTTGCGGTTCAGCATTCCGTGTTGGTGCTAATACAGGTATGTTTAAACATACCTGGCTTTAATTGTTCTTCGGAAAATAGACCCAAAAAAACTCCTATAACCACAATAAAATTTCCACAGGCAGTTCTGAGAGATGGAAATATTTCCTGTTCACTTATAAAATTCATTGAAAGAAAGTATATTTGTTTCTTGAACCAAAATAAACTGCTACCTGAGAGGAAGGATAAAATGACTGATTGGCCCCTTTCTCTTTCCCAGGACCAGCCCCTACTCTCTGTTCCCATTGTACTTGATGCTCCAGTACAGTGGAATTCCAGGACAAAGAAATGGGAGTGAGTGGGTAGGGGATCAGGGCAGGGGGAAGGGAGGGGAAAGGCTAAAGGTGACTGTTATGATAGCATTTGAAATGTAAATGGAGAAAATAACTACTAAAATTAAAAAAAAATTAAAAAAACATAAGTGTATTTACATATGTGCACAGGGATATGTGGCTAACAACCACATAATATAAAATTATCATTCCTTTCCAGGACTGTCTTTTTTGTTTGATTGTTTGTTTTTTGTTTTGTTTGTTTGTTTTGTATTGTTTGTTTTTTATTATAAGTATTTTTTTTTTGTATATCTATTAGTCCTGGAAATTACTTTGTAAACTAGACTGGTCTCAATTTGAGATCTGCCTACTTCTCCCTCCAAAAACTTCGAAATATGTGTGTGCCCCCACCACGTGGCTTCAAAATTATTTTAGACTTATAGGAGAAGGTCCATTATTGTTTCTTGTTAGGATATTTTAAAATCATCAAGATGTCATTTTTCCTTAATATATTTATAAGATTAAATCCATTCCTATGAAAATATGTCAGATATTTTTGGAGACAGGCAAGTTTGCAAGAAGCATCATTTAAAAATACTTCTGGAGCCAGTGCCTTGAGCAGGCCATGCATGCAAACTCTGAAGGCAGCCCCACATCACCGAGAGGCTGCTTCAATCCAAGGTACTCCAACATTCTAAGGATCAGATAATCAGACAGGAGGAAGAACATCTGTCATCAACACATGGAGTAGCTGGAATCAGAAGGATCCAGGCATGCAGGAACTGTGCCGGACAAGTGGCATGGGTTATTTCTATTCTGTCTTGGCCAAGGCCCTGAACAGTCCTTGGAAGAAAACTCAGCAGCCAGCCCCATAACACCCAGAGTTCTAACATGGCCAGGTGCAGAGGATCTCAGGATCCCAGGATCTTGGTCCCACCAGGATTTCATGGTCCCAAAGGCAACTTGACTCCCAGAAGATCAGACAGACCAAGGATATCTACCTTTTCTATAAACTTCTTTATCACCTGTGAATACAGCCGCAAACCTAGTTACATTTTTTTCAAGGCTTCTATCTCGTCAATTTTCTCTTTCCTCAGCCTCTCTCTTTTTTATTTGTCTTTTTTCTTTTTCAGTCTCAATCTCTTTTTAATATATTTTATTAGGTATTTTTTTCATCTAAATTTCCAACACTATCCCAAAAGTCTCGCATACCCTCCCCCTCCCCCACTCCCTTACCCACTCACTACCACTTTTTGACACTGGCGTTCCCCTGTACTGGGGCATAATTAGTGTGCATGCCCAATCGGGCTCTCTTTCCAGGGATGGCCTACTAGGCAATCTTTTGATACATATGCAGCTACAGTGAAGAGCTTTGGGGTACTGGTTAGTTCATAATGTTTTTTTACCTAGAGGATTGCAGATCCCTTTAGCTGCTTGGATATTTTCTCTAGCTCCTCCATTGGGGCCATGTGATCCATCCAATAGATTACTGTGAGCATCCACTTCTTTGCTAGGCCCCGGTATAATCTCACAAGAGACAGCTATATCAGGGTCCACTCAGCAAAACCTTGCAAGTGTATGGAGTGGTGTCAGTGTTTGGAGACTGATTAGTGGATGGATCCCTGCATATGGCAATCTCTAGAAGGTCCATCCTTTTGTCTATGCTCCAAACTTTGTCTCTGTAACTACTCCCATGGGTGTTTTGTTTCCAATTCTAAGAAGGGGCAAGTGTCCACACTTTGATTTTCGTTCTTCTTGAGTTTCATGTATTTGGCAAATTGTGTCTTATACCTTGGGGTTATTCTAGGTTTCAGGGCTAATATCCACTTATTAGTGAGTACATATCATTAGCATTCTTTTGTGATTGAGTTACCTCACTCAGGATGATGCTCTCCAGGTCCAACCATTTGCCTATAAATTTCATAAACTCATTCTTTTCAATAGCTGTACTATTAGTAGTAGTACTCCATTGTGTAAATGTACCACAATTTTGTAAACATTTTCTGTTGACAGGCATCTGGATTCTTTCCAGCTTCTGGCTACTATAAATAAGGCTGCTCTGAACATAGTGGAGCATGTGTCTTACTAGTTGGAACAGCTTCTGGATATATGCCCAGGACAGGTATTGTGTGAGCCTATGGTAGTACAATTTCCAATTTTCTGATTTCCAGAGTTGATTTAAAACTTGCAATTCCAACAACAATGGAGGAGTTTTCTGCTTTCTCCACATCCTTGCCAGCATCTGCTGTCATCTGAATATTTGATCTTAGCCATTCTGTCTGGTGTGAGATGGAATCTCAGGGTTGTTTTGATTTACATTTCACTGTTGATTAAGGATGGTGAACATTGTTTCAGGTGCTTCTTAGCCATTTGGTATTCCTCAGGTGAGAATTCTTTCTTTAGCTCTGAGCCCCATTTTTAAATGGAGTTATTTGATTTTCTGGAGTCCACCTTCTGAGTTCTTTATATATATTTGATATTACTCCCCTATCTAATTTAGGATAGTGAAAGATCCTTTCACAATCTGTTGGTGACCTTTTTGTCTTATTGAAGGTGTCTTTTGCCTTACAAAAGATTTGCAGGTTTATGAGGTCCCATTTGTCAATTCTAAATCTTACAATACAAGCCATTTGTCTTTTATTCAGGAATTTTTCCCCTGTTCCCATATCTTTGAGGCTTTTCCTCATTTTCTCCTCTACAAGTTTCAGTATGATTTTATGTGGAGCTCCTTGATCCACTTACATTTGACCTTAGTACAAGGAGATAGGAATGGATTGATTCACATTCTTCTACATGATAACCACCAATTGTACCAGCACCATTTGTTGAAAATGCAGTCTTTTTTCCACTAGATGGTTTTAGCTCCCGTGTAGATGATCAATTGACAATAGGTGTGTTGGATCATTTCTGGGTTTTCAATCATATTTCATTGGTCTACTTGTCTGTCACTATATCAGTACCATGCAGTTTTTATCACAATTGCTTTGTAGTATAGGTTTGGGTCAGGTATGGTGATTGCACCAGAGGTTCTTTTATCCATGAGAAGAGTTTTTGCTATCCTAGGTTTTGTTTATTCCCAATGTATTTGCAGATTGCCCTTTCTAATTCATTGAAGAATTGAGTTGGAATTTTAATGGAGATTTTATTGAATCTGTAGATTTCTTTTCGCAAGATGGCCATTTTTACAATGTTGATACTGCCAATCCATGATAATGGACGATCTTTCCATCTTCTGAGATATTCTCTAATTTCTTTCTTTAGAGACTTGAAGTTCTTATCATAGAGATCTTTCCCTTCCTTAGTTAAAGTCACTCCAAAGTATTTTATATTATTTGTGACTATTGAGAAGGGTGATGCTTCTCTTATTTCATTTTCAGCCTGTTTATTCTTTGTGAAGAGAAAGGTCATTGATATGTTTGATTAATTTTATATCCAGCTATTTCACTGACGTTGTTTTTCAAGTTTAGGAGTTCTGTGGTGGAATGTTTAGGTTCATTTATATATACTATCATATCATCTGCAAAAAAGTGATATTTTGATTTCTTCTTTTCCAATTTGTATCCCCTTGGACTCCTTTCGTTGTCAAATTGCTCTGCCTAGGACTTCAAGAACAATGTTGAATAGGTAGGGAGAAAGTGGGCAGCCTTGTCTAGTCACTGATTTTAGTGGGATTGCTTCCAGCTTCATACCATTTCATTTGATGTTGGGTACTGGTTTACTGTAAATTGCTTTTATCCTGTTTATGTATGGACCTTGTATTCCTGATCCTTCCAAGACTTTTATCATGAACGGGTTTTGGATATATTTAAATGATTTATTTGCATCTAATGAGATGATCATGTGGTTTTGTCTTTGAGGTTGTTTATATAATGGATTATGTTGATGGATTGCCATATATTAAACCATCCCTGTATCCCTGGTATAAAACCTACTTGGTAAGAATGAATGAAATTTTTAATGTGTTCTTGGATATGATTAGGGATAATTTTACTGAGTATTTTTGTTTCGATATTCATAAGGGCCATTGTTCTGAAGTTCTTTTTCTTTGTGGATCTTTCTGTGGTTTAGGTATCAGAGTAATGTGGTTTCATAGAATGAGTTGGGTAGTGCATCTTCTACTGCTATTTTGTGGAATTGTTCATGCAGAACTGGAATTAAATATTCTTTGAAGGTCTGACAGAACTCTGCATTAAACCCATCTGTTCCTGGGCTTTTTTTTTTTTTTTTTTTTTTGATTGGGAGACTATTAATTCCTCCTTCTATTTCTTTAGGGTATATGGGACTGTATATATCGTTAACTTGATCCTGTTTTAACTTTGTTACCTGGTATCTGTCTAGAAATTTGTCCATTTTGTCCATGTTATCATGTTCTGTTGAGTATAGCCTGTGGTAGAAGGATCTGATTGTGTTTTGGATTTCGTCAGGATCTGTTTTTATGTCTCTCTTTTCAATTCTGATTTTGTTAATTAGGATGCTGTCTCTGTGCCTTAAGGGATGCTAGCTAAGGGTTTATCTATCTTGTTGATTTTCTCAAAGAACCAGCTCCTATTTGGTTGATTCTTTAAGTAGTTCTTGTTTCCACTTGGTTAATTTCACCACTGAGTTTTATTATTTCCTTACATCTTCTCCTCTTGAGTGAATTTGCTTCCTTAATTCTGGAGAATTTTTATGTGTTTTCAAGCTGCTTGTATGTGCTCTCTCTGGTTTCTTTTTGAGGCACTCAAATCTGTGAGTTTCCCTTTTAGTAATGATTTCATTGAGTCTCATAAGTTAGGGAATGTTCTGGCTTTATTTTCATTAAACTCTAATATGTCTTTAATTTCCTTCTTTATTCCTCCTTGACCAAGGTATCACTGATAAGACTATTGTTCATTATCAACGTAAACATTGGCTTTCCATTATTTATGTTGTTATTGAAGATCAATCATCCTTAGTCTTTGGTGGTCTGATAGGATGTTTTGGACAATTGCAATATTTTTTATCAGTTGAGGTCTGTTTTATGATCAATTATATGGTCAATTTTGGAGAAGGTACCATGATGTGCTGAGAAAAAGTTATATCCTTTTGTTTCAGGATAAAACGTTCTGTAGATATCTATTAAGTCCATTTGTTTAATAACTTCTTTTAGTTTCACTGTGTCCCTGTTTAGTTTCTGTTTCCAAGGTATGTCCATTGATAAAAGTGTGTTTTTAAGTCTCCCACTATTATTGTGTGAGCTGCAATGTGTGCTTTGAGCTTTCTTTAATGAATGGGACTGCCTTTTCATTTGGAGCATAGATATTCAGAATTGAGAGTTCCTCTTGGAAGATTTTAACTTTGATGAGTATGTGTCCTTCTTTGTCTTTTTTGATAACTTTAGGTTGGAAATCAATTTTAATCGATATTTGAATGGTTACTCCAGCTGATTTCTTCAGACCATTTGCTTGGAAAATTATTTTCTAGCCTTTCACTCTGAGACAGTGTCTGTCTTTTTCCCTGAGATGGGTTTCCTGTAAGCAGCAGACTATTGGGTCCTGTTTTTATAGCCAGTCTATATCTTTTTATTGGGGAACTGAATCCATTGATATGAAGAGATATTAAGGAAATGTAATTGTTGCCTCGATTATTTTTGTTGTTAGAGTTTGTTTTCTGTTCTTGTGGCTGTCTTCTTTTTGGTTTGTTGAGGGATTACTTTCTTGCTTTTTCTAGGGCGTTGTTCCTGTACTTGTATTGGTTTTTTTTTTTTTCTGTTATTATTCTTTGAAAGGCTGGATTCATGGAAAGTTAATGTGTGAATTTGTTTTTTATCGTGAAATACTTTGGTTTCTCCATCTGTGGTAATTGAGAGTTTGGCTGGGTTTAATAGCCTGGGCTGGCATTTGTGTTCTCTTAGTATCTGTATAACATCTGTCCAGGATATTCTGTCTTTCATAGTCTCTGGTGAAAAGTCTGGTGTAATTCTGATAGGCCTGCCTTTATATGTTACCTGACCTTTTTCCCTTACTACTTTTAACAGTATATCTCTATTTAGTGCATTTCTTCTTCTGATTATTATGTGTCAGGAGGAATTTCTTTTCTGGTCCAGTCTATATGGAATTCTGTAGGCTTTTTTTATATTCATGGGCATGTGTTTCTTTAGGTTTGACAAGTTTTCTTCTATAATTTTTTTGAAGATATGTGCTGGCCCTTTAACTTGAAAATCTTCATTCTCATCTACTCCTATTACCAGTAGGTTTGGACTTCACATTGTGTCCTGGATTTCCTGGATATTTGAGATAACATCTTTTGCATTTTGTATTTTATTTGATTGTTGTTCCAATATTCTCTATGGAATCTTCTGCATCTGTCATTCTCTCTTCCATGTCTTGTATTCTGGTGCTGATGCTCGCATCTATGGTTCCAGATTTCTTGCCTAGGTATTCTATCTCCAGTGTTGCCTTACTTTGGGTTTTCTTTATTGTGTCTACTTCACTTTTTAGGTCTTGGATGGTTTTACTCAATTCCATCACCTGTTTGGTCGTGTTTTCCTTCAATTCTTTAAGTTTTTTTTTTTTTTTGTGCTTCCTCTTAAGGTTCTACCTATTTAGCAGTGTTCTCCTGTATTTCTATAAGTGAGTTTTTAAAGTCCTTCTTGATGTCCTCTACCTTCAACCTGAGATATGCTTTTAAATATGGGACTACCTTTTCGGGTGTTTTTGCGTTTCCAGGACTGGATGAGGTGGGAGTGCTGTAATTCTTATGATGGTGAGTGGTCTTGGTTTCTGTTAGTAAGATTCTTATGTTTGCCTTTCATCATCTGGTAATCTCTGGAGTTAGTTGTTATAATTGTCTCTGGTTATATCTTGTTCCTCAGATGATTATGTAATCCTCTATCAGTAGACCTGGGAGACTAGTTTTCTCCTGAGTTTCAGTGTTCAGAGTACTCTATGCAGGCAAGATCTCCACTTGCAGAGAAGGGACCCAGATATCTGGTGTTCGAACCTTCCTCCTGGCAGATGTTGTGATCCACTCACTAGAGGTACTAAGTTCCCGTGGAGAGTCCTGTGGGGACCTTTGGGGTGTCCACAGACTCTGCCCACAAGGTGCCCGATGCTGTCATGGACTGGAAGGGACTTGTGACCCTGATCATACCGGTTTCTCTGCTTCCCTAATGAATGCAGTCTCAAGTCCTGCATGATAGGATTGGAGCGGAAGTTGTTTTCCACTCACCAAAGGCCTTAAGATCTCATGGATGTTTCTGTGAGGACCTTGGGGCTGTCCTCAGACTCTGCCCAATATGTTGCCCAGGTGCTGGCACAGATCAGAGGGACTTGAGACCATTGTCAGGCCAGTTTTTCTGCTTCCCTAATTAATGCAGTCTCAGATCCTTTGAGATTGGATTGGAGCAGAGGTTGTGTTACATTCAACAGAGGTCTTATGATCCTATTGAGGGTCTTGTGGGGACCATAGGGGTGTCTGCAGACTCCGAGCCCAATGTGCCCTTGTGCTGGCTTGTCAGTCTCTCTCTTATGGTACACTTTCTCTGCCTCCTTAAACAGATGTTGTAAAGATAATGTTTTCAGACTCTCTAGACCCAGTAAACTTTTCCTAATTTCAGAAGAGGACTGCCCTATAGAAGCCATGACACCTGTCACCTGCTGGCACACTGAAGTAGGGTCAAAGGTAGTGTAACACTTCTATACCTTTAAGAGGTACTCTAAAAACACTGCTGGGGGCTCCTTTTTCTCTTGTAGGATCTCTCTTACCTTGGTCAAATTGGTGGGGCACCTGCCAGCCCCTTTCAGTCCTATTATCAGAGCCCAGCAGAAAATTGTCAATTGCTCCATATGGTCAGTCCTATCAGGACATGTCAGAGGGAAGGCTGCATCTATTTCATTCAGAAGTTTTATTAGTAGTCAATTGGCCCCCAGTATGCTCTTTCTTTCCTCTCAGAATCCTCTCCTTCTCCTCTGTGGTGAAAGAACCTGTAAAAGCTGCTGACAGTCATCCCAAATAGGCTGAAGAGAGAATATGAGAGATTCCTTTAGATTAGCAAGGCTAGAGGGGTTTTCAACGAAGGGGATTGTGATTTGCCTTCCAGTTATAGAGATCAGAGGAGGAAAAAGGCCATTACTGAAGGGGCTGCAGTTGTCTGGGGTCCGCTGGATGAGGGTCATAAGTACACAAAGGCAGTGCGATGGTTGAGTCTGGTCCCTCTGGGCTTTGAGCTCGCTGGTCTTGGGCTTTAGCAACTGGTCCCTCCCCAAATATCTAGTGGCACCCTGTTGAGAGTTCTTGGGGGGACCAGTTGGGAATATGCGGGTGGGGTGCAGTGCCATTTTGGAGGTTCTTCTAACTCTGGATAGATCTTGGGAGAAACCGATGGCTGCAGTTTAACCGGTGCCAGATTTAACTTTTTATTTTCCCTCTCTGGATGGCAGAGGGCCAGGACTGGGGAGCCTGGACTATTCTTTTGAACCCAAGGCTTTAAACACGATAGGAGAGGGGGGATCCTGTGCTAATTTTTTCTAGATGAGAAGGTAGGGCACTCAATCTGGCTGAGACCCTGGTCCCCTCTGTAAAACAACTTTAAGAGCTGAAAACAGAACCAAACCAAGGGTGCCCTCTAGTGGCCAACTAACATCAAAGCTGGCCATTCCGTAGAGCACAAAGTTCTCTAAAATCTATTTCAGACATCCACCGAGAAAATGTGAGTCTTAGTCTTAATTTCAGTACTGTGCACTAGGGTCAGTCCAAGGGGCATGCTAATAGTCGGTCCCATCATCAGAGTTACATACAGGGGAAAAACCAATATATACACACAAAAAGATTACAATAACCAAGAACAGGCCCCAATAAGATGGCCGAGAGAGCACACACTCACTTGGCACCCAGTAACAGAAACAGACAGCCGAGTGAGCACACTCTCACTTGGCACCCTGATAGGAGATCTCCACGTATCCCTGGAACTTCCTCAGAACTGGGGAGTGACTTCTTTCTGAGTTTTTATCTCCTTGTCCTTGGCAAAGGAAGGCAGGCATCTCTGGTTGTAAAGTATAAAAAAAAAATGCTTTATTGCTGGCTATAGAGAACAAAGAGCTTCTTCCTAGCTGTATTTAAATAGATCAGGGAAAACAAGCTTGGGGAATGTCTAGGGGCTTTACCTTACTGGGAGATATACTTTAAGTTAGAATCTCCCAGTAGGATATTTTTTCTACAACACACAAAACTTTACACAGAAAATTATTTCAATTATTTATAATAAATATATAATATTTGGTTTGAACCAAATGTTAAATCCATATAAAATACATGGTAGTATTCCAAAAAACTTGTAATATTTACTTTAAACAATTTATACATTTACACCCCACAGCACTTCTTCATAACTGTACTACCCTTGCTGAGATCCTTCTTCTTCCCAAATGGTCCCTCTCTTATTTTTATCATGGTTCTCCTTTTCTTTGTGTGTATATATGGAAACATCTCATGAAGGTGGTTGTATTGTATTCGTTGCTATGTTTTTGTCATCACAATGTCTAAAGGACCACAATCTGGTCTTCAACTACACATATAAGAGCATCTGACCCTGAATTGCTCTTTTTCCTGAATCGACTTCTCCAGTCAAGGGATCACAAACACCACTTTTGAAGTACTCTATTGAAATGGGAAAAAATTGAAAATATTGTACTGTATCTTCATCTGTTTCTACCTGAGGTGATATATTCTCATCTTTGTCAAATGCTGGGCTCTGTACTATATGGACAACAGAAAATGGAAACATAATATGCTATATTAGTAAAAGGGAATAAAGTTTTAATGATTTGAATTTCTCAGGAAATACTGCCCATGTGAATTTTTTAAACAGCTTTGAGAAATGACGTAATTACATACATGATATTCGGTATAGGTATAGATGAGAAGTAAGTTTTCCAAATTATAGGGCCATTGAATATCTTTACCAATATTATAGAAAAAAAAAAAAAAAACCTCCCTAACTTAAATAAAGATATGCTCATGAATATACAAGAAGCCTACAGAACGCCAAATTATTTGAACCAGAAAAAAAAAATCTTGCCATCATATAATAGTCAAAACACCAAATGCACAAAACAAAGAAAGAATATTAAAAGCAGTAAGGGAAAATGGTCAAGTAATATATAAAGCAAGATCTATCAGGATTACACATAACTTCTCCCCTGAGACTATGAAAGGAGAAAATCTAGGGCAGATGTCATACAGAATGTAAGAGAGCAGAAATGCCAGCCAAGACTACTATATGAAGCAAAACTCTTTTAACATAGCTTGAGACAACAAGGTATTCTGTGACAAAACCATATTTACAAAATATCTTCCAATGCATCCAGCACTTCAAACGATAATAAAGAGACAATTCCAATATAACGAGGGAAATTACACTCAAGAAAAAGCAAGAAATTAAACTTGAAGGAAACCTAAAAGAAGATAGCTACATGAACAAAATTCCAACTCTAATAACAAAAATAACAGGAAGCAACAAGAATTTTTCCTTAGTATCTCTTAATATCAGTGGACTCAGTTCACCAGTAAAAAGGCATAGAATAACAAAATGGATGTGTAAGCAATATTCAGCACACCAGAAACAAACACCAAGGACAAAGTCAGACATTACCTCAGACTAAAAGGCTGGAAAAGAACTTTCCAAGCAAATGATCCGAAGAAATAAGGTGGAGCAGCCATTCTAATATCAAATAAAATTGACTTTCAACCCAAAGTTATAAAAAAAAGTCAAGGAAGGAAACTTCATATTCATTAAAGTTAATATTTACCAAAATGGACTCCCAAATCTAAACATTTATACTCCAAATGCAATGACATCCACATTGATAAAAGAAACTTTAGTAAACTCAAAACACACATTGTACCACACACAATAATATTGGAAGACTTCAACACCCCTCCTTCATTAATGGACAGATCCTGGAAACTAAAACTAAAAAGATACATGGTGAAACTCACAGAATTTATGAAACAAATACATTAAGTTCATATCTATAGAACATTTTATCCTAAAACAAACGAATGTCCCTTCTTCTCATCACCTCACAATGCCTTCTCCAAAATTGACCATACACTCAGTCACAAAACATGCCTCAACAGATATAAAATTATTGAAATAATGTCATGCTTCCTAACAGATCACCACAGACTAAGACTGATCTTCAACAATAATATGAATAATTGAAAACCCACATACACGTGGAATGTGTATAAAAATCTAGTCAGTGACAAAACAGTCAAGGAAGTAATCTAGAACTAAATTAAAGACTTTTTAGAGTTTAATGAAAATGTAGCTACAACATACTGCAAGTTATGGGACACAATGAAAATAGCCCTAAGATGGACTCTCATAGCTCTCTCTGAATGCCTCTAAAAAAGAAACTGGAGAGAGGATATAGGAGTAGGTTGATATCACACTTTAACACTATAAAACAAAAGGAAGCAAATTCACCCAAAAGGAGTTGAAATCAGGAAGTAATCAAATTCAGTGCTAAAATCAACCAAGTGGAAACAAAGGAACAATACAAAAATAATCAAACAAACTGGGAGCTTGTTCTTTGAGACAATCAACAAGATAGACAAACCATTAGACAGAATGAATACAGAACACAAGAAAAGTATCCAATTTAGTAAAACCAGAAATCAAAAGGGAGAAATAACAACAGAAATTTAGTAAATTTGAAATATCATCAGATCCTACTATACAAGGCTGTACTCAACAAAACTGAAAATTCTGGATAAAATTGACACTTATCTAGACAGATATCAGGTACCAAATTCAAATCAGGATCAGATAAACCCTGTAATTACTTCTACCACTGTGAAAAGCCGCCCTCATGGTCGCCATTACAATATGGTGCTGACAACACCATTGTCACCATTGCTCATGGTGAGTGCGCGCGGGTGTCAGAATATCTTTCCATTACCTGAGCCCTGCCTCTCCCATGGCGTCATCAGGCTGATAGTGGGCAGCCAATCCCATGGTGCACATCCCCAACCTTACTTCTAACCATACTTCGCAGCCAATATAAGGGAGGAGTTTTCTGCTTTCTAAGTCTCCTGTCCTGAAGCTGTTCATCTATATCTCGAGATGTATTACAGCTTTACTACAGAAAGATCTGAGTGTCCTAGATGCGTTCTTGCTGGCAAGATGGTTGCGTGGGTCATCTGGTGCCAGAAACCCAGGATCAACATTGCTGGCATTGAGGGGAACCCCTGAAGAAGGGATGGATTCAGAACTGCATGGAAAAGGTAAGTTCGGAGAAGTATGTCTGATCATGAACCTCTTATCCCTTTTGATTTCGGTCTTAATCTAGATGCAACTTAGGAAGGGGCAGTAGAAGCTCTTGTTTTGGTTGCCCTGGCCCTCATTCTGTTTCTTATTCTGTCCATCGAGGCTGGTGCTGAAATTTGAGGTAAATCGCGGCTGGTGCTGAAAAATGAGGTGTTGTCAGTCCAATGTAGATAAGTGGCAGCACTGAGGTATCTTCTAAGCTTTCCATAGATAAGGGAGCAAAGTGCTGTGTTTACTTTCACTTTGCAAAAGGAATACTATAAGTCGGGTGTAGATCAGCCGCAGGCACTCACTCTATCATGGGCTCCTCACAGTCAGTGATCACCACATTACAGTCAGTGCTAAAGCAACGTGACCTGCAGGTTGCCTCCCGTATGCTGCAGAACTTTGTTAAGGAGGTGGATCACATTTCTCCCTGGTATGCCTATTCGGGGTCTCTAACTGTAGCCTTATAGAATAAGCTAGGAAGGGACCTTGACCATTAGCATGAAGAGGAAGACATATGCCTGGGCACCAAGGCAATTTGGAAGCTGATAAAAAACTGTCTAGAGGATGAAACCTGCCGACCAGCCAATGTGGAGGGACAGGGAATACTAGAAGAGGTTCAGGACAGTATGTCAGAAACCTAACAGAATGAGAGAAAGGGAGCTGGAAAAAAGAAAGACACGTCACGAAAAAGGGCCCTCCCCAGGATTCAGAAAGAAGGGATGGAGAAAAGAGGGCAGTAAAACTGATCCCTCTACTAAGAAAAAGCCTCACATGTAATTCAACGTTACCTTGAAGCTTGGAGTGCTTGGGGACAACCCAAATTTCTTAGAACAGATAATGGACTGGCCTACACCTCTCAAAAATTTCAACAGTTCAGTCTCCAGATGAATGTATCTTATTTAACTGGTTTGCCATACAGGGACAAGGCATTGTGGAACATGCCCACCACACTCTTATAACCTACCTTATCAAACTAAAAGGGTGAGTCGATGAGGGCCTGCCCTTAACACTGAGAGTGGCCATCTCCATGATACTCTTTACTCTTAATTTTTTGAATATTGATGAACAAGGCCACACTGCGGCTGATCATCACTGTTCAGAACCAAACAGATCTAGAGAAATGATCAAATGGAAAGATATCTTAACCGGAAAATGGAGAGGCCCGGATCCTATTTTAATAAGATCCAGGGTAGTTATTTGTGTCTTTCCACAGGAAGAAGACAATCCTCTTTGCGTTCCGGGATGCCTCATCTAAAGGATCTCCCCTTCAGAAGATGTGGACAAAAGAGGGAATACTGAAACAAAGAAGGCCTTTAGAAGACCCTTCTACTGGAGATCCTGGTTCCTAGTATATAGGGGAAATTGTGTTGGGGTATTATGTCCACCTTTCCTCTGCCCATGCCTGTCATGCACAGTGCACAAGTGTTTCCACATTTCTTTACTACTGATAGGGAGCTTCAACTTGCCTTTTTACCATTAGATGGGCAAATTCAGGCTCTGATGGAAAACAGAACTTTCCCCTCAAAAGTTGCATATGTAGCAGAGGATGGACTAGTAAGTCATCAATAGCAGGAGAGACACTTGTTCTTGTAAAGTTCCTATGACCAAGTTTTGGGAATGCCTGGGCCAGGAATTGGGAGTGGGTGTGTAGGAGAGCAGGGCGAGAGGGGAGAGGACTGGGATTTTTGCAGGGGAAAATAGTAAAGGGAATAACATTTGAAATGTAAAAAAAAAAAAGAAAAAAGAAAATAAATAATAAAAAAAAGAATGAAATAAATTATTCGTAGTATTCTTGAAATAAATTCAAGTTTTACAAACATATCATTGGAACAATATTCAGGTATTTTCCGTTGGCAAAATAATAACAAGTTATTTTTTATCAACATATTGTGACTACAGTGCCAAGAATAGTTATATATTAGTTGCTAAAACTCTGGTATAGGAATATATAGATATAGGTAAAATTTCAAATGAATTATACAAAATCTCTTAGAAAAGACTTCTTCCAATTCAGCTGACTAGGTAAAAGTCTAGTGAACTGCAGGACACGCAATTAATACCCAAACCTGAATATGCAATAACCTTCAGAAAGAGACTCCTCCGAAATATTTATGTCATCTTCTTCATCATCAAAGTCCAAAAGTAATAAGTAATCTCCTTTGGAATCACCATCATTTTCTTAACAGCCATTCTTCTCTTAAAAACTGTAATGTCTTCTTAGTTAAAAAAAATGGAAAACAAGGAAAAAAAATCTTAGTAATCTGAATCCAAAGGTATCATTTAAGTAGTTAAAAATATCAAAAATGAAATAATTATATGCACTTCCTCTTTCCAGTTCCTCCATGTGTCCCATTTATTATGTCCCTCTCCCTCACAACATTGTTTTAAAATCTTCTTTAACTTACTTCTATAAAAAACTCCTTTAGAACCAGAGTTAACAATATGTCAGATCCCAGTTTAAATAAGGGGAAAAAGGCCAGCCTTGAATATGTGAGACTTCTTAACTACCCAAAGACGATGAGGAAAATGTATTTGCATTTAATTTCTGAGTCATCTGATTCTTGTTCCTATTTCCCACAGATTCTTTTTAAACAAAACATTAGCAATTTTGTTTATCAGTGTGTCTCTGTCTTTAAATAAACTCACACTGCTATCAAGATAGATAATGAATATGGTAACTGTATATTCATTTGAGAAGACCCAAAGCTCCCTCTACAATAAACACCCAA
Source organism: Mus musculus (assembly GCF_000001635.26). Lineage (NCBI taxonomy): Eukaryota > Metazoa > Chordata > Mammalia > Rodentia > Muridae > Mus > Mus musculus. The sequence goes on along the minus strand of NC_000087.7, from coordinate 66,629,609 downwards.
CAGCACCAGCACCCACACAGAAAGACCTTCTATTGGAGAAAGCAGGGATTTGGGGAAGACTTGGTTTTCAAATATCTGGATATTGTAAGTCCAAGGCCAGCCCAAACCAAGACAGCCTGAGCTACAAACGAAGAACCCATCCTACAGAAGGAAAACGGAGAGAAAAGGCTGATCTCCGTGGTGCAAGTCTTTAATAGAAATACTTGGGGAATGAGAGGGGAGGATCTGTGGTCAGAATCCATCTTAGAAGACTTATGAATCTTCTGCATTGTCTGCTCTTATTCTTTTCATTTATTCTTCCTATGCCACTCCCCTATCTGTAGTATCCATACAGTCTCTACCAAAGAAATACACACTAGAGAAGACAGTGAGGGTAGAGGAATGCTCAGTGTGTCTCTAATAGATTTTGGACTACACACAGGACAAGTGCCAATTTCAACCCTAAGGTCTCTTTCAGCACATAGGACAATCGCCAAGACTCCTCACCAATGGCACCCTGATCCCCTGACCCCCAGTCCTGCAGCCGGCTCTCTGATCCTCTCCCTAGGCCCCAAGCTTGTGTCCTCCAAGGGTTTTCAATCCTCTAAGCCCCTGTCTTGTTCAATCCTGTGCAATGAATATGATCCTCCTCCTTCATTTTACCCTCAGAAGCCATAGGAAATGCCGATCGGGAGGCTTTTCCTCACAGAGTGGCCTCCTGAGACTGAGATTTCCCACCAGTCACACATCTGTTAATAGTCCAATTACCCTGATCAGAGCTGGTTATCAGTAGCAGGTCATTCAAAAGTGAACACCTTGACAACTGAACCCTTCCTTGCTTGGCTGCTCAATGAAAAAAACAAAAACAAAACAAAAAACAAAAACAACAACAAAAAAAAACAAAGCAAAACAAAACAAACAAACAAACAAAAAAACTAAGCAAAAAACAAAACAAAAACGAAAACAAAAAACAAAACAAAAAAAAATCAAAATCAAAACAGATAAAAACAAAACAAAAACAAAAAGAAAAACAAAAACAAAACAAAAAGAAAAAGAAAAACAAAACAAAACAAAAAGAAACAAACAATCAAACAAACAAACAAACAAAACGTTATCAGGAGAGACCCAGATGGAGTACTCTGAGGAGCCTTTGTGATGCCAGATGGAGAAAACAGGTCTCATCCAGGGATTTCACTGTTTGGCTGAATATACCCTGTGTATGCTGTCATGGGGTACCAGGCACCATTGATTGGAAGGGAGTTCTCAGGAGGTGGAAAAGAGCTACCATCTTTAAGACAAATGATTTCGAATTTCTAGGTTGAAAAGCATTTGCAGACTTGAAAAACATGTACAAATGTGTAACATATGAAAGCACTGGAAATGGCACTACTAATTTCAACTGTAATATTTTTTGTTATTTATTTATGTGCATAAAAATTAAAATGTGTGCACTTTTTCTGTATGTACATTCCCACAACAGAAGAGTCCATGCTGTCCTAATAGATCAGAAGAGAACATCCAGATTCACTACAATCCCTGGTAAACTCCCACCTCCACCTTCCTAGTACTGAGCTTGTTTACAATAGTGTGCTAGGATGTGCAGGCCCTCTCTCCCTCAATTATGTGCTAGGCTGCCCAGCCCCTTTTTCTCCCTTATGTGCTAGAGTGCTCATGCCTATTCTCTCACTTATGCCTCTATGGCCTACAGAGGCTGAAAGAGAGCAGTGATTCTCTAAAACTTTGGCTGTGAATAAATTGTAAGCCACTATGTGGGAGCATTGTGCCCGGTCCTCTTCATAGAAAAGGTGCTTTTTGTTTGTTTGTTTGTTTGTTTTATTATTTTTTGAGAGAGGGTTACTCTGTGTAGACCTGGCTGTCCAGGAACTCACTCTGTATACCAAGCTGGTCTCGGACTCCCAAATTCTTTGCCTCTGCCACCCAAGTGATGGGATTAAAGGCATAAACCACCACTGCCCAAACAGCAGTTGCTCTTATCAGCTAATTTTTCCATTTTTCAACTAATCTAGTGTGTACTTCATGTATCTTTACTGCATTTCTCCCATTTACTTTCAAGGTGGAGGGTGTTTCCACCGGAACAGGGATCCAAAGTGGGATCCGTGCCACCATGGCATGGGTGTTCTTTGTTACATCCCAACATTGAGAAATCCAACAAGAATCATTGGAACAGACTTCAAATGAATCACTTGAAAGAATATAAACAAGAAAGGGGAGTAAACACAGACTGGGGGAGATGTATAATTAATCTGGTTTACCAAAGTTTTATTGAACCCAGTGATCTCTACACTGATATTAGTATGTCCATAAGAGTCCTGGGAGGCATCATATATTCCCCAATGCTGAGCAAATCTTGAGATGCCAGTAAAAGAAGCCTTTACAACTGTTCCTCCCTGGATAAAATTCAAAGGATTTAGTTCTGTACAACTGCCATTGACTCCACAAAGCAACCACTTGTGAAAGGGATGCATTCTAAAGTCCTGTATGACAAATCTCTTTTTCATAACAAATTCCTTCTCTGGGTCATCTGTCATGTTGGAAGAAAAGGAAAAAGTTTTACTCTGATCTGCCCAACAAATGATGGAGGATCGACAATCAGATCAAGACAGGATCAGCCTTTCATCTTCCAAGATACAATGAGGGGCTATTTTTGTTTGGTGGGGATGTTCTTTTTCTGAAAAGTTAGGTTGTAGAATTGTACCATTAACCCAAATTGCCTCTTGCCAAAAGGTCCGATTTATAAAGGTTATATATACATTGGAAGTATCTTGGGTTGTGCTCACCCAACCTCCTCGGTGCTCATTAAACTTCCCTAAAGCTCGGGCTGGGAGGTTGATACAATTTCTGGTCCATTAATTTGAAAACATAAAGACCCCTGTTCTAGTAAGGAGTGATTTTCTCCTAATGGTGCTCGAGTGGGATCATAGGTTAAATATGGCAAATCCACTGTTTTATTAGTAGTAAAGAATTTTGGAAAAAGTATAGCATCATGACGAACTGACATTGGTTTAGGGAAAGTCAAGAGAATAGCCCATCTCTGTTATACTAGAAAACTGATACAAGTTCAGCATTGTCAGGATCAGGAACAGTCCTGGGGAGGTCAGCATCTTCTGCACCATCCTTGATGAATATCCTGCGGGTGAGTCGTTCCAGCAGCCAAAATGGGTTGTCTTCACTCTGTGGAAAAACACAAACAGCTCCCCAGGATCTGATTAAGATAGGATCTGGGCCTTTCCACAGACCAGTTAAAACATCCTTCTGTTTGACCATTTCTTTTGGTCTATCAGGGTCTGAGTTATGTCGCTCAGCTGCAGAACATCCCTGCTCGTCGTGATTCAAAAAATTAAGTGTAAAGAGTGACATAGATACCAATACTCTTGGCACTGAGGGCAGAGTCTCATCAACTCTCCCTTTTTGTTTTATAAGATAAGACTTGAGTGTGTGGTGGTCACATTCCACAATGCCTTGTCCTTGAGGTTTATAAGGAAGGCCAGTCAAGTGACTGACATCCATTTGATGACAAAATTGTTGAAATTTAGTAGAAGTATATGCTGCCCCGTTATCCGTTTTAAGAATTGTGGGCTTGCCCAAAGCACTCCACTCTTCTAGGCAGTGCTGTATAACATGAGAGGCTTTTTCCCCTGTTAAAGGTATGGCAAACATTACACCATTGCAGGTGTCAATGGAAATATGTAAATACTGATTTATAATGGCGATTGCACGTGGCACGCAAGCTCTTCTCAGCAATTGCTTGTGGCACGCACGCGATTGCTTGGGACATGGCACTACACAGCTGTCTATATAAAAATGAAAATGTAATTAAGGATAAAAGTGATACAGGAGAAATGGGGAACAATTCAAGGAGGAGAAGATAGGGATGGATTTGCTAAAACTCATTTATATGTATGCAGAATGTTTTTACCCAACAAATTTAAAACAAAGTAAGTAAGTAAGTATGTAAGCAAATAAATAAAAAAAAATATATTTGTATGCACATGCATATCCGATAGGCGTGTGTGTGTGTGTGTGTGTGTGTGTGTGTGTGTGTGTGTGTGTGTGTGTGCATATAAGGGTGTAGGTATGTAGCACCTGTGACTAGAGGAATGCAATCATGCACTATCTTTCTTTATGTTCTATGATGCAGTGTGTTGATTAGAATATCTTTTGACCATGGGATGTGGCACTATTATGATCTTTAAGTGGCACTATTATTATCTTTAAGTGCTCCTTAGCCATTTTAGACTCTTTTGACTTGACATCTCTATTTAGATATATACCCCATATTTGATTGGTTTATTTCGTTTCTTGAGTTCTTTATATATTTTGGATATTAGCCGTTTATTGGATGTGAGGTTAGTTAAGATTTTTTTCTCCAGTCTGTAGGTTGATGATTAGTCTCATTGCCTATATGCTTTGCTTACAGAAGCTTTCCAGTTTCATGAGGTCACATTTATGAATTGTTGATCTTAGAGCATGAATCACGGGAGAGGTTTTTAGGACATTTCCCTCTCTGTGTCAATGAGTTCATCTTCTATTAGATTCAGTGTATCTTATTTTATGTTGATAATCGTGTTCAACTTGAAACTGAGCTTTGTGCAAGGTGATCAATATGGATTTTTTTCAACATACAGACTGCAAATTAGAACCGCACAATTTATTGAAAATCCTTTCTTTATTCCATCGTATATATATATATATATATATATATATATATATATATATATATTTTGCTTCTTTGTCAAATATCAAGTATCCATAAATGTGTGGTTTTCTTTCTGGTTATTCTGTTCTAGTCCACTGATCCATCTGTCAGTCTCTATATCAATACCATGTAGTTTTTTTTTTTGTTTTGTTTTGTTTTGTTTTGTTTTGTTTTGTTTTGTTTTAATCACTTTTGCTCTATAGTAGAGTTTGAGGGCCAGGATTGCTCTGAGGCAGGATAACAGTGGAGTCACAGAGTAGAACCCTGGCAATGGCTTTAAAATCTAAGTGTCCCAGGGCTTTCTAGCTCTCTCATTGTACTGAAATGCTGATGATAACTTCTAAAAAGTACTTTGTCTTTCTGAGGGTAGGCTGGCTTAGGTGATTAACACCTGTAGCCTAACAGAGGAGGATTAAGGAAAGCAGACTTTTTTCTAGCTCAGCAGGAATTACTGGGCTCTAATTTTGAGCTTACTAGCCAGATGTCACTGGAAGAGAAGGAATTTAGAGAAGTGATTATAGAAGTTATTACTAAGTTATAAAAAATTTCCTATGAAAGTTATATAAGGGCAAAGCAGAAAGATCCTAAGTGCGGAAAGGGAAAAATTCTTCTAAGTGGGGAAAAGGAAAAAAAAAAAGTCTAAGTGGAGAAAAGAAAAAACAAAAACTTCTCTCTTGATTTTCCTCGTCTCTTTGTCCTCAGCACTTATACATATTTCAGAATACATGACCACATGCTACAAAGTTCATCAACTGTCTCAGATCAACAAGTTCACTGAAGGTATCAAACAATAACTAAGATATTAGTGAAGTTTTGTATAGGTAAACCCAATCAATATTTTATCTTTTACCCTAGAACCTATAATAAATCTTTAGTTCCCTTCTGATGACCTTTGGTTAATTGTTATACAACCTCTTGGAATGTGCTCTGAGTAGGAGAAAGTCTGGTTACTATCTAAGAGCAATTATCCAGTGACACTTGGAAAACTGGCAGTTCTCATTGTAGTTTTGGCTATCAGAAAATGACCTAATAGCCCTTTTAGTTTGGGGAGAATTTTATTGAGTATTTTTGCATTGATATACATAAGAGAAGTTGGTCTGAAGTTGCCTTAATCTGGAATCAATTCACCATTAAAAACAAATAGACTAACAGACTGACTATATAAACACTACACAATATTTTGCTGCATAAAAGAAACCCACCTCAGGGACAAAACCAGATACTACCTCATAGTAAGAGGCTGGAAAAAAAATTTCCAAGCAAATGGTCTGAAGAAATAAGCTGGAGTAGCCATTCTAATATAGAATAAAATCAATTTCCAACCCAAAGTTATCAAAAAAGACAAGAAGGGACAGTTAAGGCTCATGAAAGGTAAACTCTTCCAAGATGAACCCTCAATTCTGAATATCTATACTCCAAATGCACAGGCATCCACTTTCATTAAAGAAACTTTAGTAAAACTCAAATCACTCATTGCACTGCACACCATAATAGTGGGAGACTTCAACAACCCGCTCCTATCAATAGAAAGATCCTGGAAATAGAAACTAAACAGAGACACATTGAAGATAACAGAATTTATGAAACAAATGGATTTGATAGATATCTACAGAACATTTTACCCTAAAACAAAAGGTTATAACTTCCTCTTAGCACCTCCTGGTCCCTTCTCCACAATAGACCACAATCAGTCATAAAACAGGACTCAACAAAAATATTGAAAGTATCCCATACACCCTATCACATCACCATGGACGAAGGCTGATCTTCAATAACAACATAAATAAGAGAAAGCCAACATTCACGTGAAAGCTGAACAACCCTCTACTCAATGATAACTTGGTCAAGGAAGAAATAAAGAAGAAATTAAACACTTTTTAGAGTTTAATGAAAATGAAGGGACAATATACCCAAACTTATGGGACACAATGAATGTAGTCCCACAAAGAAAACCAAAAGCTCTGAGTGCGACCAAAAAAAAACCAGAGAGAGCACACACTAAGAGCTTGACAGCACACCTAAAAGCTCTAGAGCAAAAGGAGGCAAATTTACAAGGGTGAGTAGATAGCAGAAAATCATCAAACTCAGGGCTTGAATCAAACAAGTGGGCACAAAAAGAACTGTTCAAAGTATCAAACAATCCAGGAGCCTGTTCTTTGAAAATAGTATCAAGATAGATAAACCCTTAGAATGATGAACTGGAGTGCACAGGGATAGTATGCTAATTAACAAAATCATAAATGAAAAGGGAGACATAAGACCAGAACCTGAGGAAATCCTAGGCATCATCACATCCTACTACAAAAGGCTATACTAAACAAAACTGGAAAACTTGGACAAAATGGACAATTTTCTAGACAGAAATCAAGTACCAAAGTTAAATACAGATCAGAATAAAGATCTAAACAGCCCCATATCCCCTAAAGAATTAGAAGCAGTCACTAATACTCTCCCAACCAAATAATGCCCAGGAACACCCACATGAGTTTAGTGTAGAGTTCTATCAGACCTTCAAAAAAGAACTAATTCCAACTGTTCTCAGACTATTTCACAAAATAGAAAGAGAACGTACTCTATTCAATTCATTCTATAGAAGCCACAATTACTCTGATAACTAAACCATATAAAGTCCCAACAAAATAGAGGACTTCAGACCAATTTCCCTTCTGAATACCGATGCAAAAAATATTCAATAAAGTCCATGCAAACTGAATCCAAGAACATATCACAAAGATCATCAATAATGATCAAGTAGGCTTCATCCCAGGGATGCAGGGATGCTTTAATATAAGGAAACACATCAACATAATCCACTATATATAAGCAAACTCAAAAACAAAAACCACATGATCATCTCCTTAGATGCTGAGAAATCATTTAAGGAAATCCAACACCCATTCATGATAAAAGTCATGGAAAGACCAGGAATTCAAGGCCCATACTTAAACATAATAAAAGCAGTATATAGCAAAACAGTAGTCAACATCAAACTAAATGGAGAGAAACTAAAACCAATCCCACTAAAATCAGGGACTAGACAAGGCTGCCCACTTTCTTCCTATCTATTCAATATAGCACTTGAAATCCTAGCCAGAGCAATTGGACAACAGAAGTAGATCAAGGGACACCATGGTCCCTGGCCCGGGGGATTCTTCGGACACCCGCAAGGACCCATACAGGATACTCCATGGGATCCTAAGCCCTCTGGTGAGTGGAACACAGCGCCTGGTCCAATCCAATCGCGCAGGACCCTAGACTGCACATTATTATTATGCATATCAGATAGGCATGTGTGTGTGTGTTTGTGTGTGTATGTGTGTGTTTGTGTGTGCATATAAGCATGTAGGTATGTAGCACTTGTGACCAGAGGAATGCAATCATGCAGTATCTTTCTTTATGTCTCTCTGCCATTTTCCTATGATGCAGTGTGTTTATTAGAATATCTTTTGCCCATGGGATGTGGCACTATTGCAAGGTGATGGCTTGTTTGAGGAAGTGTATCATTGTGTAGGCTTGCTTTTATGTAGTGCACAATGTCTGCCCAGTGACGAAAATCGATCCTCTTCCTTGCTACCTGTGGCCACAAGCTTCCTCCTGGTTGCCTTCAGTCTAAGATATAGACCAATTAGTTCCTTCCTCAGTACCTCCTCTACCTGGATGCTGCCATGCTTCCTACCAATATAATAATGTACTGACTCTATAAGAGTTTCCTGAGTCATGATATCTCTTCACATCAATGAAACCCTATTGAACATGGGCAGTATGTTAGCCTGAATTTTAATGCTTACAAGATAATTGCAACCAGCATGGAAGCACAAAGTAAAGATGATGAATGAGTCTCTGTATTTTTTGAACTTTTGAATTTTTGAATGAATGTGGGGATTGGGAAAATTAGAAAGTTATGGGAAGGAGAAAGAGAGGATGCAAAGACCTTTTGGGCTCCTGCCACTTGCTTTTGCATTCAATATTTCTATTTTAAAACAACACCAACAACTAAAACAACCAATGACAAGGCATCCATACAACAGATTCACAGAGAAGACACCAAAGGGCATTACATTCTTGTAAATCATTTTCCAGCTAATGTCTGGTGTATTGAGCCTAAAGATTTTACTGTCAAACCCTGATGATTAATCACTAGATTGGATCCCCTAACACAATGATGAATGACACTGTGGTCAAAAGGACAGTTAACATGTATAAATACATCGTTTTTCACACAGTCAGTTTGAATTGTTACTATATATCCCAGTTTTTTTTTTTTTTGCATTTTATCTCAATTACTGTGTTGTTTTCAGCCCTCACTTGCTACATAGAAAATGGATTCTTTTACACTATATTTTATTTAGGGTGCACAATGGAACCTAAAGACTAATTCAGTCCATTTCAAGTAGAGCTCTCTGTTCTCTTTACAAAATTGCAATTAAATAGTTTTCAAAAATATTTTGCTCTTGTGTGGCTAAGTTTAATTAAGATTGGGGGGGGTTATATCTCCCACATTCTCAGTTGTCTCAAACTGGGAAAACTGTCTAGAAATGTTGTGGAATCTTTGTGACTGTGCCCTAGCAGAAGTAGATCACTGGGACAAGATGGAGGGAGCTGGGTGGTTCTGAACTAAATCTTGGCTTCTAAATCCAACCAAATGTGAGAAGGGCCCATTCAGGCTCTCAATGCCACAGATCAACTTGTTGTTTCCTCCAATGCTGTCCTTATCATGACAGTCTGTCCCCGGTAACTGTTTGCCATATACATCTCTTCTTTTTTTTTTTTTCTTTTTCATTTTTATTATAAATTTAGCTCATTTACATTTCCAATGCTATACCAAAAGTCCCCCATAGCCACCCACCCCCAATCCCTTATACACCCACTCCCCCTTTTTGGCCCTGGCGTTTCCCTGTACTGGGGCATATAAAGTTTGCATGTCCAATGAGCCTCTCTTTCCAGTGATGGCCGACTAGGCCATCTTTTGATACATATGCAGCTAGAGTCAAGAGCTCCGGGGAACTGTTGAGTTCATAATGTTGTTCCACCTATAGGGTTGCAGATCCCTTTAGCTCCTTGGGTACTTTCTCTAGCTCCTACATTGGGAGCCCTGTGATCCATCCATTAGCTGACTGTGGGCATCCTCTTCAGTGTTTGCTAGGCCCCGGCATAGTCTCACAAGTCACAGGTACATCTGGGTCCTTTCAATAAAATCTTGCTAGTGTACGCAATGGTGTCAAAGTTTGGATGCTGATTATGGGGTGGATCCCTGGATATGGCAGTCTCTACATGGTCCATCCTTTTATCTCAGCTCTAAACTTTGTTTCTGTAACTCCTTCCAAGGGAGTTTTGTTCCCACATCTAAGGAGGGGCATAGTGTCCACATTTCAGTCCTCATTTTTCTTGAGCTTCATGTGTTTAGAAAATTGTATCTTATATCTTAGGTATCCTAGGTTTTGGGTTAATATCCACTTATCAGTGAGTACATATTGTGTGAGTTACTTTGTGAATGTGTTACCTCACTCAGGATGATGCATTCCAGGTCCATCCATTTGGCTAGGAATTTCATAAATTCATTCTTTTTAATAGCTGAGTAGTACTCCATTGTGTAGATGTACCATATTTTCTGTATCCATTTCTCTGTTGAGGGGCATCTGGGTTCTTTCCAGCCCTGGCTATTATAAATAAGGATGCTATGAACATAGTGGAGCATGTGTCCTTCTTACCAGTTGGGGTATCTTCTGGATATATGCCCAGGAGATGTATTGCTGGATCCTCCGGTATTACTATGTACAATTTTCTGATGAACTGCCAGACTGATTTCCAGAGTGGTTGTATAAGCCTGCCATCCCACCAACAATGGAGGAGTGTTCCTCTTTCTCCACATCCACGCCAGCATCTGCTGTCACCTGAATTTTTGATCTTAGCCATTCTGACTGGTGTGAGGTGGAATCTCAGGGTTGTTTTGATTTGCAATTCTCTGATGATTAAGGATGTTGGACATTTTTTTTCAGGTGCTTCTCTGTCATTCGGTATTCCTCAGGTGAGAATTCTTTGTTCAGTTCTGAGCCACATTTTTGTATGGGGGTTATTTGATTTTCTGAAGTTCACCTTGAGTTCTTTATATATGTTGCATATTAGTACCCTATCTGATTTAGGATAGGTAAAGATCCTTTCCCGATCTGTTGGTGGTCTTTTTGTTTTATTGATGGTGTCTTTTGCCTTGCATAAACTTTGGAGTTTCATTAGGTCCCATTTGTCAATTCTCGATCTTACAGCACAAGCCATTTCTGTTCTGTTTAGGAATTTTTTCCCCTGTGCCCATATCTTCAAGGCTTTTCCCCCCTTTCTCCTCTATAAATTTCAGTGCCTCTGGTTTTATGTGAAGTTCCTTGATCCACTTAGATTTGACCATATTACAAGGAGATAAGCATGGATCGATTCGCATTCTTCTACATGATTACAAATAGTTGTGCCAGCACCAATTGTTGAAAATGCTGTCTTTCTTCCACTGCAAGGTTTTAGCTCCCTTGTCGAATATCAAGTGACCATAGGTGTGTGGGTTCATTTCTGGGTCTTCAATTCTGTTCCATTGGTCTACGTGTCTGTCTCTATACCAGTACCATGCAGTTTTTATCACAATTGCTCTGTAGTAAAGCTTAGGTTAGGCATGGTGATTCCACCAGATGTTCTGTTATCCTTGAGAAGAGTTTTTACAATCCTAGGATTTTTTGTTATTCCAGATGAATTTGCAAATTTCTCCTTCTAATCCGTTGAAGAATTGAGTTGGAATTTTGATGGGGATTGCATTGAATCTGTAGATTGCTTTTGGCAAGATAGCCATTTTTACAATGTTGATCCTGCCAATCCATGAGCATGGGAGATCTTTCCATCTTCTGAGATCTTCTTTTATTTCTTTCTTCAGAGACTTGAAGTTTTTATCATACAGATCATTCACTTTCTTAGTTAGAGTCACGCCGAGATATTTTATATTATTTGTGACTATAGAGAAGGGTGTTGTTTCCCTAACTTCTTTCTCAGCCTATTTATTCTTTGTGTAGAGAAAGGCCATTGACTGGATTGAGTTAATTTTATATCCAGCTACTTCACCGAAGCTGTTTATCAGGTTTAGGTGTTCTCTGGTGGAATTTTTAGTGTCACTTATATATACTATAATATCATCTGGAAAAAGTGATATTTTGACTTCCTCTTTTCCAATTTGTATCCCCTTGATCTCCTTTTGTTGTCGAATTGTTCTGCCTAATACTTCAAGTACTATGTTGAAAAGGTAGGGAGAAAGTGGGCAGCCTTGTCTAGTCCCTGATTTTAGTGGGATTGCTTCCAGCTTCTCTCCATTTACTTTGATGTTGGCTACTGGTTTGCTGTAGATTGCTTTTATCATGTTTAGGTATGGGCCTTGAATTCCTGATCTTTCCAAGACTTTTATCATGAATGGGTGTTGGATATTGCCAAATGCTTTTTCTGCATCTAATGAGATGATCATGTGGTTTTTGTCTTTGAGTTTGTTTATATAATGGATTACATTGATGGATTTTCGTATATTAAACCATCCGTGCATCCCTGGAATAAAACCTACTTGGTCAGGATGGATGATTGCTTTAATGTGTTCTTGGATTCGGTTAGCGAGAATTTTATTGAGGATTTTTGCATCGATATTCATAAGAGAAATTGGTCTGAAGTTCTCTATCTTTGTTGGATCTTTCTGTGGTTTAGGTATCAGAGTAATAGTGGCTTCATAAAATGAGTTGGGTAGAGTAACTTCTACTTCTATTTTGTGAAATAGTTTGTGCAGAACTGGAATTAGATCTTCTTTGAAGGTCTGATAGAACTCTGCACTAAACCCATCTGGTCCTGGGCTTTTTTTGGCTGGGAGACTATTAATAACTGCTTCTATTTCTTTAGGGGATATGGGACTGTTTAGATGGTCAACATGATCCTGATTCAACTTTGGTACCTGGTATCTGACCAGAAATTTGTCCATTTCGTCCAGGTTTTCCAGTTTTTTTGAGTATAGCCTTTTGTAGAAGGATCTGATGGTGTTTTCGATTTCTTCAGGATCTGTTGTTATGTCTCCCTTTTCATTTCTGATTTTGTTAATTAGGATTTTGTTCCTGTTCCCTCTAGTGAGTCTAGAAAAGGTTTATCTATCTTGTTGATTTTCTCAAAGAACCAACTCCTCGTTTGGTTAATTCTTTGAATAGTTCTTCTTGATTACACTTGGTTGATTTCACCCCTGAGTTTGATTATTTCCTGCCATCTACTCCTCTTGGGTGAATTTGCTTCCTTTTTTTCTAGAGCTTTTAGATGTGTTGTCAACCTGCTCGTATGTGCTCTCTCCCGTTTCTTCTTGGAGGCACTCAGAGCTATGTGTTTCCCTCTTAGAAATGCTTTCATTTTGTCCCATAGGTTTGGGTACGTTGTGGCTTCATTTTCATTAAACTCTAAAAAGTCTTTAATTTCTTTCTTTATTCCTTCCTTGACCAAGATATCATTGAGAAGAATGTTGTTCAGTTTCCACGTGAATGTTGGCTTTCTATAATTTATTTTGTTATTGAAGATCAGCCTTAGTCCTTGTTAGTCTGATAGGATGCATGGGACAATTTCAATATTTTTGTATGTGTTGAGGCTTGTTTTGTGACTAATTATGTGGTCAAATTTGGAGAAGATACCATGAGGTGCTGAGAAGAAGGTATATCCTTTTGTTTTAGGATAAAATGTTCTGTAGATATCTGTCAGGTCTACTTGTTCCATAACTTCTGTTAGTTTCACTGTGTCCCTGTTTAGTTTCTGTTTCCACGATCTGTCCATTGATGAAAGTGGTGTGTTGAAGTCTCCCACTATTATTGTGTGAGGTGCAATGTGTGCTTTGAGCTTTACTAAAGTGTCTTTAATGAATGTGGCTGCCCTTGAATTTGGAGCGTAGATATTCAGAATTGAGAGTTCCTCTTGGAGGATTTTTACCTTTGATGAGTATGAAGTCTCCCTCTTTGTCTTTTTTGATAACTTTGGGTTGGAAGTCGATTTTATCTGATATTAGAATGGCTACTCCAGCTTGTTTCTTCAGACTATTTGCTTGGAAAATTGTTTTCCAAGCAAATTTGATTTTATAGGGTGTAGTTTATTTGACTAGTGGCTCTGAGTCAATAAGACAAAAAGACCACCAACAGATTGGGAAAGGATCTTTACCTATCCCAAATCGGACAGGGGACTAATATCCAATATATATAAAGAACTCAAGAAGGTAGACTCCATAAAATCAAATAACCCCATTAAAATATAGGCCTCAGAACTGAACAAAGATTTCTCCCCCGAGGAATACCGAATGGCAAAGAAGCACCTGAAAAAATGTTCAACATCTTTAATCATCAGGGAAATGCAAATCAAAAGTCTTATTTTCATATTTTCATTATTTACAGACCATTGTGTGTTATAAATAAAAATCTAGAGGAGGAAAGATGTTTAGAGTCACTGACACACACACTTAACTGAGGTTTCCTTTGCACAGGAAGAAGATATACCCATCCTCTATATCTGGAGAGTTTCTCTAGGACCCTAATGATATAAAAGTCTTCAAGTATCTAGGCTAAAACAACATTGCTTTTGCCTATATTTATGCAAAGTAACCTCTTTTATACAGTAATCATATTGATGTGTGTATGCATACCGAAATATACAGGTAAGTGCAGAGGATTGGGAAGGGTATACTGTTTTCTGTTACTTCAGTCCCTAATTTTCCCCTCGTGATAGGGTTTCTTGCTGAACTAGGAGTGAGGCTGACATTCAGTCATCCTTCTGTCTCTTCCACTCCCATTCCTAAGCACCAGTGTTGCAGGTGAAAGTTTGACCAAACACTTGGCTTTAACCCTGGGCCATCTCCCCAGATTCTTCTTTATTTTAAATAACCTATGGATTACTTTTGCTCTCAATGTAATGAAACTGCTGTATAAGAAGTTGTTATTTAGAAGATGGCAATATAAGTGGTCTGTATGTGTTCAGTACACACATGGTATATTAAGAACTACTTTCCTTAATACCTTGAGAATTGCATACAAATATTTTGATGTAATTTACTTTCCAATCCTTTTAGTAACTCCTCCCAGAACAAAATACGGCCCATTCCCACCTAACTCCTCCTGCCAACTTCATATCTTATCTTCTCTCTTTTGTTACAACCCATTCAAAATCATTTGTGTTTCCCATAAACTCTTGGACATCTGGCTTCCACTAGAGCATGGCCAATCTATCACCTTCAAAGGCAATACCTTTAATGAAAACTGACTGTTCATCCCTCATCAACTGTCTATACCTTATTAGATAGTGATGAGGGATAGTGAGCCCTCCCCATTCAGTGATGGAACACAGAATGGCCTGATTTTGTGCAGAAAGAAACAGTTTTATAATTTTTTAAGGTCTTTTTAGAGTTCTTGTGTTTTCTTATTTATAGAATTTTATGGTTTTAAAAATATTTATTAAGAATTAAAAAAATAGCTTTTTGGGTCATTTAGTGTTTGTTTAATAATTTTTTGGTTTTTTAGGGTTTTAGGTTTTGCTTTATTGTTTTAGTTTTTTTTTTTTATTAAGGTAAAGTGATTGTTACTTTCTATTAGTTTTATTCTTAGAGGTGGAAGCATGTGTTTGTGGATTTGTTGTAAGATTACTTTCTTGTTTCTTCTATGGTGTAGTTTCACTCCTTGTGTTGTTGTTTTTCACCTATTATTCTTTGTAGGGGTGGATTTAAGGAAAGATTATGTGTAAAATTGGCTTTGTCGTGGAATATATTGTTTTCTCCGTCTATGGTGATTGAGAGTATTGTTAGGTATAGGAGCCTAGGCTAGCATTCATGTTCTCTAGAGGTGGAATAGATGCTGGTATTAATATCTTTTTATGAAAATACATCCATGAGTTGAGAGAGGAGGACTTCCACTGGCCTTTGTACCCTAGTGCCATGTTCTAAGTGCTGCTAGTGAATGGGGAACTAAGTGACACCCCAGTGACAACAGAAAACACCTCTTTCAGAATCATACCTAAGAATGTCAGGCAGAGTTTATTTTGGCTGACTCATGGTAACCAGATCTTATATAGAGAGGGTGGGACTCATGTATCACTTCAGAAAATGCTTTTAAGCTTAGTCTTATATATTTTACAGAGAAGGAAAAGAGAGAAATAACTTCATGAAGGATAACACCCAAGAAAGCAAATGATCAAGGCAGCTTTACAGCAACACACAAATCTGTCCAACACTAGTGTTTACTAGTGGTTTGTTGGTGTTAAATAGCCAAGGAGGCTACTGGACCATAGAGGGGCTGGAGAAAGTCAGATTGCTTTTTGTTATTGTTTTATTTTATTTTAACATTTCCCTTTTGAATTCAGCCAGTCTCATTTTAGATTTTTCCTGCTGCTAAGACCACTAGTGTTCTCTGGTACATTCAACCTTACTGATCTCCAGGCGACTAGACTTGTCAGGGTCAGAGTGGAAACTGGATATTTTACAACCAATTATCTGGGCCACTTGCCTACCGCTGGTCACCTCAGTTTCTCTACCTAAATTCCTTACTGATAATTTCCTCAGCATGCAGCCTGCCATGATTCACAGACAGGTACAACAACTGCTTCTGCCTCAGTATTAAATTCAAGTCCTTTCTCTTCTTCAGGAATGTTAATATTTGACGATATACAAATGCATTTATCTGAGAAAGAATGGGCTATGCTAACCCATCGAAGAAGACACTCTACAGTGTTGTAATGCTGGTCATCTACAAGCTAACCACCTGTCTAGGTTAACTGATTAACTATAACTCATTTCCTTTGTGTATACATTGTGTAACCTGGACTGTAATGGTGAAAAATACACCCTGGGAGATATTACCTTTTGGGTTATAATTGATTTAGATTGCTTCTTCACTGTTGAAGCAGGAACTGCTACAGAAAAAAAAAAATTTCTATGTTATTTTTTTTGGGTTATTTGTTTTCTTTGTTTTTTAAAGATACAATTTCTCTGCATAACCCTGGCTGTCTTCAAGATCAATCTGTACAGCAGGTTTACCACAAACTCACCTGCCTTTGTCTCCCAAGTTCTGGGTTTAAAACATGCACCACCATCATCCAGCTCAGTGTGAAAGTTCTTAATTTTAGTGAGGATCAATTATTTCTCTTAGAATGAATATTTCTTCCATGAAATCTAGAACTCTTAACTCTATTAATCATACATATACTCCAATTTTCCTAAATCTTTTATTTTGTTCTTACATTAAGTCCATGCCCTTGTGAATTATTTTACATACAGTATGAACTTGAGATTGAGTGTGAGGCTTACTCTTTTACCTATTATGTGTCACTGCTCTCGGGTGAAACAAAACATACAGCACAAATTACATATATGCATAATGTTATAAAACTATGGTGTATATATTATATATAATTTATTTTATATGTAATATGTTTTATCATTTATAATATTTTGTTATATAATATACTTTAAATGTAGTTTAAATAGACTTTAAAGTGAATTACAGGGTGTGATCCAACAATAGCTGTCTACCAACTGATATTCTAAGAACATAATAGTTATTCAGTCAATGAGGTGGATTGTCTCAGGTAGTCTCCAGTGTATTATGGAATACTGAAAATGGCCTGTATTGACAGTGAAGGAATGGGCTTCCCAATGAGGGCAAACAGGCAAAGAAAACAAACTTTCTTCTTCCACGTCTTTCATATAGGTTGCAGAACATTTATATAAGTGTGTGCCAGGTTTAAGGTGACTTTTCCCACTTGAAAGATTCAGATTCAAAATGGAGCTTGCCATTTCAAAGTATTAAGAAAAAAAATCCTTTAACGTCTTGCTCAGTCAGTTGGATTTTAATTAATTCTTGATGCAGTAAAGTTCAAAACCAAGAACACTCATCACATTGTCCAATTGGCTCCCCATAATTTATTGACATTTATAGCCTTCCTTCATTGAATTGCTTGTGTATTTTGTTGAAAGTTACTTTGCAATTTGTATACATATGTCCAGACTGAGCTGTTTGACTTTTTGTTGTTATTATTTAACTCTTAAACAATTATAGATAAGCCCTCATATCTATTACACAATATTTTTTCTACTTTATTCATTCTTGTTATTCTTTGCATTGTGAAGAAAGAGATGGCTCAATTCTTGAACAGTACATGTTAAACTTCCCGTTCTGTTTATAGCACCAAATATAGTTTAACAAAAAAACTGTCTAATGCCAGGCAGTGAGGGAACAGGTCTTCAATCTCAGCATTTGGGGGTTGGGGGCATAGGCAGGCGAATTTCTGAGTTTGAGGCCACCATGATCTACAGAGTGAGTTTTGGGAAAGCCAGGGGTAAACAAACAAACTTTGTCTAGAAAAAAAAAAAAAAAAAAAAAAAGATCAAAAAAAACAAGAATAAAAACTTACTTGTATCTCTAGGTCTTCCGGTCTCTTTAGACCCTGAATACATATCACACACACACACACACACACACACACACACACACACACACACACACATGCACCCTCACACGCAGAAAAACACCGTTCAGATTTTAAAATACATTATCTGACTCACTAAGAAATAAAACTACATCAGTGTTCCTGGTGCCAGAAACCTTTAATCATAATACAAATTTAGTTGAACATCAATGATTTTATACAGGAGAGAATCCTGTTTAACTGTATTGAATGTGGGAGGCCATTCCTTCAGAAATGTCACCTCATTAAGCACCAGCTGACCCACATTGCTGACCATCCCTATACATGTAACCTGTGTGAGAAAATGTTTAACAGACAATCAAGGCTTCTAAGACACCAGAACGTGTCAGAAAACAAGATTAAAAACTTACTTGTATCTCTAGGTCTTCTGGTCTCTTTGGACCCTGAATACATATCACACACACACACACACACACACACACACACACACACACACACACACACACACACATGCACCCTCACTTAGTCAAAAAACTCAGACAGAATTTCCAAGCTAAGGAAAATTAGCATATTGCAGGGACAGAATGTAAAGAATGTTTAAAATCTAGAAAATTTGGCAGAGTTATGTTTCATATAAAAAAAAAGATAAAATAGAATAATAAGTTGCTTCCCACTGTCTTTCATTATCTGTGTTATCCACACAATTTTTTTTGTATTAGGAATAAAAGAAATGAGTATTTGTTTGACATTTGTATCCAACCTATGTTTTTGTTTGACATCTGTGTCCATAGCAATGTTTTCTTAGACACTATCCTCTGGTTTCAGGTACCATGGACTATGATTTAATTCTTCACTTTTCTCAGAAGAGATGTAAAATGCTATTAGGGCCCTTGAAGTCAGAAAGAATTAATATTCATGCCATAGATTCAGTGGCTATAATGTTGACTGTCATACAATACCAAAACAAAGATTCAGGTAAATTTATGAACAAGAACACAAGACTGTGTCTTCCTTCAGTGTTACCATGGTAGTTGTCACTTCAGTCTCTCCCTTGACATTGTCTATTTTCATGGAAGCTTGGGGAACACAAGAAGACCTGAAAGCCAACACAAACCTAAGAAACTTGTAAGCATTTGACGTCCACTTACAGATCTCACTGTCCATACTAGTTATCCATCTCTGTGGAAGTAAAAGAGAGCAGTAAAGTGACTTTGATTATTTTGGCTTTTATTACACACACTGGAATTTTTAAATGATTGCATACCACTCCTGTGCCTAAAGGGATGTACAATTTGTGATTTCTTAATTTTAAATGAGTATAGCAGTTTTCTCTATAGAAAAGTTTGAGCATTAATTTATTGATAAGGTCAGTGCATGGGAGCTTCTGTACCCTCTCCAACATGGTATGCATCTGATACTCGAGGGTCTCATCCACTAGTAGTCTGGCAGAGAAACACATGTGGCTTATACATTTGGTCCCAATTAGAAGCAGGGTAGATTGAATCCCAGGTTTATGTAGAAATAACAACTGCGTGGTCAGGAGGATACTTCTTAAGATGGCCATGTAGTCAGAGAAGTGAATCCTGGCTTGTGAGTTCATGAAAGACAAATTATATTTTGCTAGCTACTTTAAGCAAAATAGTAGGTTCACACACCAAGACACACAGACACAGACACAAACACCAATACGAATTCACTGTAGGATCTCAGATAATAAAATTCTCCTTAATAATAATTGTTGAGATGAGTTTTCTCTAACACCATAAAATAAACTGTCCTGGAGATGATTTTTTTAAATTAGTTAATCAATCAACATCCCAAACCTAGTATTCCTTCTCTTCTCTGCTCCCTGACTTCTCCTCCACTTCTGCTACCCCAATCCACTCTTCCTCAATTTTTCTTCAGAAAAGAGATCTTCCATGATAACTTCTAGTTTTGGCTATTGTAGTTGCACATTGACTCATATTGATGATAGACAAGGCCTGGCAGAATTTCATTCCATTGGCTATGGAAATAGAGCTAAGTGGAAGACAGGCTATGTGAACAAATCTTAACAAAAATTTACCCTCATTAACCATAAACTCTTTTTTATTTCTCTTTTAATTAATTAGGTATTTTCCTCGTTTACATTTCCAATGCTATCCCAAAAGTTGCCCATACCCATCCCCCCACTCCCCTACCCACCCACTCCCCCTTTTTGGCCCTGGCGTCCCCCTGTACTGGAGCATATAAAGTTTGCAAGTCCAAAGGGCCTCTCTTTCCTGTGATGGCTCACTAGGCCATCTTTTGATACATATGCAGCTAGAGACAAGAGCTCTGGGGTACTGATTAGTTCATATTGTTGTTCCACCTATAGGGTTGCAGTTCCCTTTAGCCCCTTGGGTACATTCTCTAGCTCCTGCATTGGGGGCCGTTTGACCCATTCCAATAGGTAACTGTGAGCATCCACTTCTGTGTTTGCTAGGCCTCAGCATAGTCTCACAAGAGACAGCTATATCTGGATCCTTTCAGCAAAATCTTGCTAGTGTATGCAATGGTGTCAGCGTTTGGAAGCTGATTATGGGATGTATCCCTGGATATGGCAATCACGAGATGCTCCATCTTTTCGTTACAGCTCCAAATTTTGTCTCTGTAACTTTTTCCATGGATGTTTTAACTATATTACAAGTACAGCTTTACATTTTTCTCTTTAATATTTTTACATTTTCTACATCTTCCAAGCCTGGTGGACAAAGTGCTCTTTTAGTCAAATTGTACTAATTCATACCAATATTGTCCAGGGAAGTTTCTTGGTAAGCCCTTTAGAGCATCAGTTTCTTGCTTTCAGCTGTTCCTTCATCATGAGGAATAAAGTATAAACACAGTACATACCCACAGTTTCTGTCATCGATGAGGACTTGGTCTGTGAAAGATACTATGCAGATTCTTAGCCTCTGAACTTGGCAATAGTTTACAGATGCTGATGTGAGCAAAATGAGGAACTAAAGGACAACTTTGTTAGGTCTTAGGTCTTCTTGTGCACACTGTTAACAGATAATAATATGGGGAATGAGATCTAGTTTTTTAGTGCAGAGTCATTTGTCCCTGGTCAATATTAAAAGTTTTAAACATTTCTTGAATATCATCTACTGAAATTTAATAAATTTTAAATTTAAATTATGTAATTATAACAAAAAGAAAAACAACAGCAATTAATAAATAATAATAATAATAATAATAATAATAATAATAATAATAATAATAATAATAATAATAATAATAATAATAACAATAATACAGTGAGACTGATGAGCCTGCAGTGACAGGACTTGAGCGTCTATGATAGAATATGAGTCAGGCATTGTGTACTCACACATTAATTATGAGGATCTTGCTTAATTTTGTGTACATAGAACTGGATTATCACATGGATCTTTTCCCCCTCTTAAATTCTGAGCATGTGAAGAAAAGTGATGTTTCTCTTTCTTATACAATTAAACAGATTCCATAAAAGCTTATCTTCTCCCACTTCTAAATTAGCATTTTCGTTTAATTTATTGCCATGTTGTATGCTTTAACTGTTTGGTAGTTGTCTGTTAATTTTTGATTTATCTTACATATAAAGCAAGTTTGATAAAAATTTGGTACGGAATTTTATGCATTTTATAATTGTAAAAATATTATTTCCACTCAACTCAAAGTGCTCTGTGGTTATAAATTGGCCTCTCAGTTAGTAATACACAACACAAATTCAATTCCACTTAACCCTTCTGAAAATGAACTTGCATGGTATTGTCTGATTTGAAGCTAATAAATCTATTTAACTAAACCAGAGACATTTGTGTTAGGAAGGAAACTACTACTGTCTGTTGTTTAGAAAATGGAAAAGTTACTTCTACAGTAAAAGAAAGAAAGGAGGGCCTGCCTTCAGCAATTGTGGGAAGTCTGTGTTGCATGTGCATTTTTCAGTTCAGCAGCATCTAGGGCACTCAGAATACACAGAGATTTCTTCATATGTGGCGAGAAAAACCAAATCTACAGGAATCCCAGGCAAGTGCTTCAAGCGAAGTCTTAGTCGAGCGAAAGTAGATGTAAAACCTCCCTTCTGCATGGGAGGTTTGTAGGAAACAAACAAGCTCCAAATCCTATAAATGTAGTCTCTCTGAAACTTACAGTAGAAGGTCTATTTGTTTTTATATGATTTTATACATTTTAATGTACTTACATTATGGGTACATGTGTTTGATTAAGTACATATGTGTGTAACTGTGCACAAACCACTGCACATGTGTAGAGATTGGAGGACATTGTGGAAGAGACAATCCTCTTCTTCTACCATGTATATTATTTCAGAGATGAAGTTCAGGTACGCGGTCTTGAGTGGCTAGTAACCTTACTTGAGTGGCTAGTGGGCCACCTCATACATTCCTTGAGCTTTAATTCTTTACATCCTCTGAAGATTGCCTGTTCATTCATCATGTCAAAACCCACAGAGACTATGAAGGTGGTCATGCTGCAAACCAGCATGAGTATAGAAAATGAAGCAACCAAGTATAAATGAGCCATTGATATTTCTTATCATCCTATCACTCCCATAGGTCGAAGTGGTTAAATCTCTCACCCAAGGCCTTCTACTATCAGTTGCATTGAACTAAAAGTGTCTGTAGCAGTATCTGTATGCACAGCGCCTGCAAGGTCTGAGATAGAAAGAGCCCAAGCAATGAGAGGGAAGGGCGTGCATGCCACTATCTTTATCTCAGAAGTTATTTCTAGTTTGTAGCTTGAAAAGGAAAACATTCAAATTTCCACTAGGGTATCACTGGGTATGCAAACCATGCTTAAATCTAAGTCTCTAGTTCAGCATTGCCTGGCAAATGAAAATCAAACTGGATAATAATCTTGGAGGTCCTTTATATAATAAGGTATTGGCAGGGTTCTTTAAAGAATACCTTAAGGGTCCTTTGTTTATATATTATGGTTTGCAGTTTTTTTTTGTTTTTATGGGATTTCTGAGTGTTTGTGAACATATATGTCTCTGTGTCTACATGTATATTTCTTGTGCTTTTTCTTTGCCTCTTTTTCATTATGTTTGCTTTGTTCTGTTCTGGTTCATTTGTTTATTTTGTATCTTAATCTTCATTATTATTGTTATTAGTATCATTAATAGTATCATTATTATTTAGATGCCTGTTTGTATTTTAATAAAGGGAGAAAGAAAAAGTGTGAATTTGGGTGGGTCGAGAAGTGGAGAGGTTGTAGAAGGATTTGGGGGGACAGTAATCTGAATCTATTGAATGAAAAACTGTATTTTCAATGAAAAATGTCTTCCCAGAAATTTTGATCTTACTATTAGTACAAAGGAATCAAAAACTTATTTTTTAAAGAATCATATTGTATACAGAGGAAAAAAATGAGAGCTTTTCCAACTGAGAAATATTTCATTTTGCAAGTATGGTAAGGACCCTAGAGTTAATAATCAAGAACACAGAGCACAACACAAAGCAGAAAAAAGTACAAAGCACACACAAATATACAGGCAGGAATCAAATTAGTCAATTTATTGACCTTTTTAATGGAGCACAAATCCTCATCCATTCTCCATTCGGACAAAACAGATTTGCTGTTGTCTCCAATGACTTTGAGTAGGAATTCATCCAGTAACCTTTCTCATCTATTTCATTAGAGCTGACTCATCCCTGCTAAGATTCCAGGACAGGAAAAATAGACTCCATCATCCTCTTGGGTATGTGTGTTTCCAAGTTCCTTCATATATATTCTTCCTTATGCTTGGTGAACCCCTACATTAAATTATTTTTTCCTACTTCATAACTATAATTTCCTACTGTTATAAATCCTAACATACATACCTGACATAAAGATAGTCTTAGACAACTCCAGATGATCACATGATTAGACAACTAAAATAGATCACATCTATCCTAGTACAGTTCTGGAAGGCAGAAAGTGTAAAAATCAAGGAGCTGGCTAGTCTTACTAGTATTTCCTGGCACTGTGAATGGCAACCTATAAGTTCTAAGTCCTTGTGACACTTTCATGGGAGTTGTCTAGGACTATCTTTATGTCAGGTATTTATGTTAGGATTTATAACAGTAGGAAATTACAGTTATGAAGTAGGAAAAAAATAATTCTATGTAAGGGCTCACCAAGCATGAGGAAGAATATATATGAAGGAACTGTAGCATTAGAAAGGTTGAGAACCACTCTCTGGATGCTTGAAAACAGAAAGCATAATGGAGTCATAGGCTGGTCTTGGCATCAGTCTGATATCTGCTTCAGACTAATATCTTGCTTCCTTTTGTTTCTTGTCACCATGAGGGGAATAACCTAGACAGTATAGTCAAAGGACAAATCTGAGGACATGTTCAGAATCCATTTTGTGAAAACATGTGCTGTTGTATCATTTGGAAAGGGCTGTCTTTGGAACCAGTGCATGCACATGAGTGCTTTGGTGCTTTGCTCTTTCTTTCTTTCTTTCTTTCTTTCTTTCTTTCTTTCTTTCTTTCTTTCTTTCTTTCTTTCTTTCTTTCTTACTATCTTTCTTTCTTACTATCTTTCTTTCTTATTTTATTTTATTTTTTTTTGAGGCAGGTTTTCTCTGTGTAGGCCTGGCTGTTGTAGAACTCATTCTGAAAACCTGGCTGGCCTTGAACTCATAAATTTGCCTGCCTCTTCCTACCAAGTCCAGGGAATAAAGGCTTACAACACCACACCCAGCTTCTTTGATTTTTTTTATTCTGCTATTAACTTATTGTTCCCAATGTTGTTTATTTTATTATTTTATTTTATTAGATATTTTCTATATTGACATTTTTAATGTTATCCCATTTCAAGTTTTCCCCTCTAAAAACGCAATAACATGTCCCTCCTCCTCCTACTGACCAACCTAAGCACTCCTGCTTCCCTGTCCTGCCATTCCCTTACACTGAGGTATAGAGTCTCTCAGGACCAGGATCCCCTCCTCTCACTGTGTCCATCTAGTCCATCATTTGCTACATATTCGGTGGCAGCGATGGGCCCCTCACTTTGCATTATTTGGTTGGTCTTTTTTTTTTAATTACATATATTTTAACTTACATTTCAAATGTTGTATTCTTTCCCAGTTTCCCACTCATCCAGAAACCCCCTATCACATCCTCTGTCCCCCTGCTTCAATGAGGGTGTTCCTTCACCTGTGCACCCTCTCCCACCTCACAGTGTGGTGGCTAACAAGTTTATATCTCTGTATCCTTATCATTCAACACCATATTGGGGATCCTGCAGCTTATAGGGAAAAGATGTCCAGATTCTGAGAACTGCAGGGTACCATCCAATACATCAATCTCAAGCCACATGTGGGTACATCTTCCTAAAAAACGTGTCGTCCTGTTAATAGCTTTCAGTTGGATCTTTAAGTACCTCAGCCAAGATTGAGGTGACTGCTCCCTGCATAATCACTGCCCACTTCATTTTGGGGAGCATCTGTGCCAGGAAGTCAGGGTAGATATCCACATAGTTGATGCGGATTTCAGTGGCCTGCAGGCACAGATGGAAGTCATGCATGTCCAAGCCTTACACATTTGAGCTTAGGAGATAGTATGTGAGCAGTTTTATGTTGTCATTTTGGATTTCTGCCTAGGACATATTGTCTTTCATTAATTTTGGGATTTATTTACATTTTAAATGATAGCTCCTTTCCCATTTTCCATTCAACAAATCCCCAACCCATCCACCATCTCCTCCCTTCCCTTTGAAAAAAGGCTTAGTTTGTATTATATTTCTATATTGCACTCCATCACTGAGTGAAATCAAGACAGGACACATGTAGGAGTATAGGCAGGGTACATGGAGAAAGGCTGCTTATTGGATTGCTTTCTCAGCACAGTTTTCTCAGCTTTTTTTCTTACAAAATTTGAAAGCTTTTTTTTAACTTTTATTTTAATAACATACCCACAAACACACACACACACACACACACACACACACACACGCACACACACACACACACACAAGACATAAGATCACTAAAGAACAAGCGAAATGATTGTAAAGCAATGTCCTAAATGTATTTCATTATCTCCAGTGCCACATTTATAAGACAATTCTAGAGGCCTTATGTCTAATCATATTTGGCAAATGGATATAACCCATTATGCAGAATTTGGAAAACTAAAATATGAACATGTTTGTATCGATACTTGTTCAGGATTTCTTTTTGCTTTTTTCTGCTTCTCTCCATAAAGGAAAGGTTTCTAAAAACGTAATTGATCATTGCCCACAAGCATGTAATGCAATAGGATTGCCTAAACATATCAAAACAGAAAATGGGCTATCCTATTCTAGTAAAAATTTTATTTCATTCTGTAAGGAATTTGGAATCAAACATAAAACTTGAATTCCTCATAAGCCCATGGAAACGGAATAGTTCAATGTGCTCATCAGACCTTAAAGAATTGGCCTTTTATGACAAAACAGTGGCAGTTATATCCCTCAAGGTCACCAAAGGCGCATCTTGCCTTTACTTTATTTGATCTAAATTTTTTGCAAACTGATATTAAAGGTCAGTCTGCAGCAGATCACCACTGGCATCCAGTTACTTCTAATTCTTATGCATTGATAAAATGAAAGGACACACTAACTAAGGAATGTAAGGGTCCAGATCCGATTCGAATCTGGGGAAGGAGCTCGGTTTGCATTTTTTCATGTGAAGATGGAGCACAGAGGCTGCCCAAGAGATTAATTTGTTAGCTGAACACAGATCCTGAATCTTCTTATAAGTATCACTCTGAGAACTAAAATTCCTCTTTTGCATAGAATTTAGTTGGGGACTCAGCCTCCCAGAAAAGCTGTTTTCTTGCTACTCTCAGAGCTTTGCAATTTGCAACTGAATAAAGTATCTGGACTTCCCCAAAAGAAGCTTTGCATTGCTACTTTCTCATTGTCTGGGTCTCTTTTTCTTAAGCAGGTCAATCAATATCCTCCAATCAGACTGCAGGGGGAGTGCATCCCTGCAAACAAAGGCTTAAGGTGGCAACTGCTATTTTCATTCTAAAGACATTCTACCATGCATTTTGGCTTTAGGTCTGATTTGAAAAATAGGTTTATTAGAAGGGCTAGGAAGGCAGATATTTCAAATATTAGAAGAGATTGGTTTTTATTCTGATAGATGGTCTTAGTCCCTTTGCTGGTCTCTGGTTCTCCATCCTTGCTGTTATTGCAAGCTCCCCTAATTTCCTCAGGCTGTGGGAATAACAGAGATGAGGAGGATGACCTCCAGCTCCTAATATAGCCTAAAAGCCACAAATTGTGATGTTACCAGTGGTATAATTCTTGTTGAGGCCTTGCTAAATCTGCTGTTGGCAATACTCCTTTAGGAGATGCACAGTACTGAGAACTGTGCATACTGATTCGTGATGATATGAATACAGTATGGGTACAGCTTCGGTGCAGATATTTACTGTATAATATCATGGGTATTCAGTGTTCTTTGTCTAATATCCACGTAGCAGTGAGTGCATACCATGTGTGTTCTTGTCTTAGGGAGAGATGTTCCACATGTATCTGTTAAATCCATTTGGTCCATGACTTCTATAAGTTTCACAGTGTCTCTGAGTTGAATGGTAGGGATATAAAGTAGGGAAAGAATTTGTTCAACCCATATTACATGAAAAAAATTAAATTAATATATACTTTTTTTTAATCCAAAAAGCATGCCTATAGACCCATCTAATGTAGGGAGATCCTATTTGATGTTTCCTCTTCGTAGGTGACTCTAGATTTTCACAAGTTGTCATAAGATTACTAGCACACTCAGATTAACATAAACGCATTTTCAGTCATGTCTAAAACCATCATACCAATCGACCGAGATATTCTCTGTACATTCCATGGGCTAAATGTCAGAAACATGTGTGTTTTACAGTGTGTCTCAGCTTTAAAGTGTAAATCCTAAAAGGAGGGCCATGGTCAACCTTCCTACTTCCTGCTTCTAGGCCACTATTTGCTGCTCTGTGGCACTACAAAGGCTTCTTCGTTAATCAGGTACCACTGTGCCATAGATATCTTGAAGTGACAGAGTGTACAAGCATCCATGGGACCTAGATGCTGATGAGAACACTCTTACACCATCTCCTGCCTTCACAACATACTTATTAAGATGGTGAAATATTGGGAAAGTCATGGTAGAACAAATTCTTTAAAGCCCAGGGCTGTTCTCAACAGTCATCTCCTGATTTTCTATATGGACCTCATATGTTACACTTTGAAGTCAACCCACAATCTCATGTTTCTTGTGCAAGTCATTAGAGTGTCAATTAAATCTAGACTTTGGGAATATATCAATAAGTCTGCATTATCTTCATATTCCCTGCCCTTAATTATGGTAACCTTGCCAAGAATAGATGTCTCACCATTCTCACTGACAGTTTACCTGGTAAATAGATAGTTGAGAAAAAGACATTCTTCTAAGGCCCAAATAGCCTAGTTAATCAGTATATGAGAAGCAGGGCTGACATCACTCAGCACAAAAGCTAAAGAGAGTCTCTTGTTTTGTGGAGAACTGAGAGAACAGCAGGGACAGGGGCCTTAATGATAGTCAGTCCAGACCTGGAGGCTGGGTCTAACAGCATCCAAAGGAATACAGGCCAATTTCCTCCAGCTTCCTGGAGGAGCACTGTTTCTCTTCAAAATGTGACAGGGATGGCACCCACAAGGGGGAAGAATGCAGTGTGTTCTAGACTTATTTTGAGCCATCAGGGTAATGATCCTCCCACATTTCCCTTGCTATTACAAATGATCAACCTCAATAGGGGTCATGTAAGCTCTGCTGACACCAGAATCTCTAATTGCAAAACCCTTACAGGAAAGACCAGTTTTCCTCCACTCTAAGGATAAAAAGCAAGGATTGGGCTCATATCGCTAAGCATTTTCTGACTAGCTTTGAGAGAACAGCGTGGTCTAAGGCCCAGATTTCAGATTTGGTGATTACTGACAGTTTAAAAAGTAAGTACCTGTAACGTTTGCTCTGTGGTACTGAAAAATATTGTCCCCAAATGTATGAACACAAAACGGTGAGCATGTAGCCTAAGGAGCAACATTTCCCTGATTTAACACCAGGCACTTGGCATTCATTCTATACACAGAAATACCCCCCGAGTCTCCAGACCACCCTCCTCAACTGTACATTACAAGCATTACAAGTTTTTGTTATAGCCCATAAGATACAAGTCTTCAAGAAAACACAATCAGACACAAGGCAGAAACAAGAACTCATGTATTGATCAAATTGCATTATCAATAAAAAAATGTCAGCAATGGGTTGACATTGCTTAGTGTCTGCATAAAATTGGTATAAATGGACCTAAAAGTTCTGTAACAGTTCAGGAGTACAAGAAAAACAAGATTATAATTTCTTAGTAATAAAGAGAGAAACACTTTCTGTTAAAGTATTCAAAACCCTGTCTAAGGTAGATTTGTCACTCAATGGTAGTATTTGATTTGTAACTTCAAAAGCTGACCCGTCCAGCAGGTCCAGTTATTCGAGGGTCTCGAGAGGACTTTCTCCTAAGAAATAAATGGGGTGTAGAGAGAGATGAGGATATTGTGCGAACAAAGATATGGAAATGTTCTGAATTACATCAGGACCCCAATGTATTAGCCATGACCAAGGTTTAAATGCACAAGCAAAAGGGGAAGTGCCTTTCAGCAGGAGAAATGGGGCAGAAGCAATGCACCTCAGCAGGAGGGATGGGGCAGCAGGGTGGGGGGGTGGAGAGGAAGTACTTCTTAGCAGGAAGGAAGGGGCAGCGGAAATTTTTCTTTTGGCGACTACTGGTGGAAGCAGGAACTTGGCGTTATCAGGGTACATCTTTAGGTCAGGACATCCAGCACTGACTTAGGGTTGGAACAATCTGTAGTTGTTCTCAGAGCAGTGAGTCTGTGGCCTGCTTTTGACCCTCTTTTCTTATGGGGGTGGGGGAGGTGGAGAGACCCAATTCAGAGATCAGGACAATAGCATTGCAGTAATAGCTCCCAACAAAAAGCATAGATGCACTCCCCACCACCAGAAAATTAAAAAAAACAAAACAATACAAAACAAAACAAAAACAAACAAACAAACAAACAAAAAAAGCAAAAGATACTCCAATGCACTGTATCTGCTTTGTTGTGAGTAAATCCACAAACATGAATGGATAGCAACACAGGAAGGAATTATGCACAGCAAGGCACACACACACACACACACACACACACACACACACACACACACACACACACACACACACACACACACACAAAAGTAAAAAGAAACAGTCCAGTCAAGAAGCTATTGAAGAGAGTCCTTTAAAATTTATGATAAAGAAGATGAAGTGTATTTCTTCACAGTTGATGATTTCTGGTGGAGGGCAAGGAAGATTCATTTTTAGAGATTGTGTTTGATATTTTCTAGGTTCTTCTTTTTATACTCCAAAACACTAGATAGGACAGAAATAAAGGTAGAGAGAGGAATTAGAAAATCTCTGAATCTAATTTTTTTCCTAGTGCTTTTTCTTTAACTATGGATATGAAAAAACCACAAGCAACTTGCTTAATCAACCACCAAACACCAGACAAATTGTACTAGCTTTGACACTCAATCTTGTGCAAAGTTAATGCAGCAGGAGTTTTTCACTAATGTATGTTGTATGTAAATATAGTATTCCACCAAACTTAGTAACTCTGTATTCCATACTTCCTGCATTCAGCTGTTCACTATTTTAATATTAGTCATACCTATTCCATGCTGTGCCATGTGTTTTGATGCAATTAAGTTTCATCTGGGGACCTCATATGAAATGCAAATATTGTGTGTAAATCTCCCTTAGTGTTACTTCATAAACATGTTTCATCTATGGAGTAACAGTATTAATGCTTTCTGTTTGAAGTACACTTTCAGTGTGCATAAGTAGATACTCCTCTTTAGTATTTTATGATACACTAAATATAACATATAGTGTAGACTTAGAAGATGAATCCAGTAAAGGATTTTTAAAATGTTGTGTGAGGGCTTTGTGATTTAAAAAAAAAGTGTTCTCAATAGTATTGGCTGAGATTCTGCAGTCTTGTGTGTGCTCTTTTCTAATGAATCATAATTAACTTTTTTGCTGAGACTCGGGGAGGCAGGCTTATCAGTAGAAAGAAAGCCATTATCTTGGAATCTCTCCTTTTATAAGTACTCCTATAAGTATATAAATGTCTGGGTGGCCAATTAGACAGAAACCATGTCTTGGTATACTTGTTGCAATCTGATAGCTTTGTCGTAACCAATCACCCCACCTCTCAGGACTTGAATTAATGTAACTTCCTAAAATGTCCAAGAATTACAAAGACACACACCAGGTACATGCACACCACAAATTCTGACTCATTCTCTGATTCTGAATCTTCCTATGACTGTCCTTGTGACTCTGCCTATCCTTCTTTTTCTGCCTCTACATTCTCTACCTCAGCCTGTATCTGAACCTCTGCCTCTGCACCTTCCTATGCCTTTGATTGTCCCACTGCTACTTATTAGTGCTGAGATAACATACAGGTTAGTTTAGTTTTAGAATTGATCTACTGTGGAATTGGTTTTGTATGAACATTAAGTTGCCTCTCTACCTTGTACTAAAACCATTTGATTGAATTTGAATCTTCAGTATAATGAGAGATGTAACCCAAATTCATAGGGCAACAATGTCTAGGTAACTGTCTGGCATTGAACAGTCACTCCACTGTTCTGAACAAACTGTTTGTAACCAGTAGTTTAAGCACAGGCAGATAGCATAAGTGTAAGTATGCAAGCCTGTCTTGATTTCAATGTGATAAAGATCGGGGCCCAAAACTACAAAAGGAGGTAATGGTTTCTTTCTGTTTACAAGTCTCAGCTTGTAAATTGCATGACCTAGGAAAGTCAGGACAGAACTTGATTCAGAGTGGTAAGTAGAGGCAGAAACTGAAGCAGAGACTATGGAAGAACTCTGGATTACTTTCCTCCAAGTCATAGGTATGCGAGGTCCTAGGGGATGCAAAACAGAAAAGAAAGAAAAAATAAGTACCAAACATATCACAATGGTTGACCTACATGCATACTTTAAAGTCTGCTCTTGATAATATTTGTGTTCATTTGGAAATCAAGTTCTACATGACAATTGGTAAACAGCATACTTTTCATTATTTCTATTGGATGGACATTTTTACCTGAAGGAGTGTATTTGTTGGATGTGAACATTCCTGGACTACATGGAGGTCCTAAGTTAGCTTGTATCAGGTCCCCTGGAACAGGACTTACATGTGGCTGTGACACACAGGATGATCACTGGGAATTGAATCCCAGACCCTCTGCAAGAGCAGCCAATGATCTTATACTCTGAGTCATGTAAAGTTCTCCACATTTCTGGAGAGAGAAGGAAGGTGTAGGAAGAGAAAATTACTCAAAATGTCCAAATTCATCTAAGAATAAATTAATGCTTGCAAGGGTCTGTCAAGATACAAAACAAAAACAAGAAAAAATTAGAAGGTGTGTAAAAATTGAAAAGAATGTTTGTTTCTGCTCTGTTGTGTGTTCTGACCAGGACTAAATGAACACACTAAATGAAGCTGCACTGAGAAGCATAAAGAAGGGAGGTACCACACTCTGACATGTACTAAGGTTGTTTCAACTGTATTTGTGTAATCCTTCAGGGGCTTCTTGTCAAAAATAAACCCCCTTTATCAAATCCCCAACAGTAAATTCTGTGTGTCTCAATTGGAGACTGGGCAGAAGATATGTGAGATGCACCAGGAATGATTAAACTTTATGTTCTCTTGCTCAGAAACCATTTTCAGGGATCCTATGAAATCCAAATGTCAGCTCCAGACTGCATAGTATCAGGTTTTTCTTGGCCAATTCAAAATTAGAGCCAATATCTAAAAAGATGACTTATCTGTTACACAAAGTTGCTGCTACCAAATAGGAGGTGGCTATGATTCCCAACACCAACACTGTGGATCTCTCTCTCTCTCTCTCTCTCTCTCTCTCTCTCTCTCTCTCTCTCTCTCTCTCTCTCTCTCTCTCTCTCTCTCTCTCTCTCTCTCTGTCTCACTCTCTGTTTCTGTCTGATTGTGTCTGTGTGTGTTTCTGTGTGTGTCTGTCTGTTTCTGTGAGTCTGAATGTGATTGAGTATGTGTGTTATTATAATGTAGCCCATTCTTAAAATAAGAAAGGCACTTTCACTTGTGTTTTTTTTTTCTTTCCATTTTGGCCAAAATGTATTGATTAGCACTGGCTGGCCTCAAATTGGCTATGTATGTATGGCTTTCTTAGAAGTCAAAAGAGATATGATTTCATAAGACCCATAGTCCTCTGGTTAAAAGCAGGAATCACTGTGATAGGCTTCCATTTTGTAATATTATAAGGTTTGAACTATATGAAGGTATGTAAGTAGTCTTCAAAATTAATTCCTAGGTGCCAGGGAATGGGGGCAAACACACATTTAATCCCAGGACTTATTATGCTGAGGCAGGAAAATCTCTAAATTCCTTGTCAGTCTCGTCTATAGAGCAAATTCCAGTTCAGCCAAAGATATTCCATGGAATGCAGCCTGGAAAAAAAAAAACTTGAAATGAATAAACTTCATAGTTAAGTAATGAATAATTAAAAAAAATCGCTGCGAAAGATGAGTGAAATATGCAATTATCTAGACATATACCAAATCCATAAGATAAACCATCTAAACAGCACCTTAACACCTTAAGAAATAGAACCAATCATGATAATCTCCCACCAAAACAACCCTGGGACTAGATGGCTGTTGTGCAGAATTCTATCAGACCATCAAAGAAGAACTAATACCAATTCTCATGAAAGTGTTCCACAAATTAGAAACAGAAGTAACACTACCCAATTCATTCTATGAAGCCACAGTTACACTGCATATTCTCCTGTGGAGATGGAATGGTCACTGCCTAATGAGGAACTGGTCACTTCTTCCTTTCATACAGGACTTTGTTTGAGATTATTTTTTTGCTTCTACCATGGTTAATATTACAAATAGATTTTAAATACAGTTTTAACATATATGAATTTTAGCTTTAGAAAATATCATGTATATTTAACAGGCTTTTAACAATCATAACTTATATTCACAACATAAAAGCAAAAGAAGTTACAACATATTTAATTAATGAGAGAAAATTAGAGACTATTCTAACCAAATTGAACCAGGAGGAAAATAAGAACTGTACTGAAAAACTGATTTTTAGTAATAAAAATAACAAAAATAATGATGATAATAATAATAATAATAATAATAATAATAATAATAATAATGAAATACATTAGAAATTAAAAAAAATGAATACATATATTTTGCTAGTTTAAGTAAAAAATACTAATGAATAATAAGAAATATGTTCACCTGATTTCGAAATCCCAATCTTCTCATTCTATGAAAATTTTGGTTAGAATTTGAAAGATTAGCTTTGTGAATAGTTGTCCAGGAAATTGACAGATGCCCTTAGGTTATGTTGCTTTCAGTTGTTATGGAGACAATGCCTCAATTACACTCCTTTCTGTGGCTTGCAATTCTAGGTCCTCAGTCTGCCACTGCCTCCACCTCCACCTCCATTTCCGCCTCTGCTCTACCTCTGCCTCCTCCTTCTTCCCCCTTTCCTTGTCCATATCCCTGTCCCTGTCCTAGTCCCTCTCCCTGTCCCTGTCTCTCTCCCTGTCCCTGTCCCTGTCCCTGTCCCTGTCCCTCTCCCTCTCCAGCTCCCTCTCCCTCTAGCCTCCCCACTAGCACACAGATAACCCTCAGATTATTTCAGTTTTAGTACTGATCTACTCTAGAATTTTTTTTCCTTCATGTCTACTTCCTTCCTAGCTTGTTTAAAACTATTTAATTCAATTTGAATCTTCCACATAATAAGAAATTTATTCAAAATTCATAGGCCAACTATTGCTAAGTAAGTGTCTGGTGTTCATCAACCACTCCACTCTTCTAAAGGAAGTGTTTTGTAATCAGAATTTTAAGCACAGGCAGATATCTTTAGTGTTAGTGTAAAATTCTGTCTTGTGTTCAATGTGATAAAGATCAGGACCAAAACTGTTGGAAACCAGGCCTTACCTAACTTGAACTGTGTTTCACCTGGGAGGCAAACAGAGGCTGAAAAGAGAGGGGAACTATATAGGTGAGAGAAAAATGGAGCCAAGACAATTTTCTGATCTAGGCTCAAATATTTAATAAAAGTTTTCACTTATAAAGGGGGAAACCCATTCTCTGCCATGCCAAGTTTCTTGCTTTCCTGATACCAAGTTGTCAGCACAGCCTTTTAGCACTAAGTCACCAAATTCACAGATTGCAGTTAACTACAGAAAATCTTGGAGAACCAATTTGGCCTCATGGCAGATGGCAGGTAGTTTCACATCAAAGGAAACTAGCTGAGGAGCTGCACTGCAGGTGGCCCTGCCTCAATGGCATAAGGTCTGAACCTGCATAGGTTGGAGGAGGTTATACTCCCCCCCGTTAATAATATTTTAAAAAGTGCTAAACTGAGGCATAAAATGTATTTATGCTCTATAGTCTTGCCTGGGAGTTATGGTGACTGGAGGCCACACCTCCCTTAGGAAATCTTAGATCTTCCTGAAGCATCAAATTCCATTATGGATGCTACGTGCAACTAGTTTGTGTTATATATCACACAAAACATGGCTCTGTGTTGTGTTATCAACAGTCATTTATTTTGGCATGTAACTCTGTCTTAGATTGGTATGGTTCTGAGATCTGGATGTCTGTCATTGAATGTCCAGCCCTCATTATCACACCTTATTCCCAATTCAGACCAAAGTCATAATATGTACTAGAATGAAGATCAATAACTGCCACCTTCACTGTTGGAGGCAAGGCTGTACATCTGCTACAGTAAGGCAGAAGGACTTGGATGACCTGCTTGAGAAACAAAGGTGGGACAGTGATAAGCAACAGTATGAAAGTTTCTTTGGAGAAGTCCAGGTACCCCATTCAGTTACAAATTAGCAATGATCAAGCTTAGTCTTAGAGATTCTGGTGTGGGGAGGTGGCTTTGAGAATTGCAGAAAGGCTGCAGCCTCTCTGGGAGTGGAGGCTGTCCTCCAAATTAAATTTGCTAGCTAATTAAGATTTTAGCTATCTTCCCTAATTCTTCTAATACTGGAATTATTAATAGACCAGTCCAATATTGAATTAGGATACCTGTTCACAGTGAAGTTAGAAGATGAATCACTATAACTCTATCTTGAGACTAATCTTTCTAAATCAGATTACACAGTCTATACTGTTCTATATCCCATAATTCTTAAAAACCTTGAAGTAAAGCATCTTAGCTTGTCCAAACAGGGAAAATGATAAACAAAGGTAGGTCAAAAACATATACCCAATTCAGCTTTCTTGTCACTACAGTCAGGGCACTAAGCAAACACACTTGTTAGTTTTTCACAAAAATTAGCCTTCATATATATGCAGCATTCTGTGAAGAGAACCTATTCTTGTCCCTTTCCCTATAAAGTAGCTACTTAGGATCAAGCCATATACCAATAAGTAGATTTTTTTCATTTGACCTAGACATGATTATGTCTCCTATTTAAGATACTATCAGGCATTTTTAAGTTCTTTGACATCCAAATTTCAAAGTTCTTAAAGTGTGATTTAAATAATGTGCATGGGGATATAATTTATCTTGTCCTTTGTTTTTTTAAAAAGAAGAGTTTTTTAAAGTTCCACATTACCCTGTATTAGATAAATTAATAAATTGTTTACAAAACATTTCAAATGCTTTACTGTTATAGTCAGTATTAATATAACAAGGCCAGCGACTAATTACACTTTCAATTGTTTATCTTGAAGAGCGGATTTAACTAGAAAGCTTTAAAATGTATTAATAGTCCCCCTCTTCCTTTCTCTTTCTCACTTCCTCCATTTCCAGCAGCAGTCTTCTTGCCTCTGCAGGTATTTTACACATGAAGTATCCAAGCAAAATGACATGTACACAAACAACCATACCCACCATCAAAGTTTATAAAATAAAAGAAATGATGTGTAGACTATGATTCTAATTTTTCTGGGAAAGGTAGTATAGGAGAGAGGAATCACTGTGTGTGGACTCACAAAGACACAAAGAACCCCCCAAATAGATCCAATTTACCACTCCTTAGAAACACAAACACCACAGGCAGGAGGAGGGATTTTGAATGAGGAACTCTTTCCTTGTCTTTCCAAGTGCTTTGGTGGATGAGCACAACTACAGGAAAAGGGTCTCACAGCAGGTAAACTCCCACCACCACCCCACACAAAGGCAAAGTCACCTTGGTCGAACCAGGAGCAGATCACCTTTCTCTGCAGGTTGTTTCTGTTTAGCTGCATTTGGAGAAAGCATTTGGAACAGTTGCTGCCTGCTCTTGAGAAGGGCTCTAAGGGTACAATGTATAGGTCTGTAGAATTGCAACAAGTTTGGACCCTAGAAAAGTAATGGGTTGCTGAAATGGTCCTGGACTGTGAATCTTAGGGTCTTGCTAGGGAATTTCTTAATCTACAGTGACATTTAGACATTGGAGCAAGCAGAGGTGCTTTGATCCTTATCTTAGGCACTCAAAGTTGTCCTGGAAGACAATCGTTGTGACTGTTTGTGAGGCTTTGCTGGAGGAGAGGGGATATTGACAGCCCTCTACACGATCTGCATGGCACACAACTAGAGCTTTCTTTCTTATGAAGCATAGAAGTGACTGAGGGCAAAACACCACAGGAGACAACTATATCAGCGTCCCTTAAGTAAAATCTTGCTAGTGTATGAAATAGTGTGCCTTGCAAATACTGAAGTGGGTGCTCACAGTCATCTATAGGATGGAATACAGGGACCCCAATATAGGAGCTAAAGAAAGTACTCAAAAACTGAAGGGGTCTGCAACCCTATAGGTTGAACAACAATATGAACTAACCAGTACCCACAGAACTTGTTCCTCTAGCTGCATATGTAGCAGAAGATTACCTAGTCAGCTATCATTGGGAAGAGAGGCCCTTGGTCTAGCAAAATTTATATTCCACAGTTCAGGGGAATGCCAAGGCCAAGAAGTGGGAGTGAGTGGGTAGGTGAGCAGGGGGCAGGAGATATAGGGGACTTTTGGGATAGAATTTGAAAGGTAAAAGAAGAACATATGTAATAAAAAATGTGGGGGAAAATAAAGAGACTAGGTCGTTTCTACAATTAGGAAAAGTCTCATTACTTTATCCCATTAAATGTGCACATTAAAAAAAAAGTGGCTAATGGCTTTGAACAGGATCCTTGCTGAGGACAGGATCTTATAAAGGGTTCCAGATAGATAACTCATTTACAGTTTTACAAGCTAGTACTTATAAACAATTGATCATTGGGAGCCTCAAGCTGAGACACCCGATCACTGGGCATAAGTGTTGAGATAATTTGAAGATATTTCCATTGTTTTGAATAATCTGTATGATATTGGATACATTTACTCTATGGAAGGAGTATGTGTGTGGAGTCCCTTGTGTCACTGAAGTAGGAGTTGTAAAACACCTGTGGCAATGATGCAAGTTCATATCTATGATGTGTTTGTGATGTCAGTATTTATAAAGGAGGAAGCATCTCTGAGATGCAATAACACATTTAAAAAAGAAAACCACAAGACAAAACGGAAAGGGAATATTGCCTTATGTTGTTGTATTTCTGTTTTGTGTGTGTTGTGTGTGTGTTTTGTTTTTTGTTTTTGTTTGTTTGTTTGTTTGTTTTCTTATTTGTGTGTATGGTCTGATTTTTGGATTTTTTCGAGACAGGAATTCTCTATATGCCCCTGCCTGTCCTGGAACTCACTCTGTAGACCATGCTGGCCTTGTACTCAGAAATCTGCCTACGTCTGCCTCCCACGTGCTGGGATTAAAGCTGTGCACCACCAACACCCTGCAAATATTGCCATTTTTAGTGAGATATTTTTAATGTTTTTTTACTGGTTTATGTAAGATATTTTAAATGGTGTGTCCATTTTTTTTTCACGTTGTTGCATTATTCCTTTCAAAGTTTGTTGATTATTGCTCACAAATACAGGATTTAACATCAGGGCACTGACATTCTTCTTTTTCATTTCATTCCTCTCCTTTTTTTCTTTTTAACTTATCTGGAAATGGATTTTTCTGTATAGTCCTAGCAATTCTGGGCCTTCTTGTGCAGTTCAGTCCTGAATTCAAATCTACTGGATTTTATCACCAAATCCTGAGATTAAACCCCTTTCTAAGCAGACATCAACATTTTTTTTTAATTTTCTGTCTCACAATACTTCTTTAGAAGATGTCCTCATCACAGTTCCCAAGTAATGCCTTCAGACACTTCTAACTTTCTGTAGCAACCTTACCATATAGAGCCTATGTAAGGCATCCTGTTGGGTAGCATTCTGTCTTAAGCTGTCCACATCCAAAGGGTTTGTATTCTTCACAGTGGCCTGTGAGGTTAGTATGATAAATCTGGGATGAGCTGTCAGGTGAAGAATTATTCACCACTGCAGCCACAAAGCTTGCAGTTTCCACTGCTCCTGATCATGATGGTGCAGAAGGTTTCTTTGATTTTCATAGACACTGGCTTCTTATTCCCAAATCTTGGTAGTGGTACTCTATTCTGCCTGTCTGTGTAAACAATTAGACATGAACCATGTCTTAGTATACTGGTTGAATCTTGAGAAGTTTGTTGTTCTTTTCTGCTGGATAGCCTGTTACTGGGGAAATCCGGCCATCAAGATTATTCTTAGCCTGGAAGGTACAGAGTCAGGGTCAGAGGAAGTGTGAAGTCTGGGTAAGGACTAGTTCTTAATCCAGATATTCCCTATGTATAAGAACCATAATTGTCAACATTTCTCATTAAAAAAAAAAAAAAAACACTTGAGGTTTATATGTGTTATTCTCAAATGACAGCTGTAAGTTTTTTCCACTTAAACACACCCCTCAATATACAAGAACAGATATCTACAGGGCCCTTTATAAACTATTCAGAGTTGTGCATCCCCATGGTCTCTGGTCTGTTTCCATTGTGAAAGGACATATGTTGAGAGAGATTTGTTTACCTTTGCTCTAATGATGTCCCTGGTCGTAATGTCTCAGTATTCATCCTGGTGTGAATACTGTGGAAATCGAAAATGTTAAAGGAACCGTGAAGCAAAAATGTTAATTGGTGTGAAAGAGTTAATGGGAACAGCCTTTTAGTTCCACTGACTGAAACTAAAATATTCATTACCTGTTATATTTCACAAAAACAGAATTATTGCTCATTTGTTCAAAGTGGACAGCCAGGTACAAATGAAATGACTTTTATCCACTGGGCTGTTTTTTTTTTAAAGCCTTGGAATGGCTCAACAAAGGAGTGCCTGAGAGCACCTGAATGTTCAGATAAAGTTTACTGAGGTCTCCTTGGCCTGAGAGTGCCTGTCCAGCCGCACTTTTGAACAAGAGGAATGGGTGGGACATTCTTTGATAGAAACAGCAGGAGCTTGGTTGCCAGTCAGAAAATTGTTGAAGAACAGCAGCAGGCTGTAGTGTTTGAGATTGTCAGACACCCTGTGAAAATTGCAAAACCCAAATTAACTTGGAGCTAAAAAGTTAGAGATCTGATTAAGAGGTAAAATCTTGGATGTTGTAGTGAAGAGCAAAAACTTATAATTTTGGGTCTTATAGCATTTTGGTATGTAAGTTCAAGAAATACAGGGCTGAAGAATAGACCAAGGCGGGTCCAGGCACAGCCAAACCCACCCTGTAGCTAAGAATGTCCAGCCATAAAATATAAAAAAGAGAATGCAGGAACTAGCCACTGCTATCAGGGCAGACCAAATGGCCATCTGGCAGGATGGCACCTCCCTATAGATCCCCATAAATCATACATTGACCAGGTGTCCTGCTGACCTCGAGAAGTCCCAAGCCCTTGTGCCTCCCTACACCTTAGCATGCACATATTACCCTGTTAATTTGTAATCATCCCGCCAACATTTAAATAAGCCTATCATGTGTAATGGCCCAAATTCTTTTGGCTCCCCTGTTTTTGGTTTGTGGTTTTTGCCTTTATATGCCTGTAAAAAGTTTGGGCCGGGGTTGAACTTCCCTGCCCCCTGTGCAGTGCATGAGATTCGACCCCAGCATGCTGGCTTGGGCGCTCCTTTTTTGTTTGTGTGTTTGTGTGAGATTAAAGCTTGTATAGTTACAGCGAGTTCCGCCTCAGTGTCCTACTGGGTGCGCACCTCCCTGAAGAGGGACTCACTGAAGGGGTCTTTCATGTGGTGGATCGGCTGGGAGATGTGTGACCACCCAGGGGTCCTAGACCCACTTGGAGGTAAGGCCCTCTATCTTGTCTTGGTTTTGTCTCTATATTCTGTCTGAAAATCTTGTGAGATCACAGTTTCAGTTTTGCAAACTCTCTTATGAGACAGTGCTTCGAAGGGAGAGCAAAGTGGATAAGGACAGATGTGTCTAGGTGTCCACCATTTGTTCGCCCTGGGAGACTTTCAGGGAAGTCAGGGGGAGGGCCAGGGATGCCTAGTGAACCTCCTCGGGAAAAGTCAGGGATAAATTTTCTCCTTGACGATCTGTTTCTGAGACCTGATACTAGGCCGTCTGATTCTTTTCAGGAACTCTGGTTGACACAGAGTAGGCAACCGGTTTTGCTTTTGAGTCTTGTAGCCTTTGTAATTGTTTTTAACATGTGTGTGACAGAGCTTAACATGGGAAAGACTGTGACGACCCCACTAACACTTACTCAGAACCATTGAACAGACGTTATGACTAGGGCCAACAATCTTTTCTTTGATGTCAAGAAGGGACCTTGGCAAACTTTTTGCTCCTCTAAATGGCCAGCTTTTGGTGTGGGCTGGCCTTCGCAGGGAAATTTTAGCTTGCCTGTTATTCTAGGTGTCAAGTTATTTTTCAGATTGCAGGAGGGCATCCTGATCCGGTACCTTATATAATTGTGTGGCAGG
The DNA here is from genome assembly GCF_000001635.26 of Mus musculus. Lineage (NCBI taxonomy): Eukaryota > Metazoa > Chordata > Mammalia > Rodentia > Muridae > Mus > Mus musculus. The sequence continues at coordinate 66,587,508 of NC_000087.7, read as the reverse complement.
ATCTGGTACAAAATCTGCCACCCTGACTGGGTTCCTGGACTTCCGGAGCAGAGGCAGCGATGGTGGCAGTAGCCATGAAACCGAAAATGATGCATGCGGGTCTGCCAGAGCACGTTCCATTGGCCCCCCTGAGTATCTATCCTGAAATTGATGATGCCTTTTTCATTGACTCCTTCCCACCCCCTTACCCCCAAAGAACTTCTAATCCTGATCCCTCACAACTGCCCACCCCAGCAGACCCCAGGGTGGCCTCTGTGACAGGACCGTTGGGAGGGACTCCTAGCTGCAAAGGCCATAGTTCAGAGGGAAGTGAATCTAAACCAGATCCACTGTTGCTTTGCCTTTAAGAGCTTATGTAGGAGGACCTTCCCATGCCCCGGGGCAGTTAGTCCCATTGCAGTACTGGCCATTTTCATTGATAGATATGTTGGCAGATATGTATAACAGATATGTATAACTAATCACTCCTCTTTCTCATAAAATCCCTCAGGCTTAACAGGACTCCTTGAGTTCCTAATGTTCTCCTACCAGCCCACTTGGGATGACTGCCAGCAAGTTTTGCAGGTCCCCTTTAGAACTGAAGAGAGAGAGAGGATCCTGCTAGAAGCCAGATAAAAACGTCCCAGGACCAGATGGGACCCCCACTAATCTCCCCAACCTTATAAATGCAGCTTTCCCCTTGGCCCGTTCTGCCTGAGAGTTCAATACTGTGAAAGATAGGGAGCGTCTCACAGTCTACTGATGGACTCTAGTGGCAGGGATAGAGCGGGCTGCAGGGTTACCCACCAATTTGGCCAAGGTAAGAGAAGTCCTTCAGGGTTCAATGGAGCTGCCCTCCGTTTTCTTAGCACGACTAATGGAGTCTTATAGGAGATAGCCCCATTTGATCCCTCTTAGGAGGGACAGCAGGCAGCTGTAGCCATAGCTTTTATTGGTCAGTCTGCCTCTGATATTAAGAGAAAGTTACAGAGGTTAGAGGGTCTCCAAGATTATACTCTGCAAGATTTAGTAAAAGAAGCTGAGAAAGTATACCACAAGAGAGAGACTGAGGAAGAAAAGCAAAAGAGAGAAGAGAAAGAGGTAGAGGAAAGAGAAATCCGGCATGAACGCCAGCAGGATAGGAACTTGACTAAGATTTTGGCCGCAGTGGTAGGTGGAGAAAGTTCAGAGAAGGGTCAGTCAGGGAACCTGCGCAACAGGACAAGAAGACCCCCAGGAGAACAGAGACCTCCACTTGAGAAAGACCAATGCACATACTGCAAGAAAAAAGAATATTGGGCCAGAGACTGCCCAAAGAAGAAGCAGAGGGGCCCCAAAGTATCTGCCCTTGAAGAAGACAAGGGAAGTCGGGGCTCGGTCCCCCTCCCCAAGCCTAGGGTAACTCACTCTGTGGAGGGGACCCCCGTTAATTTTCTAATAGACACAGGAGCTGAATATTCAGTCTTGACTGAACCTTTAGGACAATTAGGATCAAAGAAGATTTTAGTTATGGGAGCCACTGGTAGCAAGCTTTATCCCTGGACAACCAAAAGGATTTTAGACATAGGAAAAAATAAAGTGACACATTCTTTTCTTGTGATACCTGAGTGCCCAGCACCCCTGCTAGGCTGGGAACTTTGGAAAAAATTGAAAGCACAAGTCCAGTTTACTTCTGACGGACCTGAGGTATCATGGAAGAAGAATCCAGTGGCATGCTTAGTTTTAAATTTAGAAGAAGAATATCACCTCCATGAACAGAAATCTGAGACTTTACCCTTAAAAGAATGATTGACAGGTTTTCCAGAGGTTTGGGCAGAGCAGGCTGGGATGGAATTAGCTAGGCAAGTGCCACCCAACATAGTCGAGCTAAAAATGGCTGCCAAACCCGTTTCAGTCAGGCAATACCCCATGAGTCAAGGGGCTAAAAACAGCATTCGACCACATATCCAGAGACTGTTATAACAGGGTATATTGGTCCCGTGCCAGTCCAATTGGAATACCCCCTTCCTGCCAGTGTGTAAACATGGGACAAATGACTATCTGCCTGTCCAGGACTTAAGAAATGTCAATAAGCGGGTACAGGACATTCACTCAACTGTGCCCAACTCTCACAACTTGCTGAGTTCCTTACCACCTGAACGGTCCTGGTACACTGTCCTGGATTTGAAAGATGCCTTTTTCTGTCTCAGATTACACCTGAGCAGTCAACTTCTGTGTGCTTTTGAGTGGCGAGTCCCTGAAGGAGGATATACGGGTCAGCTAATCTTGACTAGGCTGCCACAGAGGTTCAAAAATTCACCCACTTTTTTTGATGAAGTGGTCCACCACAACCTTATGCCCTTTAGGGAACAGAACCTCCAAATTTCTCTCCTATAGTATGGAGATGATTTAATCCTTTCAGCTTCAACCCAGGAACTGTGCCTTGACAGGATCAAGAAGCTTCTAAATGAAAAAAGTGAATTGGTGTACCAATAAGAAAGCTCAGCTATGCCATATGGACTTGACCTACCTAGGATACTCCCTCCGAGAAGGAAAGCAGTGGTTCACCGAAGCTCGAAAGAAGACTGTGATGCAGATCCCAACCCCCACCACTCTGTGACAAGCACGTGAGTTTCTGGGAACGGCAGGCTTTTGTAGACTCTGAATACCAGGGTCCACAATGTTGGCGGCATCTCTGTACCCACTCACTAAAGAAAAAGTCCCGTTCACCTGCACAGAGGAACACCAAAAAGCCTTTAACAGCATAAAGGCTGCTCTGCTTGCAGCCCAGGCTTTGGCCCTGCCAGATTTGACTAAGCCTTTCACCATATACGTTGATGAGCCAGCTGGAGTAGCCAGCAGAGTCCTGACTCAGACTCTGGGGCCGTGGAAGAGGCCAGTGGCCTACCTGTCTAAAAAATTGGACCCAGTTGCCAGTGAATGGCCCTCCTGCCTAAAAGCCATCGCTGCAGTAGCCCTACTTGTTAAAGATACTGGCAAGCTTACTCTAGGTCAGCATGTGAGTGTAATCACTCCCCATGCGTTAAAGAGTATTGTATGACAGCCCCCTGACCATTGGATGACAAATGCCCGGATGACCCACTACCAGAGCCTGTTGCTAAATGACCGAGTGACTTTTGCCCTACCTGCCATCCACAATCCTACCACCCTCCTCCCCAAGACGGATGCCTCTACCTGGGTACACCAATGTGCTGATATCCTGGATGAAGAAACTGGATCGAGAAAGGATCTGACTGACCAAACTTGGCCAGGTGTGCCTGACAGGTACACAGATGGTAGCAGCTTTGTGGTGGAGGGAAAATAAAGAGCGGGAGAGGCAGTGGTTGACAGAAAACATGTAATTTGGGCAAGTTAACTTCCAGAAGGAACTTCGGCTCAGAAGGCTGAGCTCCTGACGCTAACTAAAGCTCTGCGGCTGGCAGAAGGTAAGGCAATCAATATTTACACTGACAGCCACTATGCTTTTGCCACAGCTCACATTCATGGGGCCATCTATAGACAAAGGGGGCTACTTACTTCGGCAGGCAAGGAAATCAAAATAAAGAAGAAATCTTGGCCCTCCTAGAGGCTATACACATGCCCAAGAACTGGCCATCATCCTCTGCCTTGGCCATCAAAAGGAGCAAGGTGCTGTAGCCCAGGGAAATCAGATGGCAGGTTGGGTGGCCAAACAGGTGGTACAAGGCATCCCTGCGCTTCCTGTAGAGAGTATAGAAGAACCAAAAGGGACCCCAGAGATCAGTTTTGAATACACCTCCATAGATTATGAGATGATTGAAGATCTTGAAGAACAAGGGAAGTCCAAAGGATTTAGCTACCATGGGATAGCAAGAACAAAAGAAGGAAAAATTATTTTGCCCTATAGAGAAGGAAAGGCATATGTAAAACGCATCCATCCCTTGACACATCAGGGAGCAAAGAAATTGTGTGATTTAATCCAGTCCTCAAACTATTATGTGCTCAGGCTACTAGACGAACAAGTAACTAAATCCTGCTAGTGTGTTGCCTAATTAATGCTGCAGGCCCCTTTAATGAACAAGGAAAACGACAACTGGGGGATAGACCTGGAGTTTACTGGGAAGTAGACTTCACTGAGATCAAACCAGGAAAATATGGTAATAAATAGTTACTAGTTTTCATAGACACTTTCTCAGGATGGGTAGAAGCCTTCCCCACCAAGTCTGAAACTGCTCAGGTGGTGACCAAGAAGATCGTTGAAGAGATCCTACCCTGGTTTGGGATCCCCAGTGTAATATGCTTGGAAAATGGGCCTGCATTTGTTGCCCAGGTAAGTCAGGAATTAGCCACACATTTGGGGAACAATTGGAAGTTAAATTGTGCTTATAAACCCCAGAGATCAGTAGAGGTAGAAGGAATGAACAGGACTCTAAAAGAAACCCTAACTAAATTAGCTTTTGAGACCAGTGGTAAAGACTGGGTGACCCTCCTTCCCTTTGTGCTCCTTAGGGCCCGAAACACACCTGGGTGTTTCGGCATTACTCCTTATGAAATTCTACATGGGGGACCACCCCCCTTGACCGAGTCTGATGAGATATTGAATTCCAGTGCTGACTCTTCCTCACCCTCTTCTCTGTTTACCCATTTAAAGGCCTTAGAAGTTGTCAGAACACAGATCTGGGACCAGATTAAAGAAGCATACACACCAGGGAGCAGTGCAGTGCCCCACAGGTTCCAGGTCGGGGACTCAGTTCTGGTCTGACAACATCGAGCTGGCATGCTTGAGCCACGGTGGAAGGGACCTTATCTAGTGCTGCTGACCAGCGCCAAGGTCGCAAAGGTAGACAGGATCGCTGCCTGGATCTACGCATCCCACATAAAAAAAAGGCACCCAACCAGGATGAAGACGACCTCAGAGAAAATTGGACAGTGGCCGCTACTGATAATTCTCTTAAACTGTGCCTTCGCTGTACACCAACCTTGGGTAATAATCCTCACACTCTTATGACCCTGACATGGGAGGCCATCTCTCAAGCTGGAGATACTGTATGGAGTACTTCAAAGGCCCCCCCCCTTATACATGGTGTCCCCCTCTGTTTCCTGAAATCTGTGCCCTGATAGATGGATTAGATGCCTGGGATATCCCTGAAGAGTCACATGAAACGGTGCCCCAAGATGAGGTAATCTATCACAAGCAGCCATATCACCAGGGGTTAAGTTCCCAAGGAAAGTACATTGCAAATATACCAGGCTGTAGTAGCAGGTCTCAACAGAGGAGACTTTGTCAGGAGCCCTTTTATGTCTGTCCCAGGGATAGGGCAAATAAAAAAGAGGCTCGCTGGTGTGGGGGAATAGAGGGCATCTTCTGTAGTCAGTGGAGATGTGAAACCACTGGTACCACTCATTGGGACCCTTCCTCTAGCTTGATATTATTATAGTATCCAGATGAAATAAGGGCCATGATTCCTTAAACATCACTTTTACTCAAAAAGCAAAAGAGACAAAAAAGATTGGATAAGGGGAAGACTGTGGGGCCTAACATTTTATGTGACAGGGACAGGCCCTGGATTCACATTTAAGATTCGGCTAAAGATGAAGTGTCCCCCAACCCAGGCAGTAGGACCTACCCCCGTTCTTGTTAAAAAACCTCCAATGCCCCTTCCCAGACCTACTTTTCCCGGACCTACCCTAGTTGTTCCAGCTATTCCAACAGAAGTCTATACCCCTTCCTCAGACCTGAAACTTACATTGCCCCTACTCCCCCAGATACTGAAAACCGTCTGTTTAGTCTGGTACAGGGGGCTTTTTGGTACGCAATTGTACCAATCCCAACATCACTAAGTCTTGTTGGCTGTGTTATGCCTCCATTCCCTCATATTATGAGGGAGTTGCTCAAGTCAAGACAAACAATAAGGCTGAGGACAATTCTCAGTGTCCTTGGGGAGAAAACAGAAAACTAACATTAGCAGCTGTCTCGGGAAATGGACTTTGCCTGGAACAAGTCCCACATGACAAACGGTAACTCTGTAATCAGACTCATCATCACCAGTCTTCCAATAATAGAGGTCAGTACTTAGTCCCTCCCTTAGTCACAGTATGGGCTTGCAACACTGGACTCACTCCCTGTGTATTTACATCTGTTTTTAATACTTCTAAAGATTATTGTCGTTTAGTTCAGAGTGTTCCTAGGCTTCTGTATCATGATGACAGTTTTTTGTCAATGGATTCAACCACTGGACCCGGTATAAAAGGGAACCCATTACCATGACCTTAGCAGTGCTTTTGGGTCTAGGAACAGCAGCTGGGGTCGGCAAAGGCACAACTGCCTTGATACAGACCCCCCACTATTTTCATGAATTGCACAACCGCTATGGATGCAGACCTAGGAGCACTAGAGCAGTCCATCACCAAACTTGAAGAATCTTTGACCTCGCTACAGAACAGGAGGGGGCTAGATCTACTTTTTCTCAAAGAAGGTGGACTCTGTGCCGCACTAAAAGAAGAGTGTTGTTTTTATGTAGACCATTCTGTTCTTATAAGGGACTCCATGGCTAAGCTCAGAAAAAGGTTAGAAAAATGAAGCAAAGAAAGAGAAGCGTATTAAGGATGGTATGAAAATTGGTTTAACAGGTCTCCCTGTTTTACGACACTGATTCCACCCTGGCAGGCCCTCTGATTATTTTTTCCTCCTGCTTTCTTTTGGGCCATGTATTTTAAATAAGCTGGTTGCTTTTGTTAAAGATAAAATAAACACCATACAAGTCATGGTCCTCAGACAGCAATATCAACAAGAAGAAAGGTCGTTCTAAGATTAGAGCTATCCACTAAAAGAAGTGGGAAATGAACAGCAAAAACTTATAATTTTGGGTCTTATAGCATTGTGGTATGTAAGTTCAAGAAATTCAGGGCTGAAGAATAGACCCAGGCGGGTCCAGGCACAGCCATACTCACCCTGTAGCTAAGAATTTCCGGCCATAAAAGATTAAAAAGAGAATGCAGGAACTAGCCACTGCTATCAGGGCGGACCAAATGGCCATCTGGCAGGATGGCACCTCCCTATAGACCCCATAAATCATACATTGACCAGGTGTCCTGCTGACCTCGAGAAGTCCCAAGCCCTTGTGTCTTTCTCCATTTTAGCAGGTACATATTACCCTGCTAATTTTTAATCATCCTGCCGCCATTTAAATAAGCCAATTATGTGTAATGGCGCAAATTCTTTTGGCTCCCCTGTTTTTGGTTTGTGGTTTTTGCCTTTATAAGCCTGTAAAAAGTTTGGGCTGGGGTTGAACTCCCCTGCCCCCTGCGCGGTGCATGAGTTTCGTCCACAGCATTCTGGCTTGAGCGAACCTTTGTTGTTTGTGTGTTTGTACGCCATTAAAGCCTTGTATAATTACAGTGAGTTCGGTCTCAGTGTCCTACTGGGTGCGCGCTTGCCCGAGAAGGGACTCCCCACGGGGGTATTTCAGTAGGTTTTCTGAATAAGTTTGTATTACATGGAAAAAAAAAAAAGATTTATTATATTCATTTCCTTCCTTCTCATGGTGTTTAATGCATATATAATGCAATTGAATACTGCACATTCGGATTATTAACAGTTTTATACCAAGTTCCAAATTTAACATACCACGAAATGAGAAAGCGTACAATATATATTCCAATCATGAATAAGCAAATGAATGTAGGGAAATAGTTTTCAGGTACTAAGATACATAGCTATTAAGACATGATCAGAACAATTTAGATCAGAGGATATTAGCCTAACCCCTATGACTTAAATTTCCCCTTGGCTGTATACTCAGAGCTCTGTGTCCTGTCTGTTGCTGATTGGAACAATGCTTTGTTTTTCAGTAGCTTCCTGCATGAATTTAACATGGTCATACACTATAGACCGTCTTAGCAGGAATCAACTTAATGTGGATCTAGGAATCTGTTACCTGTAGAGAAGGGCCTCTCTGTTAAGAATGATCAGTGACCATTGTACCTCATTGTTTCTACAGAGGATCCTAAAGGGTGCATAACCTGCTGTGAAAAAGATCTAGGCCCTCTAATCCATGACACAAGCCTAGTTTCCATTTGTTCAGTTATGTCAGATTTTGTACTAATATATTCAGGCAAAGTAATTACTGTTATATATCTGTTCTATCCAAGATTTTAATACTATTGGTTGCTATTTTGCATTGAATCCTAGAGCTGATGAACCAAGTAAAGAACACTGGGAAATCACCTAGATAAAAGAGATAAAGTGTGTGATGGTTACACCTTGTAATGGCAATGACTCTTTGAATTAAGAGGCCTTAAAAAGAAATGAAATAGAAACTTGAGTTTCTCAGTAATGTGAGTCACTCTGGTATCAGGTCTCTTTAGCCTGAGGATACAAGAGAAGACTCTAACCAACATCATTGACAGTCTTGGTCTTAGGTCATCATGATATCCCTTTCGATGATCCCAAGTGTATCACAATATAATAAGTAGACCCACCAAAGGCAATAAAGTAAAGACAGCACTAATCACTGAGTCCTAGGCATGCTAAATGCTAGGCAGTCACTCTGTCACCTGAGCTATGTACAGACTCTGTTCCCAATATTCACAGATTTAAGTTTTTTCCAATGAAGCCTAGAAGCTGCTTTCGAAGGAAGATGTGTTCTATGACTATGTCCTAGCACAGTCTGCTGGAAATGGCACCTCAGTTTCTGGTCAGTACTAGGAGAGCAACAGCAGGGAGGTAAAAGCTATTCACTATTGCGTCCCGCTCGACCGGCAAGAAAGATACAACAAACTAGAATCTTCCACAGCAAGAGCTTTATTGCTTGCTTATCAGGAAGATCCCGAACCGGGAAAATGGCGCTGCTTTTATAACCTGCAGCGTGACATTTCAGCACCTGATATGGCATGACAGCTCCTGATTCATTGCTTGCCCATCACCTGAATATTTCACCCCGAGAATGGGAGTGACTAGGAGTGAATTCACTCTCGCACCTTCGTACAAGGCTTCTTTACTGGTTAGCCACAGCGGAGGCCCGCGCCATCTTATAATGGCGATTGCTCGCGGCACACACGGCTCTCCTCAGAGATTACTGGTGGCATGCACGAGATTGCTCGCAGTACGTACCTGCTCTCCACATCTTCCCCTTTTTATTTTATTAAAACTTGAGGCTGGTCTAGGCCTGTGTAACTTTGCCCATCCACTGTGGCTCCTGTCTTAGGTCATTCCTTCAATGTCACAGACTTTCCTGTCATAGGGTAACCATATCGCCACCGGGCCCCGTGTCTTAGGTTGATCTGTGCATGAGGAAAGTTGCCCGTCCCTGGATACCACAGTGCTATGTGACATTAACTACTAAATAAACTAGGGCGAACTCTATAAAAGAGGACAGCCACCAATGTCAATTAATTTTTGAGCATAGATAGCCAGATTCCAGGGAAGGCCCCTTGCTTGATGGCAGCAAGTGCTTGGGTTATCAAAACCTTGTCACGTGTTTGTTGGGTTCTGAGCTTGCAAACCAACCAGAGCATGACCACAAGTCCACAGCAGGTGGCAACGCCAAATAAACCTACCCCCACCCATTCCTTAAAATAAGAAAAGGCAGATGAAATCCAGGAGGAGAGGACCTCTGTCAATGACAGGTCCACTCGTGTTGAGTTGATCTTTAGAACGGCCGCTCTAAGGACCTCAAGGGTCTCATCGAATCTTTCAGAGCAGTTTCCTGCAAGATATAAAGAAACCTGTCTAGACAAATTAGCTGCATAAGTAAAATTTCATATTGGACACTGGTAATGCACAGAGCTTCCAGTTTTCTTTCACAACCCAACTGGGCCATCTGGTATAGAACACCTATCTGTTCTTCCGCCAGGTCAAGGTACTGATTCAAAGTCATCAGCCCTCCCTTTAACTTGGTACTAGCAGAAGTTTGGACAGTGATGGCATCAGCCAGATCTGCTGAAAGCTGATTTAATTTTGTGGCTGATTGAACCGCACTAACCATAGCATACCCTGCAGCTGTAGCAGCAGCTGCACTGGCTGAAATTGCTATGATCACGGCAGCAGTAATGCCAAAATCTCTCTTTTTTCAAAACATAGATAAGATGGAGGGTGTATCCACCAGAACAGGGATCCAACGTGGGATCCGTGCCACCATGGCACGGGTGTTCTTTGTTACATCCCAACATTGAGAAATCCAACAATTATCATTGGAACAGATTTCAAATGAATCATTTGAAAGAATAAACAAGAAAGCGGGGTAAACACAGACTGTGGTAGATGGATAATTAATCTGGTTTACCAAAGTTTTATTAAACCCAGTGATCTCTGCACTGGTATTACTATATCCATAAGAGTCCAGGGAGGCATCATGTATTCCCCAATACTGAGCAAATCTTGAGATGCCAGTAAAAGAAGCCTTTCCAACTGCTCCTCCCTGGATAAAGATCAAAGGATTGAGTTCTGTACAACTGCCATTGACTCCACAAAGCTCCCACTTGTGAAAGGGATGCATTCTAATGTCCTGTATGAAAAGTCCCTTTTTCATAACAAATTCCTTCTCTGGGTTATCTATCATGTTGGGAGAAAAGGAAAAGGTTTTACTCTGATCTGCCCAATGAGTGATGGAGGATTGACAATCAGACCAAGGCAGGATCAGCCCTTCATCTTCCAAACTACAATGAGGGGCTATTTTTGGTTGGTGTGGACGTTTTTTGTCTGAAAAGTTAGGTGGTAGAAATGTACCATTAACCCAATTTACCTCGTGCCAAAAGGTCCGATTTGTAAAGGTTATCTCTACATTGGAAGTATCTTGGGTTGTGCTCATGCAACCTCCTCTATGCTCATTAAACTTCCCCAAAGCTCGGGCTGTGAGGTTGATACAATTTCCTGGTCCATTAATTCGAAAACATAAAGAACCCTGTTCTAGTAAAGTGCGATTTTCTCCTAATGGTGCTCAGGTTGGGATCATAGGGTAAATATGGCAAATCCACTGTTTTATCAGTAGTAAAGAATTTTGGAAAAACTATAGCATCATAGCGAACTGGCATTGGTTTAGGGAAAGTTGAGAGAATAGCCCATCTCTGCTGGCCCATTATACTAGGAACCTGAGACAAGTTCAGCATTGTCAGGATCAGGAACAGTCCTCGGGAGGTCAGCATCTTCTGCACCATCCTTGATGAATATCCTGGGGATGAGTCATTCCGGCAGCCAAAATGGGTTGTCTTCACTCTGTGAAAAAACACAAACAGCTCCCCGGGATCTGATTAAGATAGGATCAGGGCCTTTCCAGAGACTAGTTAAAACATCCTTCCGTTTGACCATTTCTTTTGGTCTATCAGGGTTTGAGTTATGTCGCTCAGCTGCAGAGTGTCCCTGCTCGTCGAGATTCAAAAAATTAAGTGTAAAGAGTGCCATAAATACTGCTACTCTTGGCACTGAGGGCAGAGTCTCATCAAATCCCCCTTTCTGTTTTATAAGATTTGAGTTTGCGGTGGGCACATTCCACAATGCCTTGTCCTTGAGTATTATAAGGAAGGCCAGTCAAATGAGTGACATCCATTTGATGACAAAATTGTTGAAATTAAGTAGAATTATATGCTGGCCCATTATCCGTTTTTAGAATTGTGGGCTTGCCCCACACACTCCACGCTTCTAGGCAGTGCTGTATAACATGAGAGGCTTTTTCACCTGTTAAAGGTGTGGCAAATATTACACCAGAGCAGGTGTCAATAGAAACATGTAAATATTGATTTCTCCCAAAGGAGGAAATATGACTGACATCCATTTGCCAGACCTGTAATGTCCTGACGCCACGATGATTTACCCCTACATGAGGAGTAGGTAAAAATTGACAACAGTTTTGACATTGGGTGACAATGTCACGAGATTCTTTCCTGGTTAAAGTAAAACGGTGGTGTAATGTCTCAGGTGTCACATGAAAGCATTCATGAAATTCTCTTGCAGCCTCTGCCTGTGAGGACAAAGCAGCAGCCACGATTCTAGTGGCTTTGTCTGCTAAGTCATTTCCATGAGACATGAGGCCAGGAAGGCCAGAATGACCTCAAACATGAGTAATATAGACAAGATGTCTTCTGTATAACAAGGCTGACTGAATCTTTTGAAAAATGTGAGCAAGCTTACTAGTTGGTTTAATTAAGCCTGCAACTTCAAGCATATTAACTGCATTGAACACATATAAGGAATCAGATACAATATTGAGCGGTCCCAGGAAAGTTTCAAGGACTTCTAGAACTACCAAACACTCTACAACATGGGGTGATGAATCATTATATTGTTTAGATGTTACTTGGCCATTTACTACATATGCACCTATACCAGATTTGGATCCATCTGTATACACTACTACCCCATCCGGAAGTGGGTGTTTGACTGTTATTATTGGAAACACTATAGCTTGGCTTAAGGCAAATTGTAAAATTGTATGTTTTGGATAATGGTTATCAATTTGTCCTGAATAGGAGGCAACCAAGACTGCCCAATCGTTGGTTGTTGCTGCCAGGGTTTGAACTTGAGCAGAAGTATAAGGTACACTTACTATATAAGGTTCTTACCCGAAATAAGTAATGGCTGCTTTTATCCCCCTAAGTGCAAGTTGAGCAACTGCATTAGGATACCACTCAATGATTTTTGCAGGGGAAGCATTAGGATGGACCCACAACAAGGGCCCATTTTGCCATAAGACCACTGTTGGTAACTGTGCAGTTTTTAATATGCACAATTCAAATGACTTTGACTCGTCAATGCGTTGTAATTGAGCATCTTGTAGGGCCTTTTCTACAATTTGTAAAGCTTGACATGCAGCTGGGGTAAGTGCTCTGTGGGAGGAGATATGGGTATCTCCCTCTAATATGTCAAATAAGGGCTTTAATTCTGCTGATGGAATTTTCAAAAAGGGTCTCAGCCAATTAATATCTCCTAACAATTTTTGAAAATCATTCAAGGTATGTAGTTGATCTTTGCGAATCTCTAATTTTTGAGGAACAATTTTGTCAGGATAAATAAGTGACCCTAGGAAGGCTCCCATTCGAGCAACTTGCACCTTTTCGGTGGCCACCTGCAATCCCCATTGCCCTAACGTTTTTATTAATATAAGGTATGCATCTTGCAATAACTCTGAATATTTATGGCAAATCAAAATGTCATCCATATAATTTATCACCTGTAATGATGGAAAATGTTCTCTAACTGACTTAAGTGCCAATTGTACATACAGTTGACACATGGTGGGGCTATTCGCCATCCCCTGAGGTAGGACCTTCCATTGGTATTTTTGATCTGGCTCTAAGTAATTAATGGCTGGGATCGTAAATGCAAATCTTTGCCTATCTTGAGGGCATAAAGGTATAGAGAAAAAGCAATTTTTAATGTCTAGGATTATAATTTCCCAATTTTTGGGTAAGGCAGAAAGTAATGGTAGCCCTTGCTGAACTGGTCCAAACAGATGCATTTGCGCATTAATTGCTCTAAGATCATGTAATAAGCGCCATTTGCCAGATTTTTTCTTAATTACGAAAATAGGTGTATTCCAGGGTGAGTTAGAAGGCTCTAAATGCCCCAAGTGTAGCTGTTCAGAAATTAGTTTTGTGGCTGCTTCTAATTTTTCAGAGGAGAGAGGCCATTGGGGAACCCATACAACTTCCTCTGTAAGCCATGGTATGGGCATGGAACCCTCAACAGCTGTCTCTAGAAAAAATCCAAACCTTGTCTCCCATTATTACCTTTTTGAGGGATAGGTTCAAGTTTACCCTGCTCTCCTTTTCCTAATCCCCTTCCTTCTTTATAGCATATTTTCTTAATCATTCGAACAGCTTGTGGCGAGCATGCATTAGTTAAGGTCAGTCCTAGTGCCTGTAAGATGTCTTTCCCCCAGAGATTTACTGGGAGTGGTAAGACATAAGGAGTGAATCATCCCATTTGACCTTCAGGCGCTGTCCAGCTCAAAGTACGGGAACTAATAGTGGGACAGGACTGATAACCGAAACCTTGCAAAGAATGTGATGACTGAATAACTGGCCAAGTTTTCGGCCACCAGTGAGAAGAAATAATACTTTTGTCTGCTGCTGTGTCTAAAATCCCCTTAAATTGTTTCCCTTCTATAACTAACTCTAAAGAAGGCCTGGAATCTAAAGGCATTATTAAATAGGCCGAATCATTTCAAGTAGAACCAATCCCTCTGGTAGCTTGAGGGACACCAGAAGAGGGAAAACAGCCATGTAGGCTTGGCTGAATTACTAACTGAGCTATTCTATCTTTTTGTGAAATAGAAACGACACCCTGAGGACAGGAACAGAGAACTTGAAGTCCCCCTTCATAATCTTGACCCACATCTCCAGGGTGAACAATAAGACCTTGTAGTGAAAGGGAAGCCCTGCCCAATATTAGGCCGACACTCCCAGATGGCAGAGGTCCTTTATAGTCAGTAGGAATAGGCTGCTCTCCCATTTGAGGGATCAGCATGAATTGGGTGGTGGTACGGAGGTCCAATCCAGCTGAGCCTTCTGTTGCCCTGCGGACTGTGGGGTCCACCTTTCGCCTGTCGTAGTCCCGTATGTTTTCGGGCCCTAAGACCTGAGGGCCCTGTCCTGGTTTTTTGAAATGGTGTCATTATCTACTGCTTTAGGGAATCCTGGCTGCAGGAGCCTGCCTCGAATGTCCCTGATTGAACGACAAGCGCTAGTCCAATGATATCATTTTCCACACTTAGTGCACAATCCTGGTGCTCTCCTTTTAACAAGGGCTCTACAGTCCTTTTTTAAGTGTCCTGGTTTGCCACGATTATAGCAGAGTTTGAGCTCAGCCATGTCAGGGCATTTTTGCACTTGTAGAATGGCAGCTGCTAAACCTGCATTAGTGAGTGGCCCACCAAGTTCACGGCAAACCTTTGACCAGTCCTGCAGTCCCTTGCTTTTTCCAGGTGTAATAGCTGCCCTGCATTCCTGGGTAGCCTGTTCATATATCAACTGTTCAATTAAAGGCATAGCTGCTTTTGTATCTCAAAATATTCTCCCTGCTGCCTCTGTCATTCTAGCCACAAAAATTGAGTATGACTCCTGGTAGACCTGAGTGATCTTGGTCAAATGCCCACTTGCCTCTCCCTTCTTAGAGAGTGCCTTACATGCCTTAACAGCGGCAGCTGAGATCTGGGCGTATGCTCCCCAATAATAATCTGTTTGGTTAGCAGCATGCTGTCCCTGACCTGTAAGCAATTCAAATGTCCATGTCCTTTGGTTTCCTTCCATGGTGGCATTGGCCCTTGCCTGCGTCTGACGGGAGTCCTGCCACAAAACTTTCCATTCAAGATACATCCCCATACTGGGGGCTGCAGCTTTTACTACAGTCTGGCAATCACCAGGAGTCATAGTGTGAGTTGCAAGCCTTTCAACTTGTGCTACAGTGAAATTAGCTCTGACTCCATAACACGGACTGTTTCTGCAAGCTCCTTAATCTGTATATATTCTACTGGAGCGTGAACACGCCCTCCCTCAGCTCTTTCAAAAACTGGAAATGCCTGTTGTATCTTCCTCTGTTCCTCTTTTCGTATAAATGAGTCTGAATGATACCTCTGCACATAAGGCTCAGAATGGTGCCTCTGCACATAAGGCGGAGGTGCACTAGAACCCTGAATTTGCATATCCGAAGACTGCGCAATGATTTGACATTTGTCTCTAGCTGCTTTCATGTTATTCTGTAACTGATTAACTCGTCTTTCATCTGACTGGTATCTTTCTCCCTCACAACCTGTCGCTTTCTTCTCTAAGTCTGTTTCCTCATAGGAGCTAAGTTCCTTATCTGATTCTGAGCTACTGACAGCTAGCTGCTTAAACTCATCTAGTGGTGGGTAGAGGCTTCTTTCCTTATGTGCCTCTCCAGCTCGATCTCCCTTCTTCTCTCCCTTTCCATCCCTTTTTCTAATCTCTCCCCAGGTATTTTCCCTGACATTCTCTTTTCCTCTGTCTCAAGGCTCATGGAAAGGCCTAAATTCTTCAGTGCACTTTGTTTCCTCTCTATTTTTAATCTCTCTCTCCCTGATCTACCTCTGATAGACTTTCTTGAATTTCGTCCAGAACTTTCTGCCCTGCTTCTACCATTTGCTGACAATCCTCATCTGTTAAACATGATTTCACCAATTTCATAGCAGCATAATCCCTGCTTTAAGTTTGCCTTTCTGCTGTTCCCTAACTAGATCTCCTTTCAGTTTGTCCCAAGAGGCAACAGTTAATGACAATGAGCAAGCATACCATGGTGCAACACGGTCTATCTCTCTGACAAATCCCTCTTAGGTCTTAGTGGCTATTTTTAGGCCACACTGCTTCAGGACTGAGCGTAAGCCCACTACTATAGAATGGGAGATTCCCATACTGCCGCTGTCCAGGCCTGACCGGGCCTGAAATTGGTTGCTGTCCAGGCGCTGTCCAGGCCTGACTGCGACTAAGAACCAGTCAACAGTTCCAGTGGTGGAAACAAAACGAAACCAAAAGGAAAAGTGTAATCGCCATGCAAACAATCAAAAGGGCTTCTAACTCTGGAGAAATTTCAAGATTGTACGTATCTTGTAGAGCCTTTTGTCCCACAGTTCTGATTCTGCCCCGTGAATGAGGGATCTTCCTTGCGCCGGTGTGATGACAGTTCCCGGGTTTTGGCACCACTTATTGCGTCCAGCTCGACCAGCAAGAAAGATGCAACAAACCAGAATCTTCCTCAGCAAGAGCTTTATTGCTTGCTTCTCAGGAAGATCCCGATCCGGGAAAATGGCACTGCTTTTATAACCAGCAGTGTGACGTTTCAGCACCTGATATGGCATGACAGCTCCTGATTCATTGCTTGCCCATCACCCCACTATTACACCCCGAGAATGGGAGTGACTAGGAGTGAATTCACTCTCGCACCTGCGTACAAGGCTTGTTTACTAGTTAGGCACTGTGGAGGCCCGCACCATCTTATAATGGTGATTGCTCACGGCACACATGGCTCTTCTCAGAGATTACTGGCGGCACGCACGTAATTGCTTGCAGCACGTACCGGCTCTCCACAATTCACCACGATATCTGCAGTCCCTTCTATGAATAGTCTGTTGTAACCTGGAGAATTCTGGTCATCCACTCTGATACCACTACTGTTGTAGCAACTTGAACTTCTCTTAAACCAGTCAGTCCCTTTCTATAGAGATGATTCATCCCTGAAGCATCTACATGGGAGAGAGAATGGGGAGCATAGAAATCAGAGAGAGGCAGAAGTAATCTAGACTTCAAGTTGAGAAAAGAAAAAGTGGTCCTGGGGAAAATACAGTGATTTCTGGGTAGAGAATATGGAGCATCCCAGTAAAGGTAGTTCTGAACTGGCTTGTTTATCTTGAAGGCAGACTTGGGCATTGTATAAAGCTCTCTTGTAAGATCTCATACACAAAATTTTGCTCAATGTCTGACTCAGAAGTAATATTTCAGCAGTATCTAGGATTCATGCTGGAAAAAACTGGAGAAAAGAAATCAGGATTTTTGTGGGCCAAGGTCCATGACATAAGGCTTCAGATATCTAAATTGGCAAAGCTCATGCAGCCAAGAGAAACCTTTACACAGACACCTAGAGTCTTGTGGCAATGAGCCAGGATCAAATTCACCATAACTATCCATATTTTCGCATTCCTTGTGCTATGATAATAAAGGACACAGCCTGAGTTCATATAAATCATTAGGTCTGCTTTTATTGGGTTCTAACTTCCTGGGGCCGGGCTCTAAAGCAGGACAAATCTTTCCTCTGATCAGCAGAAGATATAACATGACCTAGTCATGTCAGGCATGCATGCAGAGCTTAGAGAATGAGAACCCTGAAGGGGCATAGAACCTCAAGAGATCAAGAAATAAATTGACTTTTGTTTGGCATTTGCCTGTCAGAGAGAGAAGCACTTAAGGCAGGGTCATCTCTGCCTTTCATTGTTTCAGGACTCAACACTCTGCAACTTTGTTTCAATACCTTCTTTCTGTTAACCATTAGCTTGCCTTTAGCCTCCTAGACTCAGTGTTGCTGAGTGTGAAACAGAGTATACTCCTGACAGCCTCAGGAGCATGTAGATGTGTAAGTCACACACAAATACCAATTCAAATGTGTTGTGTCTGGCCAGCGGCTCACATGTCTGGGTTCTAATCTGGAAAGGAATCTTGGAAACCTGGAAGAGAACAGGGAGCTAGGCAGAGAAGAGAAAGATGTAGCTAAGGCAAAATTCTGAACAAAGCTCAATTTTACTATTTCTGAAACTCATTTATGAAGCAGAGGTAGGGACCTGATTCCCGCCAAATCATCTTGGAGTAAAGTTACAGGTGAACACGTGATGGGTCCAGAAATGCTAGTTGGAAAGCAGCAGCAGTGGGAGTGGCAGGGTTATAGAGCTGCAAGCTCTGCTGAGATGCTCTCTAATACTGAAACCTGAGCAGATCAGCTGAAAATGAAAGGAAGCTTGTTCAGGTATAAGACTAAAAATAAGGGTTCTGGGCATGGAGGAACAACACTTGTGAATTATCAATCTGATATATAAGGAAAAACAGAAATAGACTAGCAACAACCAGTCCCAGAGAATAGAGGGAGATAGCTTACGAGGTTAGTCAAGCACCATTTGCTCTTTGGAATGCCTAACTGCTCATCCATCCAATTTTGCTTGTAACCATCTCCTTACTAATCTACCAGCCAGATAATATGCAAAGCCTGAGGGACCTTCTAACATTCAGTCCTAAAAGGGAGGTCACCATCAAATCTCCACCTCAGTGTTCAGGAAACACTGTAATAAAAGACAGAAACAGTGTAGGATCATAAAAACTATCTTGATTGTAACTACTAGAATTTAGTACTAGCTACACACTTTTATTAAAAAAACTGACATCAATGAAATTTATATTTTACAGTTGTTTCTACAACAGAACAAACAATCTACATTTGGGGTTGGTCTTCCTATTTCACATAATCAAATCAGGAAAAAAAATTCCTCACAGGTGCCCCAAATTCCCAGAGTTTTAGTGAATTCCTAATATTATCAGGGTTACAACCAAGACTAGCCTTCATAAGTATACCTCTTGTCAATAAGACATACAATCATATCTCCTTATATTATATTAATTTCCAAAGGAAAGCAATAGTTATGCCTAGCACAGTATCCTATATCCAATATACAACTGCAAATAAAGTATATGAATTTCCAGGGCAGAATCATGCTTAACATGAGATAAAATTCCATATACAACTACAATCATATTTAATCTTTTAGAACAGATTACAATTTCTTAATTGTAACACCATATAAAATCAAATTCAAAGCATTGTTTACTTTCAAAGTACACTGACATGATTATACATTCTCATTCAAAATAAGAGGAAAAGAAACATAAACAGGAAATATTGGGAAAATCAAGATCAAATCTAGCTAGACAAACCCCAAATCCTAAATTTATGTACATTGTGGCTTAAAAAGCTCTTCCTATCTAGTTTCATGACTACAATATATTTCTCTGTCTTGGGCTGGTTCCATTCTTTGTGTGTAGCTTTCTTTGAGAGATATCGCACAGCTGTGGACCTTCTTACATCCTGATTGCTATATCACAATATAGGCTTCCCTTTCATACCTTCACAAAAAGCCTCTCTAGACATCTATTCAGGGACTTCGCTGCAACCTGGATGCCCTCAGTGGCTTTCCATAACCACGTAGGAAGACTCCATGGCTCTTTTCCTTCTGTATCCTTCATTAATCTGATGAAAGAACTACATGGTGGATGTTGCCAAGTTCTTTTGCCTGCTTTAGATAGAACCTGCCTGCTTCCTTGAATATTTTTTCATAAATTTGATATGTTGTTTTTCTGCTATAAACAGATCAATCCTTGGGACATTTCTTTGCACAAGTTGCAGGATTAGCTTGGCGGATACTCACCTCGAGGAAACAATTCCCTTTATTACATTACTCCTTATATCTTTCAACACTAGCTATGGCTCCCACAAAAAAATTTTCTGGTGCTCTTTTTTTCTCCAAACTTAAATTCTAGCTCATCCCTTAAAGAATGAGTACAATCAGGAAAACAAAAGTCAAGAAGCATTAGCGATGTGGGAATAAAGTACAGCTGTTCTGCTGGTGGGTGCTTAAGTTGGTACATCCAGGATAAAATCAGTGTGGAATTTGCTAAAAATATCTAAAAATAGAACTAACTGGTGACTCACCTATATCACACTTGAGTGTAGAAAAGATAGCATGGTTATCTATTGATACTTGCTCAGTCATTTTTGTTGATTTTGTTTTCAAAAAAGGAGATGCAATCAGCTGTAACGAAATTTGATAGAGAGTATATGGAATTTGAAAATACTATATAATAAATGCGTTAAGTCAGGCCTATAAAGAGAAATGCTACGTGTCTGTAATCACATTTGGTCTAGCTTCAACTATTAGATTTTTTGTTTAACTTGGAGTATCTGTGGAGATAAGGAAACCCAAAGTGGCACATGGCATGGAAGAAAGGATGAAGCCTTTATGGAAGGAGGGAATGACAGAACACATGCAACATAGTAGGAGGAGGAAACATTAGAGATTACAAGTTTAGGTAAGCATGAGTATAGGATTATGTCTGTTATTCCCATACGGAATGCCACATTGTAGGAATTTTATTTAAAATATTACATTTAAGTGGCATTACTCTTGGTTACAGTCCAAAACTTGATACTACAACACTTTCTGAAGAAACCACATACTCGAGTAATAGAACATGAATAAATAAAGTTATAAACAATCTTGAAATTTAATTCTTAGGGCTTGCTGTTATATAGTGGCAGAATGTTCTGTTTATGCTACTAGCAGAAAAATTAATCAAGCATATTACACATCTGTGATCCCTGACAACAAGATTAGTGACTCATTTGAAATATACTGTGTACATATATATATATCATCTAGGTTTAAAGTAATATATTCCTGTTGTCTATTTTTCTGTGTTTACTTCTAGATCATAGGAACTATTTTACTGTTACCTAGAACTGATTTTAGAACGAGGACAGAATACTTTGTCTTAATAATTTCATGCCTACCTAAACATAAATACACAATATTGTTTAAAAAATAATAATTATGAATATTTTCTACCTGCATTGGGTAGTGCCATAATAAGTTCATATTTCAAACTACTGATTAATAATATGAAACAAAAAAATGTTAAATTTTAGGATAGATAGTTATAATACTTCAGAAAGTTGTCAACAAATTACACAGGGAAGGAGAAATAGAATACATCGATTTCTCCACGTATGGTTATTGAGATTTTGGCCAGGTATAGTAGCCTGGGTTGGCATTTGAGTTCTCTTAGTGTCTGTATAACATCTGTTCAGGCTCTTCTGGCTTACCTAGTCTCTGGTGAAAAGTCTGGTGTAATTCTGATAGGCCTGCCTTTATATGTTACTTGACCATTCTCCCTTACTGCTTATAATGTTCTATCTTTTTTTAGTGAATGTGTTTTTCTGATTATTATGTGTTGGGAGGAATTTCTTTTCTGGTCAAGTCTATTTGGAGTTCTGTAGGCTTTTTTTTATGTTCATGGGCATCTCTTTCTTTAGGTTTGAAAAGTTTTCTTCTATAATTATTTTGAAGATATTTGCTGCCCCTTTAAGTTGAAAATCTTCATTCTCATCAACTCCTATTATCTGTAGGTTTGGTCTTCTCATTGTGTCCTGTATTTCCTGGATGTTTTGAGTTAGGATCCTTTTGCATTTTGCATTTTCTTTGATTGTTGTGCTGATGTTCTCTATGGAATCTTCTACACCTGACATTCTCTCTTCCATCACTTGTATTCTGTTGCTGATGCTTGCATCTATGGTTCCAGATATCTTTCCTAGGGTTTCTATCTCCAGCGTTGCCTCACTTTGGGTTTTCTTTATAGTGTCTACTTCCATTTTTAGGTCTAGTATGGTTTTGTTCATTTCCATCACCTGTTCGGATGTGTTTTCCTGTTTTTCTTTAAGGAATTCTACCTGTTTGGTTGTGTTTTCCTGTTTTTCTTTAAGGACTTGTAACACTTTAGCAGTGTTCTCCTGTATTTCTTTAAGTGAATTATTAAAGTCCTTCTTGATGTCTTCTACCATCTTCATGAGATATGCTTTTAAATCCGGGTCTAGCTTTTCGGTTTTGTTGGGGTGCACATGACTAGGTGGAGTGGGAGTGCTGTGTTCTTGATTTCTGTAAGTACAATTCTTACATTTGCCTTTGGCCATCTGGTAATCTCTGGAGCTAGTTGTTATAGTTTTCTCTGGTTAGAGCTTGTTCCTCAGGTGATTGTGTTAGCCTCTATCAGCAGACCTGGTAGACTACATCTCTCCTCTGAGTTTCAGTTGTCAGAGCACTCTCTGCAGGCAAGCTCTCCTCTCAAGGGAAAGGTGCACAGATATATGGCCTAAAGACCTCCCTCCTGGCCGAAGAAGAAGGCCCAAAACAGGACCTGTCCTGAAGCTGAGTTGCTTTGGCCTGTCCCAGAAGGTGTTAGCTTCTGTATTCTACACTCTCACACGTCCAGAATACACTCTGTGGAGTCCTGGAACCAAGATGTCTGCAGCTGATGCTCAGGCAAAGCACTCCTGCACTGGGCAGACACCTTTCCTCTGGCTGGGAAAGTGGCCAGATGTCTGAAGCCTGTGCAGAATACTCTCGGCTGGGTCCCGGAACCAAGATATCTGCTGCCGCCGATGCTCCGTCAAAGCGCTCCCGCACTGGTCAGACCACTTTCCTCTGGCCTGGACATTTGCCAGTTGTCTGGGGCCCGAAAAGTGGGCTGCCTTAGAAGCTCTGTGGCTCCCACCTCTCCCAGAAGCTTTTGGCTTCTGTATTCCGTAAACTCACCTGTGCAGAATACACCCTGTGGGGTCCTAGAACCAAGATGTCTGTTGCCGATGCTCAGGCAAAGCACTTCTGCACCCGGCGGACCCCCTTTACTCTGGTTCGGAAAGTGGCCGGATGTTTGGGGCCTTTGCAGAATACACTTGGCAGGGACCTGGAGCAGTCTTGTGCTTCTTCAGAAAATTGACATTGTACTACCAGAAGATCCAGCAACACTTCTCCTGGGCAAATACTCAGAAGATGTTCCGATGTGTAATAAGGATTCATTCTCTATGATGTTCATACCAGCCTTATTTATTTATTTTGTTAATATTTTTTATTATTACGTATTTTCCTCAATTACATTTAGAATGTACATTTAGAAAGTCCCCCATACCGTACCCCCCACTTCCCTAACCACGCATTTCCATTTTTTGTCTCTGGCATTCCCCTGTACTGTGGCATATAAAGTTTGCATGTCCAACGGGCCTCTCTTTCCAGTGATGGCCTACTAGGCCATCTTTTGATACATATGCAGTCAAGAGCTCCGGGGTACTGGTTAGTTCATAATGTTATTGGACCTACAGCATTGCAGATCTCTTTAGCTCCTTGGATACTTTCTCAAGCTCTTCCATTGAGAATCCTGTGCTCCATCCAATAGCTGACTTTGAGCATCTACTTAAGTATTTGCTATGCCCCAGCCTTGTCTCACAAGAGACAGCTATATCCGGGTTTTTTCAGCAAAATCTTGCTAGTTTATGCAACGGTTTCATCGTTTGGAGGCTAATTATGGGATGGATCTCTGGACATGTCAGTCTCTAGATGGTCCATCCTTTTGTCTCAGCTCCAAACTTTGTCTCTGTAACAGTCTGGCGGTTCCTCAGAAAATTGGACATGGTACTACTAGAGGATCCCACAATACCTCTCCTGGGCATATATCCAGAAGATGTCCCAACCAGCAAGAAGGAAACCTGCTCCACTATGTTCATAACAGCCTTATTTATAATAGCCAGAGGCTGGAAAGAACTCAGATGCCCCTCAACATTGGAATGGATACAAAAAATGTGGTACATTTACACAGTGGAGTACTACTCAGCTATTAAAAAATGAATTTATGAAATTCCTAGGCAAGTGGATGGATGTGGAGGGCATTATCCTGAGTGAGGTAACACAATCACAAAAGAACTCAAATGATACTTACACACTGATAAGTGGATATTAGCCCGGAAACTTAGCATACCCGAGATATAAGATACAATTTGCAAAACACATGAAACTAAAGAATGAAGACCAAATTGTGGACACTTTGCCCCTTCTTAAAATTGGAAGCAGTCACCAGCATTATTTATAATAGCCATTTGCTCGAAAGAACTCAGATGTTGCTCAACAGAAGAATATATGATACAGAATGGATACAGAAATTCTGGTACATTTAAACAATGGAGTACTATTCAGCAGTTAAAAACAATGAACTTATGAATTTCTTAGGCAAAAGCATGTATCTGGAGGATATCATCCTGAGTATGGTAATCCAATCACAAAAGAACACATATGATATGTACTAACTTATAAGCCAATATTAGCCCCCAAACAGACTACTCAAGATACAATTTCCAAAACGCATGAAACTCGATATGAAGGAAGACCAAAGTGTGGATACTTCATTGGTTCTTATAATGGGAACAAAATACCCATGGAAGGAGTTACAGAGACATTTTGGAGGTGAGAAAAAAGAAACGACCATCCAGAGACTGCTCCACCTGGTGTTTCATCCCATAGACAACCACCAAACCCAGACAATATTGCATATGCCAGCAAAATTTTTTGACAAGACACTGGAATAGCTATCTCCTGTGAGGCTATGCCAGTTCCTGGCAAATACAGAATTGGATACTCACAGTCATCTATTGGATGGTACACAAGGCCCTTAATGTGGAATCTAGAGAAAGTACCCAAGGAGCTAAAGGGTCTGCAACCTTAAAGGAGGATCAACAATATGGACTAACCAGTAACCCCCTGAACTATGTATCTAGTTGCATATGTGGCAGAGGATGGCCTAGTCAGCCATCAAAGAGAGGAGAGTCACTTGGTCTTGTGAAGATTATATACCCAAGTACAGGGGAATGCCAGGGCCAGGAAGCAGGAGTGGGTGAGTTGGCAAGCAGGGTAGGGGAAGGTATAGGAAACGTTCAGGATAGCATTTGAAATGTAAATGAAGAAAAATATCTAATAAAAATGAGTTAAAAATATTAGCAAAACCTTATATTAGCACGTTAACAGCACATCCTAAAGATCTCAAACACAAAGAAGAAATGACACCCAAAAGATGTGGTGGCAGGAAATAGTAAAACTCAGGGTGGAAAAAAAAATAGAAAGAAAAATACAAATAAATTTTTGGAACAAATATTGGTTCTTTGACAAGATCACTAAGATAAACAAACTATTATTCAAGTTAACTAAAATAAAAAAGATAATATCCAAATTAGCAAAATCAGATATTAAATGGGGGGACATAACAACAGACACCTGATAGGTCAGAATGTTTCGCAAAGTGCTTCTTCCTCCTAGAAGCACACTTGCTCAACCATATTAATTGCTGCTGTATTCATAATTATCTGCAACTGGAAACAACCTACATGTCCATAAACTGAAGAATGTATAACATATATGTTATATTTATACAATGGAACATTACTCAGCTGTTATGAAATGGATGGAAACAGAAAAAAATAAAAAAAAAACAAAACTAAAAACAAAAACATAACCTGAATAACGTATCCCAGTCCCAGGAAGATAAATATGCTATGTGTTGATTTATATGTTGATATTGACTGGGCTGGATAGTTTTTTGTCAACTTGTCACAAAGTAAAGTCCCCTGAGAGTAGGGAATCTCAATTGAGAAAATGTCTCCATAAGATTGGTCTGTGCAGGCAGGACTGCAGGGCAGTTTCTTAATTAATGATTGATGGGTAGGATTTCTGCCAATTGTTGATACTGCCATCCATGTGCTTGTGGTTCTGAGTTCTCTATGAGAAAGCATGAAACCATGGGGAACTAACCACTAAGCAGAATGCTGCAGACACTCTGGGCCCCTTTGTCTGCGTGGAACGGATCTCTAGTCACAGGTGGGCAAAGCGTTGGATGAAATGATAGATAGATACACAGAGAAGAGGTTGTGTAGAATCTGAATGTAATGTGTCAAATTGAGCATCAAACTTTTTATACAGAAGAGAATAGGAAAGTTGGGTGACACACAAGCAAGGTACAAAGAGGTTACTGGATTCTTACAGAAAACGGAGGAATACAAACTCAGAAGTTCTCACAGGAAACACCTGGGATAAAATTCACTGTTAACAACTGGGATCAAAAAGAGCTCCACCAAATATCCACATAATCTTAGAAGCCAGGGTCAAGGGATTCGTGCCCTTGCTATAGTTCCTATTTTAGTCTATTGTATAGACCACCTTCCCCCTAGGCCATTGTAAATACGTGTATATGGGTGGAACTCAGCTATCTATAGTTCTAAGTATGTACTCTGCTTCCTCCTTAGGTCTCAAACTTCCTTCATCCTAGATGATGATAAATTCTTGTGTAGGGCAGTGACTTAGCTTTTATTCAAAGTGGTACTATAATACCAGAGGCAATTCTGAATGCCACTGAATAGGCAACATTCTTACTGAATTCCAAGCCCATGGTCAGCTCAAGGACTTTCTAGGATATTGGAACACTGGCGAAAGCTTAGCTATATCAGAATTCAATCTTAAAAATAACTTATAATAAGATAACACTAAAAGAGAGCATGTGGATCCATACACCAGACTAACACGGGAATAGGGGATGAGTATATGGGTTAATGAGAAGGCCAAAACTCCAGAAGGTGAGCTTCCATGAAACTCTTTGCCTCATGAGTGCTTCCAGGCCTCTCGGCCTGTCAAGCTGACTCGACTGGTGTGCGTGGCAGCAGTACCCATCCATGGTCTCTGTATTAGCTCCTTCCTCTAGGTACCTGGCCCATTTCAGTTCCTGTTCTGTCTGTCTTCAGATGATGAATAGCAATGAAGAAGTGTAAACCAAATAAGTCCTACCCTCCCCAACTTGTGCTTGGGTTATAGTTTTTGGTGACAGCAATACAAAGATTAACACATTCTACATTACATATGTGATGGCCTGTCTACAATCTGTAGATCCAGTGAAGTTAGGTATAGAGGAAGGACTTGGGTGCATACATTGATGCCCATGGTATGGGGATATAGAATGGATTTTATTAGTGGACAAAGGTGGACAAGAAAGAGAAGATCAGGTGGCATAGGGGAGGGAGATGGGGTTGAATAAGGAAATGCAGGAAGAGATATTTGAAAGAGAAGAATTAGGTGAATGATGCCCGAAAGGTTTAGGAACTGGAGAGGATGGGAGGTAGTGAAAGAACCGTGGGGAGTAAAATTTGGGGGGACTGTAAGCAGGGTCTATTAAATGAGAAGTTAATATTATTTTTAATTTTACTAGAATATTAAGCATGGCAGAGGGGCTCCCAGGAATGTACATTTTACCTCCAAAATACTGGGCTTTCATGGATTCTTGGTAAGGTGAACCACTTAAAAGCTCTTACCACTCTTAAACACTTAAAAGCTGGTACCACTCTGTTACCACTCATGCTGTTGTAGAGTTTCTCTCTACTTGCTGCCCTCAAATCACATCCCTCATAATCTATGGATTGTATGAAAATTTAAGGTGGGTTCCAGCCCCTCACTGGGCAATATCATTGCCACCCACAGTGTTAGTTAGATCTAATTCTTCAAGGATTGCAGCTGATGCAGATTAATACTTCAACCACGATCTTGGAAAGAATTACTACGAAAAGCATGCCTTTTTTTTTTTTTCAAAATTCAGGCTGGTGTTCAGATGATTATTATTTCTTTGTACCTATTTCCTCCCTCTGATTCCTGATATGATATAAGAAAAACATGGTTAATGTACAGATGTGCACCCTGAGGATTCAAAGTAGAAAGGGATGATAGGTTTTTACATAAAAGTTTAGTTTTGTGATTCTTTTAAAATTTTTGAAGGATTAATTTTTGAGATAGATAAAAACTAATCCTTTATGTATAACAGCAAATTTCAGTCTACCAGTAAGAGAAACTGGCTGAAAAAAATACCTTACTTGCTTACAAGTTGTTAATCTATAACAAGTTTTTTAGTTAGAAATGTGTGTTGGTTCTTGGGGATATTATTGGATATTTATAAACATAATTTATAAATAGCTCATCATAAAAGTATAGTGAGAAGATGCTTTTCCTTATATATTCTCATAATTATTCACTAGAAATAAATAGAAAGTAACCAGTATAAATTTTATACTAATTGAAAGATTGTGCAGAGATATATAAGCAGTGTGAGAAAAATAAAGTTGGTGCTTTGTTCTATCCACCAAATGTGAGTATATATGGAAAGTGGTTTAAGCTTTGCACTGTCCAACAAATGTGTGTGTGTGTGTGTGTGTGTGTGTGATTGTTTGTGCTTCTTAAAGCTTGCTTCTTCTACCATGTATGTAAATGTGTCTTGCCTGCTTTATATGCCATCTAACCAACATTCCCTCCTTGAATCATTGAACACTCTATCACAGCTACTCTTGGAAAGGCAAACAGACAGCAAACACACAGAACCCTACTGGGCATAACTTGAACATGTATGAGACCACCCACCTCTTCCAGTGACACCCTTCCTCCAACAAGGAAACACCTAGTCCAACAAGGTTACTCATCCGAATTCAGCCTATGGGCCGATGGGAACCAATTACATTAAAACTACCACACCTACCTAGCTACATGCATACATATATTTATGCATAAGAGATAAACAGAGAAAGAGGGTGAGAGAAATAGAAAGAGAAAGAGTGATTGGTAGATGATAGAGAAATAGTTGCATACATATCTATATAAATACATTCAATCATTACTTCATACATACATACATACATACATACATACATATATAGATGATGGATAGACAGATAATGATATGTGATATTAATCTAAACACTAAAGACATGGTGCCCTTTAACTCACACACACACACCCTGAGCATTGTTTACAATCCTCAATTAAGACATAAAGGTTGGACATTCGAACTACAAAGACATATAAAAACAAATCCACAAAACTCACAATGTTCATTTGGTGTGCATAGATTTGATTAATATCTAGGATTTTCTTTTTTGTGTATATTATGAGAGATTACACCCTAAAATCTTTCTCAAACTTGTCCATTATTTTAGTTACTACCGTGTACAACCTGATACTTATAATCCACTAGATAGTAACGTTACAGAAGGTATTTATTGTGCTGAAGATATTCAGTCATACCCCTCAGCTCCAAAATATATCTTTTAAAGACACATAGTAAGGAACGATCTTCCAAATGACCTGAAATGAAACTGTCACCTGGTGGAAAATAACACAGCACAGGAAGAAGTTTACACATAAAATTTATATTCATGTGAATATTGGTCAAAATGATTCCAATTGTAAAGTTGAATTACATAGTGGTATGTCTTTGAAACAATAGGAAAAAATGATGTGCATACATTGTGTTTTCCAAAAAGAGTAGGAAATGTAAAACATTTAAGCAGTGGCATGTTGGTTTCTAATGCCAGGAGATGACTAACATAGCAACAGACTAATAATGTATCCTCTTCAAAAGTTAAAAGAAAACAGCAACAACAAGAAGAGAACAACAATCACAAGGAACCATGTCATTCGTGGCATCTTTAGGAGGATGTGCAGCACTCTGAACATGGTTCCAAGGACTTTAGTAGATGTCTATTGCGTTGTCAGCCTGACAGGTTTGTGTTCAACCATCCATGTCTGTATACTAAGGTTGGGAACAATCCATCGGGGATGAGTGACCTAAAGATGATGAGTTCTACTCCCCACTCTCCTTGCTGCTCTGGAGACTTCAAACCTGAGGGGAGGAATGTTATATTGATGAGTATGAGAATGCTCAAATCCTTTTTGTCTACATTGTGTAAATGTGGCATCTCTTTAAGTGAAGTGTAAGACCTGCTTGGCCAGAAGGTACAACCAGAGGCCTGTTGAATAAAGATGCTACTATAGAGACCCCATGTAATGAGAAAGGTCTTTCTGAAGTACCCTTGGACAGAGGTGGAATTTAAGATCCAATTATTCAAAAATGGCATGTAGGCACTACTGTAGGCCTTATTGTCATACCGAGAACATCCCCAACACTAATCAGAGATGTATAGCTAGTGGTCAGAGGTGAGTGGGTAATGGACATTGGGAAGAAATGAGACCCTATGAGCCATGAAAAATAGATAGGACCCCAATGGTCAGAGGGGAAATACACGAGGGCATCTTTGTGAGAATTTGGAAATCTAAAACCCCTTTGTACAGGTAAACTAGTATGTTGGTTGGGTAGAGTTTAAATTTGCATGTTCTTTCCTTGACATGAGCTCAAAGACTCAGCCTACCTCATGCAGTGGAGCCCATTCCAGGTACTTCCTTACAGCTAGCAACTCGTCATCAGAGACTAGAGCATCTGTCCACTGTAGTAAATGTGGTGCCGGATCAGGAAGCAGTCTGAGCACTCACCAAAAACCTGGCTGACAATTCCACACTAGTTCTTCTTCTCAGGCATATGTTCTTCTCCTGGGTCTAGGTATGAATCGTGAGGAATACATCATTTTAGTTTCTGCATTGAGGAAATGAGCTTTTGTTCTGGGCTGTACTTCTTAATGTTCGGCTCAGGTAATTTAAGCTTGGGTGGTCTGGAGGTCCATTTGGGAGTTAAAATTAGAGGAGGGGGTGACTAAGTGTCTCCATCAGAGGAGAACATTGCAAGGTCATTATTGGTCAGAAAGGCATATTTGATGACCACTTGGGGAAAATGAGATCTGAGGCCCCTGGTAACTCAGAGTCAGTAGATTGAAATCTTTTTGGTCAAAGCAGAAGGATCTGAGGCCCAATTAAATAGACTTAGTAAGTTTACTCCCACAGGGGCATATTTAGAATGTCTGAGAACCCTTTGGATATTGGTGGACGGTAGCTCTCTATTAGAACAGGGAGGGCTGGTATATCTTTTGGTTAAAAGTGGAATATTTCAGGTATAGTCTAAAAGCAAATTCAGTAAAAAGACAGTAATTGGAATACTTTGGGCAAGGAGAGACATATGCAGTATCCCTATGTGCAGGAGAAGAATTGTTTCTGCCCGTCTCAGGATTGGTGATAGATCTAAGATTCTCTAAAATAGGAGGATGGTGATAGGAGCTTCATAGGATTGTATAGAATAATTTTGTCCTGTTATTCCTATGTCTGAAGCACTATTGATCAGAAATTGAACACTGATTGATACCTTGAGAATTCTATGACATTCCAGGTACTTACTCCTTCATCAGCTCCAAACATGAAATCACAATCAAGAATACACATCATCTGAATGTCAGTGATAGGCATGACAACAATCTTAGAAGTCTTTTAAGAGGGTGTAATGTAGTATTTTCTGGTTTAGTGTCTTCCTTAAATATATGTCCATCCACACATTCCTCTGCATGGAGGCCAGGATGTCTCTGTCTAAGGTAACAAAACAAAGATAGTAAACTGATTTACCCTTACCTTGATACTCTTCTGTTTGGGATTTCAGTCCAGTGTGTTCAGAAATCTCTTAGATCAGAACAGTGCTTCCCAGACCACGGAAATTAGAAGTTATACGTAGGACATACACTGGGAAGATGGAGAATCTGGGGGATTTCCTCAAACACACTGTGCTCCACAGAGGTTCGAGCACTCTCTGTTGTGAATGTCTAAATATTCCTAAAGTAAGATAGGGGAGGAGCTTGGGCAGTTTTGCACAGAAGTAGGATGGTTGTGCCCTTCATCAAAGAGGTAATGTGGCAAACTTCATGAGAATAAAGAAGTTGAAGCATTCTGGTCATAAGCAGCATTTCTGTGACACTTTGCAAGTGTGAAATTCTAAACCTACTTGTAAGAAGTGTAAAATCTCTGGCTATTTTCAATAAATAAGAAATACCATTTCACATTGGTGAAAATGCAAATACCTTCTGGAGAAGAGGGAGTCCCAGTATTGCTTGATCTGCTTACAAATCTTTTTTGTAGAATTTAGGATATCCACATATTTTATGTAGTGTGTGGAAAGCAGGCAGCAATTGTTTCAGTATTCCAACAGGTTGGATGGTTATCTTTGGTCTATGAAACTTTTAGTCAGATGACATAAGAGCAAGGCCACTTTTCTTGAATGAAGGAATGTCTCCGAATATTTGTAACAGGAAGAAGTTTGGAAGTAATCTTAGACAGTTGTAATATAGCAGGCACACATAGTCAATAAGACAATATCTATTTACACTTTACAAGAGAGGGTAGGTATGTGTCCACCACTGAAAAAAAAGGAAATATTTCAGTCCAATATGGGCATTCGAGAAGGCTTTGTTGCCCAATAGACACAGGGAGAAGAGGACATATTTATGACTAGATGTGGTGTGTCTGAGGCTCCCATAGGGAGAGGGAGAGGCACTGAAGCCCTGGTATGACTGGATGACATTTATAGACCTCTTCGACAGAGGATGTGAATTTGAGAACCACTGGAACAAAAAGAGTCATTCTGGTGCCCCTTTCAAATGAGGAGTTCGATGTGAGACACAGTTAAATGGAAATTTTTGCCCTCCATCAGATAGAGAATAGTTTGGAATTCTTTCTGATCAGAGAGGGTAATTATTGAAGACCTTTTGGACTGGAAGTGAAGTTTGGGGCCTGGGGCAGGTAGAGATGATCTCAGGCCTGTCAGGCTTACAAGACAGATATTGGACCCTCATGTATACAGAGGGTACATTTGATATATAATGGACACAAATTAGTGGTCTAAGTATTGATGTAGAAGATTAAAGCAGAATTAGAGTCTGCTTAATGTCCCCAACCTCTTTAGGGTTAAGGAAGTGGCCTAGCCTACCTTAAGCAGGAGAGGTAGGACTGCTTCACAACTTAGAAGATTCCCATCTTCACATACACCTTGGTAAGCCTGGCAGCAATACAAGTATTATGCACCAGGCATGACTGTAAGTCTCTAAGCACTCTTGAAGCTTATCATCAGTTATATGGGTGTTTTCATGAAGGATGGTACGAAGGATAGATGACCTAAGTTTCAGGCTCTGTTAATGCAGGGCAGAATTAAGTGAAGTATAATTTCCTAGAGACCATCGTTGGAGGGAAATGATCTAAAGCTCATGATTGGAGTGTTATATTTGAGGCTCATATGTATGTAAGGATGCTCTTAGGATACCTGGATTTTGGTACCCTTGGGAAAAATGAAAATTCTGAGATTCCAATAGTAAACTCCAGTCATGATTATAACTGACCTTGGGCAGAAATGGAAGGTTTTGGGTATTGTTGGTAACAGCAGTAGGTCATGAAGGCCACCTATCCCAAGTGAAATTCTGATGACCCTTCATCCAAAGGTGATGGTATGAGATACCTTGAAAACAGGTTGAGTAGCATGTGTTCATACCTACAACTTCTATGACCTTCCGGACCCATTTTGCTTAAAAAGAAAGAACCTGGGGCTGGAGAGATGATTCAGTGGTTAAGAACACTGACGGCTCTCCCAGGGCTCCTGAGTTCACAAACATCTGTAATGGTATCCAGTGCCGTCTTCTAATGTGCAGGCACACATGCATAGAGAACACTGTATATATAATAAATAACTAAATACTTAAAAAAGAAAGGAACAAAGGAATGAAGGAAGGATGGAAGGAAGGAAGGAAAGAAGGAAAGAAGAGAAAGAAATTTAGGAGGGAAGAAAGAAGGAAGGAAGAAAGAAAGAATGAAAGAAAGAAAGAAAGAGAGAAAGAAAGAGAAAGAAAGGAGAGGAAGAGAATGAAGGAGGGAGAGAGAGAGAAAGAGAGAGAGATAGAAAGAAAGAGACAGAAAGCAAGAGAGAGAGAAAAAAAAGAAAGAAAGAAGGAAGGAAATAGAAGTAAATAAATAAAGAAAGAAAGAAAGAAAGAAAGAAAGAAAGAAAGAAAGAAAGAAAGAAAGAAAGAAAGAAAGAAAGAAAGAAAGGAAGGAAGGAAGGAAGGAAAGAGGGAGGGAAGAAAGTAAGAAAGAAAGAAAGTAAGAAAGAGAGAGAACGAAAGAAAAAGAAAGGAAGGAAGGAAGGGAGAGAGAGAGAGAGAGAGAGAGAGAGAGAGAGAGAGAGAGAGAGAGAGAGAGAGAGAGAGAGAGAGAAAGAGAGAGAGAGAGAAAGTAAGTTAGTTAGTTTCAGGCCATGATTAACCAAGTAGCACGATCAAGTCACCACATTGTGCAAAAGGGAAAAATCTAGTTTATCTTGGGTAGAGGGAGAACAGAATGGTAGTGCAAAGTTTGCTTCCATCTAGTCTCCCCACCTTCCATTATCCATATATTGTATATACTGTTGGGAAGAATACAAGGAACAATCAGCACACTCTTCCAACAGGGAGAGTGGTTGTCTGACCTGAGGTTGTATTTGTCTGTACCTATCTATAACTGAGAGACAGGAACACACCATTTCTGACACCTAACTCTAGGAAGATCACATGCATATTAGTTTTCTTTCTATGTTCTGCCCTCTGCCCTACACTCAGAAACATGTGAGAGCCCACTGTGAAGTTGCAATTGTGTTTGCCTTGCAATCTTTCTAATAGAGAGTGGCACTGAGGTAATATGAGTTTAAGTCAAGTTTAAGGTGCCCTTGGAAAGAATACTCTTGGGCATCCCAAGAGGCTATATCTGAAACTCCTATGACTACAGGTATAATAAATGAAACCCTCTTGGCCATAGGATCCAAACCTGAGGTCTCTGTCATCATTGCTCCATGACACATACACCCTTGGCAAGCAATTAGATGTCTATGTTCCCTGAGGTTGAAGGAGGTAATTATAGCCCCCTTTTGTACTACAATGAACTGCATGTGAGTGGACATCATTCTACCTTTTTCAGTGGGAATGGCATAAAGCTTACTTAGTCTGGGGGCATCTTTTTTTAATTAGATATTTTCTTTAATTACATTTCAAATATTATCTACTTTCCTAGATTGTCTTCTGAAAATCTCCTATGCCTTCTCCCTCCCCCCGCTCCCCAACCTACCTACTCCTGCTTCCTGGCCCTGGCATTTGCCTATAATGGGGAATAGAGCCTTCACAGGACCAAGGCCCTCTCTTCCCATTGATGACCTCCTAGGCCATCCTATGCTACACTTGTGGTTAGAGCCACAAGTTCCACCATGTGTTTTCTTTGATTGGTGGCATAGTTCCAAGGAGCGCTGGGGGAGGGGTACTAGTTAGTTCATATTGATGTTCCTTCTATGGGGCTTCAGTCCCTTTCATGTCCCTGGGTATTTCTCTGGCTCCTTCATTGAGGACCTTATGCTCTGTCCAATGGATGACTGTGAGCATCCACTTTTGTATTTGGCAGGCAGTGGTTTGGGACATCTTTTGTCACAAGAGATATGACTGAGTCCCACTTTCAACGAAACTGAAAGTTTGAGGGTATTTCTACTAAATGAGTACTTTAGACAATCTTGGGCAAACAGAGAAGGTCTGCAGGAGCCTTAGTCATAGGAGGAATGTCTGACATTTTCTTCAGTGAAAAACAAAACAAAACAAAGAACTGAGGTAACTTGGGAAGAGAGGAAGTACTGGGCACTTAGGAGTAAGAAAAATAATGAGACCTGGTTGGTACAATGGTATGCATTAGAAAAACCTTGGAGAGGGGGTAAGTGCCATGCAACATCCTGTTATGTATGAATGTCCCTTTTAACTTGATTAGTAAAGGAAGTCCCTCCACTGCTCTTCAGCTTCCAAATCTTCCTTAGTTGGTAAAAGTTTCACATCCTGTGATTAGTCTGAGGGAGTTCAGAGAACATTCCAAGCCTTTTCAAACAGCCTGGATGTCTGTCCCTGGCTAGGTTGCCGCCTTCAGTTTGTCTTAATATGTACATATATAGGCAACAACAATTCAATTGGATTGCAAAGCATAACATAGGATCCATTCAATAATTCTCTCTCTATATATATATGAATGACCTGGGACCACAAACCAGAGAAAAACAATATATTTCCCCTGTCATCCTTATAAAAGGGAAAGGCTTGAATCTTACTTAATTAGAGAATATACATTTGATATAGTTCAAAGTCATAAGTGAATGCTTGAGGATACAAGGCATCATGCACTACTATTCAAAAGAGCATATCTAATAGCATTTTAGAAATTTAGGGACCTTCCTTTGGTCAAACACAGTGGTTAATGCCCCCTTCCCTTGCAGAAATGGACAAGATCCAAGGCCATATTTTGGGGGAAGGAAAAGACTGAACCTCATTCAGCCTCACCCAGGTTAGTTCTCTTGGCTACTTCAAAAAATAAGGAGTGTGAGAGGAATCCTGGGAACATAGGAGTTATGAGAACCTCTTCTCAGAATGGTAAGTTCCAAGACCACCTTCAACAGAGAAAAAATCGTGAATGTCTTAGTTCCTAAAGTAGAGGTCCCCAGTCATATTTTGCAGGTCAGAAATATCCAGTTCACCCATGGTCAACAGGGTAAGTTTCTAGGCTTCACTGGGTACTGGAGGAATGTTCAGACTCTGCCTCACTAGCTTCCAAGTATTTCCCCCATATGCATACCCTGTGTAACATCTTTGAGAGTCCAGTCAGTGGTCACAACAATCTCCCAGCATAAGTAGTTATGCAAGCATTGATGTTTCCTCGAGGCTGTGTTCAGCTGCACACATCTGTGAATAAGAGATAGGAATGGTGCATTTTGATGACCATTTTTGAAGCACAGGATACGAGAGCCAATTTCAGATTTCTATTTTCTGTCCTATGATCTAAAAGGATAGAAAATGTGAGGTGTCATTGGTCGTGTATGTATTGTATGGATATGTTTAAAGCAAACTTAGTTAATAGGGGTATTTGCGAGGCACAGCCAGAAGAGAATCTCTGGTGGTTCAATAATTGCACAGATGGACCTGAAGTGTCCTAGTACAGAGAGTAGATGTATGAAACGCCCCTTTGACACAGGAGCTAGTTCTGAGAGCCCTTTCAATAGTCTTTGATTTCCCAGGACCCCCTTTGTAGAAACTGAAGTTCTAAAATCCACTTGGTGAATTGAGGTAGACAATAGGCCCAGATTCCTACTGGGAAGACAGGGAATGTTAGATTCTCTTTTATGTAGAATGAGTGGTATAAGTCTCTTATGGTCTGACATCCCTTTAAGGAAAAATGATTCAAAGCTACTTGGTAGGATTAGGAATATTCCTTATAAGGCATAATACATGTTTTAGGCGACATTTGACCAATAGTGTCTAAGGCAATGTTAGCCCTAGGAGAGTTCTGACATTCTATTCAGTGTAGTGAGAAAAAAATGAGTTACCATGGGGAAATGTGGCCCCCATGTAAAAAAGGAAATCTCAAAGGCCCTCCTGAAAGAGGAGGGCAGACTCCTCTTGAGGCAGAATGTGAAACTGCCATATACACCTCTGTCAAAGGTAAAGGTCCCTGGTACCTTATAGAGTGGAGAATGTTTCCAGGCATGATCATAAGTTTCCAATTCTTATTCAGAGTTTGTATTTTCATAGTTTGTGTTCATTCAGAAGAGACATGGCAGCAACATATTTTTTTTCTTCCAAAGGCTTTCAATGACTGTTGCTGGCTAGTATACTTCTTCGACTTTGTTCATCTATCCAGGTCTAGGCAGAATTAATGAAGTTATTACATTTCTATTGACTTGCCTAAAGGCAGATGGCACAGGTACTTTGCTCTGATTTGTAACTTGGACTATGGGACCTCAAACCAGAATGGACTAGGGTACATTGTTTACAGAAGGAGTCACTTTTGGAAATATGGCTGACCAGCTAGGTATAAAACTACTTTGAAGTATACATTCACATATATACTTCATATATTTGAATGACATTTTTGAGAAAGAGAACGTGTTGGGTGGATAAGGAAGATAAGGAAGGTCACAGAATCCCTCAGACAAAAGTTTACCTTGGGAATTGGAAGATGTCAAAAATAACTTATCAAGTGCAAATGTCCTCATAGTCCAGAATACCCATGTGTTCTGAGACTTTGAGTTTTGCTTGCCAACAATCAGAGCAGTTTTCTTTCAAATTGTTTGGTAAACTCTAGCTCTATGTTCTCCATAAGCTGTACAGCAGCATCCCAGGCATAGGCACCAAAATGGAATTGATCCATTTCAAGTGACAGGCTTAAAATTAAAAATTAGATTAGGGTTCATATAATTACTGTCATGTCCCAGGACATCATTTCAGAGTGTTTGGCATCCCTTCTTTTATTTGAGCATGCCTGGCCATCCAGGTCTGAAGGGAAACTTTAGGACCTCCTAGAGGAATAGACCTCATGGTTCTATGGATAAAAGTGGATTTTCTGAGGTAAGCATAGTCAAGAGAAGTTGATTTAAAGTTTCCTTGAGGAAAAAAAAAAAGAACATTGGCTTGAGTTTTTCATGTCAGTGGCTTTTCTGTAGGCTCCATAAGCAGCAGAATTTGTATTAATCCCCGGTCAAATTTAAGGGTGAGTCTATATTTCCCTAATTCAAAGATAAAATCAAAGATTCTTCCTTGACAGAGTATCTATGTCAAAGATTCTTCATTGAAACCTTTTTGAATCTAGAGTTTACCTTGAACTGAAGGAAAAGTCTCAGAAACATTAGGAAAAACATCTAAGGTTCAGTCCATAATATCAGCAAGCTCTGTGGGATTCCTCAACCTAAATGTATGTCCAAGCCTGCTTTGGACAAACTGGTATGATCTGAGGCTACCTTTGCTTCAGTGGGAATATGTGATGCCTCCTTAAGTAAAGGTAGAAGGAGTGAGTAGCCCTGGGGAGAAAGGAGTTGCTGATATCCTTGTAACAGGAGAGATGATCAGAGTATAAAATTCCCCATAATATTTTGAGCAAAAATTAAATTGCTTACCTTAGCTCATGAGGTCCTAGCATTGCCACAACTTCTGACAGTTCTTCACAGCCTGGGGTATCCATATCCTTAGCTGAATTAGCAAGGCACCAAATATAGATACCATGATTCATGAAAAGCTTCGGATTGTATCCTCAGCATGATTGCCTCCTAAGAATTATGTTCAACCAACCAGAACTGAGTTATAATGATGATTTCACACAATGTCATGTGACTATACTCAAGAAAGTGGCATAAGGTTCCAGGATTGGCCTCCTCCTCTTGATTTCTGTGAACTTTGAGCAGAGGGAGCAATTCTCCTTGGTCAGAGGTAAAATATCCCATGGGTTCCTGAACGGAAGGGATTTTTATGATTGCCCATTGCATCAAAGGTGTACATTTTATGACCTTGATCATCACAGGAAGGAAAATACTATAGGTTTGGAAAGTAGAAAGTCCCTCAACCCTGTTGGACAGTAGGGGAGTTGCCCTGTTCACCTTCTGTAGAGGAGTTTGTTCCAGGCACTCCAGGCCTCCACATCTTCAGAGAACTCTAAAAAATTCTTATCTCTTAGGACTCCATGAAGATTTGACAGCAATCTGAGGTTTCTTCTGACAAGTTGGCTCAAAGTCCCTGGATTTGTTGTCTATTAAACTTACAACAAAGCACACAGGTGTGGGTGTAGTGTACAGTTACCTTTCTGATGACCAGCTTAAAGAGAGCCTTGAATCCAGGCTGAGGTTTTTATACATTGGCCATGGGACTTGACTCTGGAGTTCTGTGAGGTTTGTTTTGTTTGTTTGTTTGTTTTTGGTGGTCAAAAGTGTATTCCCTAACCAATAAGGTCTGAGGGAGAAGCTCTTAGTTGAGTGGTAGACCTGATTCCACCATGAACAAAGACTGAAACTCTTGTGTATTCTTGGTACCAAGGATTCAGCCTGAAGCACACTAGAGCTGAGCCTGAATATTTGAGATAAACTTCTCACTCACAAGGTCAGTTCTATACCTTGCTTCATCAGAGAGGCATGTCTCAGACCCTTCCAGTGCAGAAGGAGGAAGAATAAAGAGTTTTACTCAAGGTCAGCTGACCCCTTTGGCACACACATAATGTCAGGGGATACTATGATTAGAGGAAGCAAGGTTTAGGTGCTCTTCAAAAGATAAACCAACTGGGTGTCAGCCCCCTTGAAGTTATGGGATACTTTACATCTGAGGGGGCCTGACGTGATGGAGTTGATATTTATGCTGGAGGTATAAATTATCCTGGGTCTAGAAGGGTACATCTGAGTCCCCATTGTAACTTCATCAATGCTATTGCATGCTGATAGTAAAAGAGCCAACTTTGTGGCTTTCTTAAAATGTTGTTGGGGTCTGTTGATAAGTCCTTTGCTTATCATGTCATATGTATCAAGGCATCTTCAGTTATTGAGGACCTATGTGACACCTTTGTTCTGAAGTGGTAATTCTGAGGGAAATTAACGAAATACTGAGGTTTCTGGTTCTCATATGATAATGCTGCCTTCAATACTGGGGAGTTTCTAACATATTTGATTTCGGGGGTTACATCTGAATCCCCCTTGAGTTATTGGTGTAAGTTGTGAGTCACATTGGTTCTATTTCATGTATGTGGGTATACTGTCATTGTCTTCAGACACACCAAAAGGTGGCATCAGGTCCCATGACAGATGGTTGTGGTACAACAAGTGATTGCTGAGAATTGAACTCAGGACCTGTGGAAGAGAAGTCAGTGCTTTTAACTGCTGAGCCATCTCTCCAGCCCCAGCACATTGGTTCTAGACAGGTAAGATGAAGGTCACTTAGGCTATTGGGGATGATCTGAGGATCCCTGGTTCAGAATGGGCATATCAGAAGTTCCCTTGGTCCATACAGTAGTTTAGAAGATCTGTGGTTCTTAAGCTGTAGGTCTGAACCTTACCAGAGAAGAATGCCTGGAGTGTTTTTGAATTCCTAATTTAGACAAAGTGTACCTGATGACTCCTTGAGCCACTGAGAGTGATTTAAGCTCCACTTCAAGCATGGGGGGACAGTGTGAGTCTTCTTGGTGCTGAAGGGATAATTCTGAGGTTTGTGTGTCAGAAACAGGACTTGGAGGACCCATTGACAGAGTGATAATGTTGATGTATCCCCAAACAATATATAAAGGATGCCATCCTTTAGAGGCAGAAAGGTTCACACCATGTTGGGGAAAGTAGAAATGCCAAAGACTATTGTATCTGTACAAGATCAAGGGTCGATGTGGAGAGGAGAGAAGGCCTGAATATTTCATGTTTGAGACTTCCTGGGAAGCTAGAACACACAAATCATGCAGGCCATGCAACAGCTTAATCAATCTCCAGTGTGCTAGGAGACATT
The DNA here is from genome assembly GCF_000001635.26 of Mus musculus. Taxonomy (NCBI): domain Eukaryota; kingdom Metazoa; phylum Chordata; class Mammalia; order Rodentia; family Muridae; genus Mus; species Mus musculus. Next base: position 66,546,416 of record NC_000087.7, on the reverse strand, counting down.
TCCCAGCTAGTTCTCCTGATAAATCTGCTGCCTACTTCTAAAAATGGCAAGGCTTTCTCATTTTTGCTGGTCAGCTTAATGTCTATGTCCTGGGTTCATTAACGTGCTGGCTACTCTTAAGCTCTGAGACTTCAGGAACCCGGGTCCTGATCCTTGGACAGGGGTAATTAGGTCAGAGGATCAGAATAAGAAGCACTTGGTGCACCTTAGATCAAGGGAGTGGATTTTTCATGGACTAGATCAGATCTAGTAGGTAGGTCTAGGTCCTCAATGTTCAGGAGAATCACATAATACTCTCCATGAGGTGAAAATTATATAGCACATTCTTCTGGATACAATTGTGAGCTAATCTTAATCAGAAAGGGGATTCTTGTCCTGCTTTTAGTCACAGGGGCATAGATGAGGCTTCAATGTGCATCTGAGGCAGCTAGGAGTGGAAATTGTAAGTTTGATATACAGTTGATGAAAAGAAAAAGTATTAAATTCATGTTGTTCATAAGGGGCATAGAAAGGAAAATATGAGGGCAGCTTCTGTATCAAAAAAGAACTGAAAATGCCAGAGTAAGAGAGAGTAGGGCCCAGGCCACCCTCTTGAAATGGACTGCCTTACAGGTTCCGTTTGGCAGGCTGGGGAGCTCTGGTGTGTCCCTGGGCAGAAGGAGGAAGTCAGAAGCAAGGAGTAAGTCGTAAGCCTCCTAGAGCATTTTCGATATCTCTTTTGTCATAAAAAGCACCGGTGAGGCCCAGTTTCTTAGATGGAGCATTTGAGGGGCCACCTATTTCAGCCTGAAGCATTCTGAGCCTTTCTGAAACAGGGATCACAAAGCCAGTGTCCCTTTGGTGAGAACTGGAAAGTCTGAGTCCACATTGGTCTGATTGAGAAGGTCCGACACCTCCTTTAGGGAAGAGGAAAGAACTACAACTCCCCTTTTGCAGTGCGATCCTGTTGAGATTGATTTTCAAATGATGTGTATATTTGTGGCCTCCTAGGTCACAAAGGGGGAACCCAAATTCATATTGTAATGATGGGTCTCTCCAAGAACAGGAGAGAGCAGGTACCACATCCTCTGCTTGAGATATTGTATGTTTGTCATATCTTCGCATAACAGGGAATGTTCCAAAAGGGAATGTGGTACTCCCTTTTGGAGGTATGAATGCCCATAGGATAGGCACAAAAGCTATGGGCTCCCGTTTGGCAATTCTGGAAGTTTTCTCTCCCTCTTGGACATTAGGAATATGTTTTGAGTCCTCCTTAGTAGAAAAAGAAAGGCTGATATCCTCTTGGGGTGATGATGAGTGTTGCACACCTCTATGGGGACTGTCTCCATCTGGAGATGACTCAATGCATTCTTGATCTGTAGGGGAAGCTTGCAGGGCTCCTTGGGTAACAGAGGCTTTCCTCTGTTTTCTCTTGGTAGAAGTAGCGTGTCTGGGAATCTCATGAGGAAGGTGGGATGCCTGAGGCTGTCTTCATGAGAAAGAGTGGTTCGCATGCACACTTCTGTAAGGATGGAGGATGGCTTATCAACCTCATGCTCTGAATTGGAAGCTTTGGTGTCCCATTGGTCAGAAGGGGCTTTTTCTGATGGGGTTTCAGTAGACTTAGATGGTCTGTGAATGCCTTGGCTTGGTAGGGGACTTCTGAGGCCCACCTCATGAGATGGTGAGCATCTGCAGGCTCCTTTAGCAGAATCAGAAGTGGTGAAGTTTATGTTAGTCATAGTTTTAAGCTTTACACCTCTTTCTTAAATTTGCAAACTCTTACCCAAATTTTGGAAGAATGGCAGTGTTTCCAGCCCGCATGTTTTGAGCGCACATATTTCAGGCCCTCTTGATCTACAGAGGAAGGGCTTGGTCTTGTTTTCCTCAATTTAGAAGGTGTGGGGCAATCTCCTGGAGGAGGAGAATGACTGAGAACTTTTTTACAAAGAATACTAGATCTGAAACTCAATTGAGATGATTTTAAGGAGGAGATGCTCCTTTGAGGAGTAGAGGTAGGACTGGATTCCTTTTCTGCATACTTGGAAGATGTGAGGCTACTTACGGCAGAAGAGATACATTTTAAGGCAACAAGTTCTGAAAGGCAGTATCTGATATCCCTTTCAGGAATTGGGACATGTTTCAATATCCTTTGGTTAAATTTCAAACGTCTAGGGTTCTTTTTGAGATAAGAGAAATTTCTCCATCCATCTTCACGAGGAGGGGTAGGAATAATGTCCCCTTCTGCACAAAGGGACAGTCCCTGAAACTCTGTTGAAGAGGAAGTATCGACGGTTTCTTGGTGAGATGTCACAGGTTTTAGAGGCCCCTGGGCAGGTTGAGAAAGTTCTAGACTTTCCTGGGGAAATGCTGGTGGTCTCAAGATCCCTTGTTCAGATACTAAAGGGCCCAGAGCACCTTCATTGGGTTTCAAAAGACACAGAGACCCTAACACAGATGCCAAAGCTTCTGGAGTCCCTGGCACAGATTCTGAACTCTTAGAAATGGATTGTGTATATGTCAGAGGTTCTTCTGTCTCTGGACTAAGTGGTGAAGGAGCTGGTAATTTGGGAGAATCTTGTGTGGCTGACAAAGATTCTATGACCTCTTGGGTGACAGATGGTATTTCTGTACTATTTTGCATACATGCCCATATTTCTAGTGTGTCCTGGGAAGAATCAGAAAGTCCAAGATCTTCTGGATTGGATGGTAAATATCCTAAAGCCTCCTTTTCCAACCAGTGTCCTGGAGGCTCTTGAGGTAACAAGGAAGTTTCTGTAAGCCCTTGGGAAGATATTGATGTTTCTAGTACACCTTGGGCAGACATGGAAGGTCTCCAAGACATTAAGACAGAATGTTACTCTTTCAAATCCAATTGGACAGATGGAGAAGGTCCTAGACTCACTATGGTAGATGCTGAAATTTCCAAAGCTCGTGATGAAGCATTGGATATTCCTGGATTGCCATGTGTACAGGTACAAACTTCCAGGTTCCCCTATAAAGACAGCCAAGGGCCTCCAGCTTCTTGAACAGATAACAAATGTCCTGGATTCCCTTGAGCAGATAGGGACAATGTCAAAGGCTCTAGGGCAGATGATATAGATCCTAGTGTTCCTCAATCAGATAAAGAAATTACCATGGGTCCTTTGGAAGAATGCATAGATCCTGAAGGATCTGAAGCAGATGGATCTGTTTGTTGAACCCCTTGTAGAGAATTCAAAGACTCATTTGGTCCCTGGAATGAAGTTAAAGGTCCCTCTGTAGGTTTAGAGAGGTCAAAAGGCTCTTCTGTGGAAAGGGAAGATCCAAAAGGCTTAGGGAAGAAAGTGAGGAACTAAGTTGGGCAGAAATTGCAAGTTCCAGAGGTGAGTCATTGGATATCACATGTCCTGGGGTAGCTGTTGAAAATTTTTGTGCTCCTCATGCAAATGATGAATATCCTAGAGCCCCCTGGGGAGGCAGCAATGTTTCTACAGAGCCTGTGTATTTGCTGAAATCCTCAGAGATCCCTGGTCAGATCTCAAAATCCTTGCTGTATTTTGAGCAGGGTGGTTATATCCCTGACACACTGGTAAAGATGGTGAGTCTGCTACTGTGTAGTGTGTAGATGTGGAGTGAGTTCCTATACCTTGTGTATGTAAAGAAGGACTTGAAAACCTTTTGGAAGATGTAGAATGTTGGGTAGACCTTTGTGGACATGTGGACAGATGTATGGTCCCCTTGTGCAGAGACCGGGACTCACACCTCCTTGAGCAGAATCAGAAGATCCTGGAGTCCTTTGTTCTGAGGATGAAAGACCCAGAGGATTATGAGAACATTCATAGCATTGTGATGTATTCATCATTGCCTGGGCTGAGATAGAAAGTTTCAGAGGCCCCGGGGCAGATTGCAAAGGTGGTAGATACCCTTGACCAAATGGGAAAGTCTTTGCACCTCCTTGGTCAGAACAGGAATGTCTACCAGGTGTTGGCGATGATGGTAGCAATGTTCCTAGATTTGCTGAAGTAGACTGAGAAGATGCTACAGCCTGCCTCACTTGTGAAAAAAGGCCTAAAGCACTGTGTGACTCTTCATATTGTGCAAATATCCCTGTGGCATCTGTTGAATTTTCTCGATTTCTTTGTTTGGGGAAAAATGAACTTTGCATGAGCAAAGTTCCCTCTTGTGCCCTGGAAAATTTCTTGTGTTTTTGAAAAGATGACAAAGCTTCTAGAACCTCTGGAGTAGATACAAGATGTTCCTGAACACCCAGTACTGATGGTGTAGGATAAAAGGTTTCTTGAGATTTCTGGCTAGGTAGGAAAGTTCGAGTGTCCCTTGGGAAACCTGGGGATCTTTGTGCAAAATGATGGGCAGTTGTAGAAAATCCTACTTCTGTCTGACAAGAAGTTGGAGGATGCAAAGTATCTTGAGCAAATGAAACACTTTGTGTATTCCCCTGTTTAAAATTGGGCTTTTAGATACCCTTGGGAAAAACAGAAATGTCCGAAAGCCTCTTGGAAAGATGAAGAACCTAGGGTTCCTTGTGAAGATAAACAAATTCCCAGAGACATCTGCTCAGATGACACAGATTCTGGTCGCACCTGAGTATTTTGGGTAGACCCCAGATGTCCTGGAGTGGGAAGCAAAGCTCCCACAGTCTCCTTTGCAGACAGGGGCTTTCCTACTGTGGCTTCTGCAGATAAAAAAATCCCCTCAGTGCCCTGAGCAGATGTGGAAGACCCTAGAGTTGTTTCTTTAGATTTAGTCACTTCTAGATGGCATTCTTCAGTTGAACAAGGTCCTAGAGTTCCTTGCTCAGATCTCAAAGATGATGGTGACAACTGTAGTGATGTAGTAAGATCCAGGGGCAGTTCAGCACATCTGAAAGTGTCTGAAGTCCCTTGGGTAGATGGAGAACATTCATTTGTTTCTGAAACTGTTGGGGAAGGAGTTGAATGCAGTAGAGCCCCTTCAGCATATCCAGAATATGGGTCATTGCCTGGGCTGAGCTTGAAAGTGTCAGAGGCCCCTGGGCTGATTGCAAATGTGCTAGGGTCCCAGGACCAGATGGGAATGTTTCTGCACCTCCTTGAGTAAAAGATGAATGTGTACCAGGTTCTCAAGGTGATGGTAGCAAAGGTCCTAGAGTAGACAAAGCATATGTAGAAGATTCAGAATTCTCCCTCACTAGAGGCAAAGGGCCCGAGGTAGTCTCTGTGTGATTACATTGCCCCAAGCCCAATATTCCTGAGGAATCTGCCGAAGGTTCTAGATTCCTTCGGGTGGATGACAAAGAACTTAGCACAGGCAAAGTCCCCTCTGCAGCTGTGGAAAAGTCCTTACACTTTTGAGAGGTTAGCACATATCCTTGAGAGTCTTTACTAGATAGAGGATGCTCCTGAGAACCTAGTACAGATGATGAATGTGTTACATATGCTGGTGAATATGGAATGGATTTTTGAGATTTCTGGCTAGGTAGTAATGGCCCAAATTCCCTTGAGGAAAGTTGGGATCTTTGTCTAGAAGGTTCAGAAAGGGGAGAAAATCTCATACCTTTCTGGCAATAAGTTGGATGTTGCACAGTCTTTGGAGAAAATGGCACAGTTTTTACACTCCCTTGCTTAGTTGTGGACAGTTTTAGAGACCCTTGGTCAGAAAGGGAATTTCCAGAAGCCTCTATGGAAGATGAAGAGCTTAGAGTTCCTGGTAAAGAGGAAGAAATTCCCAGAGGCTTCTGATCAGATGGAAAAGACTCTGAGACCACCCGAGTGATTTGGGTGGACCCTAAATGTCCTGGAGTGGGAGGCAAAGTTCCCACTGTCTACCTTGCAGACATGGACTTCCCTGTTTTGGCTTGTGCCAATAAGGAATGACCCCTAGTGCCCTGAGAAGATGCATAAAACCCTACAGTTGTTTCCTTAGATTTAGTCCCTTCAGGTATGCAAGGTCCCAGAGATCCTTGCTCAGATCTCAAAGATGATGGTGACACCTGTAATAATGTAGTATGATCCAGGTGCAGTTCAGCACATCTGGAAGTGTCTGAAGTCCCTCAGGTAGAAGGAGAATATTCATTTGTTTCTGAAACTGCTGGGGAAGGAGCTGAATGCAGTAGAGCCCCTTCAGCAGATCCAGAGATATGAGTCATTGCCTGGGCTGAGATGGAATGTGTCAGAGGCCCCTGGGATGATTGCAAATGTGCTAGGTTCCCGGGACTAGATGGGAATGTTTCTGCACCTCCTTGAGTAAAAGATGAATGTGTACCAGGTTCTCGAGGTGATGGTGGCAAAGGTCCTAGGGTAGGCAAAGCATATGTAGAAGATTCAGTATTCTCCCTCACTAGAGGCAAAGGACCCGAGGTAGTCTCTGTGTGTTTACATTGTCCCATGAGCAATATCCCTGTGGAATCTACGGAAGGTTCTAGATTCCTTTTTGTGGATGACAAAGAACTTTGCAAAGGCAAAATCCCCTCTGCAGCTGTGGAAAAGTCCTTACACTTTTGAGAGGATAGCACATATCCTTGAGAGTCTTTACTAGATAGAGGATGCTCCTGAGATCCTAGTACAAATGGTGAGTGATTCCCATCTGCTGGTGAATATGGAATGGATTTTTGAGATTTCTGGCTAGGTAGTAACGGCCCAATATCCCTTGAGGAAGCTGGGGATCTTTGTCCAGAAGGTTCAGAAAGGGGAGAAAACCTCATACATTTCTGGCAATAAGTTGGATGTTGCACAGTCTTTGGAGAAGACGGCACAGTTTGTACACTCCCTTGCCTAGTTGTGGACAGATTTAAAGACGCTTGGTCAGAAAGGCAATGTCCAGAAGGCTCTATGGAAGAAGAAGAGCCTAGAGTTCCTGGTGAAGAGGAAGAAATTCCCAGAGGCTTCTGATCAGATCCGAGTGATTTGGGTGGACCCTAAAGGTCCTGGAGTGGGAGGCAAAGTTCCCACAGACTGCTTTGCAGACATTGGCTTTCCTACATTGTCTTGTGCAGATAAGGAATGCCCCCTAGTACCCTGAGCAGATGCAGAAAACCCTACAGTTGTTTCCTTAGGATTTAGTTGCTTTAGATGAGAAAGGTCCCACAGTTCCTTGCTCAGATCTCAAAGATGATGGGGACACCTCTAGTGATGTAGTAAGATTCAGGTGCAGTCCAGCATATCTGGGAGTGTCTGAAGTCCCTTGGGTAGATGGAGAAAAAAAATACAGCAACTCATTCATCATCTTTACTTTGTGCTTGCAGGCTGGTTGCAATTATCTTGTAAGCATTAAAAATCAGTCTAACATACTGCCTATGTTCCATAGGGTTTCATTGATGTGAGGAGACATCATGACTCAGGCAACTCTTATAAGGAAAATTTAAATGAGGTTGTCTTACAGTTTCAGAGGGTCAGTACATTATTATCTTGGTAGGAAGCATGGCAGCACCCCGGTAGAGGAGGTGCTGGGGAAGGAACTAAGTGGTCTATATCTTAGTCTGAAGGCTACCAGAAGGAAGCTTGTGGCCACAGGTAGCAAGGAAGAGGATCGATTTTTGTCTCTGAGCAGAGATTGAGCACTACACAAAAGCAAGCCTACACAATGATACACTTCCTCTAACAAGCCAACACCTTGTAATAATGCCACATACCATGGGCAAAAGATATTCTAATCAACACACTGTGTCATAGGACATAAAGAAAGATACTGCATGATTGCATTCCTCTAGTCACAGGTGCGACATACCTACAAGCTTATATGAACACACACACACACACACACACACACACACACACACCAATCGGATATGCACGTGCATACATATATATTTGTCTATTTATTTACTTACTTACCTACTTACTTACTTACTTACTTACTTACTTACTTACTTACTTACTTTGTTTTAAATTTGTTGGGTAAGAACTTTCTACATACACATAAATGAGTTTTAGCAAATTCATCCCTATCTTCTCCTCCTTGAATTGTTACCCATTTCTCCTGTATCACTTTTATCCTTAATTACATTTTCATTTTTATATAGACGGCTGTGTAGTGCCATGCCCTGAGAAATCGCGTGCATGCCGCAAGCAATCACTGTGAAGAGCCGTGCGTGCCACAAGCAATCGCCATTATAAGATGGTGATGGCCTCCCCTGTGCCTAACTAGTAAACAAGCCTTGTACGCAGGTGCAAGAGTGAACTCACTCCTAGTCACTGTCCATTCTCGGGGCATAATAGTGGGGTGATGGGCAAGCAACGAATCAGGAGCTGTCACGTCACATCAGGTGCTGAAACGTCATGCTGTTGGCTATATAAGCAGCGCCATTTTCCCGGATCATGGTCTTCCTGATAAGTAAGCAATAAATCTTTTGCCACAGAAGATTCCGGTTTGTTGCTTCTTTCTTGCCGGTCGAGTGGGATGCAATAAGTGGCACCGAGGAACCCGGGAACTTTATACCATCACACCAGTGCAAGGAAGATCCCTTGTTCGCGGGGCGGAATCAGAACTGCGGGATGAAAGGCTCTGTAAGGTACATACAGTTTTGAAATTTCTCCAGAGTTAGACACCCTTTTGATTGTTTGCACAGCGATTGCACTTTTCCTTTCAGTTTCGTTTTTCTTCCACTGCTTCCACTGCTGACTGGTTCTTAGTCACGGTCAGGCCTGGATAGCGCCTGGACAGCGACCAGTTTCAGTCACGGTCAGGACTGGACAGTGCCTGGACAGCATCCATTTTCAGTCACAGTCAGGACTGTATAGCGGCAGTATGAGAATCTCGCATTCTATAATAGTGGCCTTACACTCGGTCCGGAAGCAGTGTGGCCTAAAATGTGCCACTAATACCTTAGAGGGATTTGTCAGGGAGATAGACAATGTGGCACCATGGTATGCTTGCTTAGGGTCATTTAGGCCTTTTCATGAGCCTTGATCCCGAGGAAAAGATATAAAAAGAAAAGAATGCCTTGGGAGAGATTAGAAAAGGGATGGAAAGGGAGAGAAGAAGGGAGATCCAGGTGGAGAGGCACATAAGGAAAGGAGCCTCTACCTGCCACTAGATGAGTTTAAGCAGCTAGCTCTTAGTAGCTCAGAATCTGATGAAGGGCTTAGCTCCTCTGAAGAAACGGACTTGGAGGAGGAAGCAGTTCATTATAAGGGAGAAAGGTACCTGCAAGATAAAATACAAGCTACTCAGTGCAGAAAAAGTCCAACAACGACTGGTGAAAGCCAGCTTGCTGCTCTGTCTCGGGATTGTTGGCTTCAGTGTCCTAGTGAACCTCTGCCTTATGTGCATAGGTAGTTGTCAATTTTTGCCTACACCTCATGTAGGGGTAAACACTCGAGGCATCAGGCCATTACAAGTCTGGCAAATGGATGACACTCATATTTCCTCCTTTGGGAGAAATCAGTACTTACATGTTTCCTTTGACACCTGCAATGGTGTAATGTTTGCCACACCTTTAACAGGGGAAAAAACCTCTCATGTTATACAGCACTGCCTAGAAGTGTGGAGTGCTGGGGCAAGGCCACAATTCTTAAAACGGATAATGGGGTAGCATATACTTCTACTAAATTTTAGCAATGTTGTCATCAAATGGATGTCACTCACTTGACTGGCCTTCCTTATAATACTCAAGGACAAGGCATTGTGGAATGTGCCCACCACACACTCATGTCTTATCTTATAAAACAAAAAGGGGGAGTTGATGAGACTCTGCCCTCAGTGCCAAGAGTAGCAGTATCTATGTCACTCTTTACACTTAATTTTTTGAATCTTGACGAGCAGGGACGTTTTGCAGCTGAGCGACATAGTTCAGACCCTGATAGACCAAAAGAAATGGTCAAACGGAAGGATGTTTTAACTGGTCTCTGGAAAGGCCCGGATCCTATCTTAATCAGATCCCGGGGAGCTGTTTGTGTTTTTCCACAGAGTGAAGACAACCCATTTTGGCTGCCGGATTGACTCACCCGCAGGATATTCATCAAGGATGGTGCAAAAATGCTGACCTCCTGAGGACTTTTCCTGATCCTGACAATGCTGAACTTGTCTCAGGTTCCTAGTATAATGGGTGAACAGATATGTGCTATTCTCTCGACTTTCCCTAAACCAATGTCAGTTCGCCATGATACTATAGTTTTCCAAATTTTCCAAATTTCCAAAATTCTTTACTAATAATAAAACAGTGGATTTGCCATATTTACCCTATGATCCAACTCGTTATTATCATTAGGAGAAAATCACTCCTTACTAGAACAGGGTTTTTTATGTTTTCAAATTAATGGACAAGGACATTGTATCAACCTCCCAGCCTGAGCTTTAGGGAGGTTTAATGAGCACCAAGGAGGTTGGGTGAACACAACCCAAGATAATTCTAATGTAGATATAACTTTACAAACCGGACCTTTTGGCAGGAGGCAATTTGGGTTAATGGTACATTTGTACCACCTAACTTTTCAGACAAAGAATGTCCCCACCAACCAAAAATAGCCCCTCATTGTGTCTTGGAAGATGAAGGTCTGATCCTGCCTTGGTCTGATTGTCGATCCTCCATCACTTGTTGGGCAGATCAGAGTAAAACTTTTTCCTTTTCTTCCAACATGACAGATGACCCAAAGAATGAATTTTTTATGAAAAAGAGATTTTTCATTCAGGACTTTAGAATGCATTCCTTTCACAAGTGGGTGCTTTGGGGAGTCAATGGCAATTGTACAGATTTCAATCCTTTGATTTTTATCCAGGGAGGAGCATTTGTAAAGGCTTCTTTTACTGGCATCTCAAGATTTGCTCAGCACTGGGGAATACATGATGCCTCCCAGGACTCTTATGGACATACTAATATCAGAGTAGAGATCACTGGGTTCAATAAAACTTTGGTAAACCAGATTATTTATACATCTCCCACAGTCTGTGTTTACCCCCCTTTCTTGTTTATATTCTTTCAAGTGATTCATTTGAAGTCTGTTCCAATGATTCTTGATGGATTTCTCAATGTTGGCATGTAACAATAAACACCCATGCCATGGTGCCACGGATCCCACTTTGGGTCCCTGTTCTGGTGGAAACACCCTCCACCTTGAAAGTAAATGGGAGAAATGCCCTAAAGATACATGAAGTACACACTAGATTAGTTGAAAAGTGGAAAATTAGCTGATAAGAGCAACTGTTGTTTGGGCAGTGGTGCTTTATGCCTTTATTCTCATCACTTGGTTGGCAGAGGCCAAGAATGTCTGAGTCTGAGACAAGCTTGGTATACAGAGTGATTTCCAAGACAGCCAGGTCTACACAGAGAAACCCTCTCTCAAAAAACAAACAAACAAACAAACAAACAAACAAACAAACAAAAAGCACCTGTTCTATGAAGAGGACCGGGCACAATGCACCCACATAGTGGCTTACAATTTATGCACAGCTACAGTTTTAGAGAATCATTGCTCTCTTTTAGCTTCTGTAGGCTATAGAGGCATAAGTGAGAGAGAGAGGGCATGAGCAGACTAGCACAGAAGTGAGAGAGGGCATAGCACATAGGTGAGAGAGAGAGTTCCTGAGCACTCTAGCACATAAGGGAGAAAAAGGGGGTGGGCATCCAAGCACATAAGTGAGGGAGAGAGGGCCTGCACATCCTAGCACACTCTTGTAATCAAGCTCAGTACTAGGAAGGTGGAGGTGGGAGTTTACCAGGGATTGTAGTGAATCTGGATGTTCTCTTCTGATCTATTAGGACAGCATGGACTGTTCTGTTGTGGGATGTACATACAGAAAAAGTACACACATTTTAATTTTTATGCACATAAATAAATAACAAAAAATATTACAGTTGAAATTAGTAGTGCCATTTCCAGTACTTTCATGTTACACATTTGTTCATGTTTTTTCAAGTCTGCAAATGCTTATCAACCTAGAAACTGGAAATCATTTGTCTTAAAGATGGTAGCTCATTTCCACCTCCTGAGACCTCCCTTCTAATCAATGGTGCCTGGTACTCCATGACAGCATACACAGGGTATATTCAGCCAAAGGGTGAAATCCCTGGATGAGACCTGTTTTCTCCATCTGGCATCACAAAGGGTCCTCAGAGTATTACATGTGGGTCTCTCCTGATAACGTTTTATTTATTTGTTTGTTTGTTTGTTTGATTTTGTTTTGTTTTTTATTTTTGTTATTGTTTTGTTTTTTATTTGTTTTATTTTTGTTTTTTGTTTTTTTTTGGTTTTTGTTTTTGTTTTGCTTTGTTTTTGTTTTGCTTTTTTTTGTTTTTGTCTTTGTTTTGCTTTGTTTTGTTTGTTTGTTTGTTTGTTTGTTTGTTTGTTTGTTTTTCCCATTGAGCAGACAAGCAAGGAAAGGTGCGGTTGTGAAGGAGTTCACTTCTGAATGACCTGGAAGAGATAACCAGCTCTGATCAGGGTTATTGGACTGTTAAAGGATGTGTGACTGGAGAGAAATCTCAGTCCCAAGAGGCCACTATGTGAGGAAAAACCTCCCGATCTGCCTTTTCCTACGGCTTCTGAGGGTTAAATGAAGGAGGAAGATCATATTTTTTTTTCTCTTTTTTTCCATTTTTTTTTAACTAAGAAGACATTATAGTTTTTAAGAGAAGAATGGCTCTTAAGAAAATGATGGTGATTCCAAAGGAAGATTACTTATTACTTTTGGACTTTGATGATGAAGAAGATGACATAAATATTTCGGAGGAGTCTCTTTCTGAAGGTTACTGCATATTCAGTGTTGGGTATTAATTGTGTGTTGTGCAGTTCACTAGACTTTTACCTAGTCACCTGAAAAGGAAGAAGTCTTTTCTCAGAGATTTTATATAGTTCATTTGAAATTTTACCTATCTATCTATATCTATATATTCTTATACCCGAGTTTTAGCAACACATATAACTACTCTTGACATTGTAGTCACAATATGTTGATAAAAAATAACTTGTTATGATTTTGCCACCGGAAAATACCTGAACATTGTTCCAATAATATGTTTGCAAAACCTGAATTTATTTCAAGAACATTACAAATAATTTATTTCATTCCTTTTTTATTATTTCTTTTCTTTTTTTTTCTTTTTTTTTTTTTTACATTTCAAATGTTATTCCCTTTTCTATTTTCCCCTCCAAAAATCCCAGTCCTCTCCCCTCTATCCCTGCTTTCCAACACACCTACTCCCAATTCCTGGCCCAGGCATTCCCAAAACTTGGTCATAGGAACTTTACAAGAACAAGTGTCTCTCCTCCCATTGATGACATACTAGTCCATCCTCTGCTACATATGCAGCTGTAGGCATAAGTCACAACTTATGTTTACTTTGATTGGAGATTTAATCTCAGGGAACTCTGGGAGTACTTGTTAGTTGTTTTTCCTCATAGAATGTTCCTTGTGTACTTTCTCTAGCTCCATAATTAGGGACCCTGTGCTCAGTCCAATGGATTTCTTTGAGCATCCACTTCTGTATTTGTCAGGAAATGGCAGATCGTGTCAGGAGACAACTATATCAGTCTCCTGACCCTAAGCTCTTGTTTGGCTCTTCAACAGAATCTGGGTTTGGTGGTTGTTTATGGTATGGATCACAGAATGAAGCAGTGTCTGGATTCCTTCAGTCTTAGTTCCAAACTTTTTCTCTGTAACTCTTTCCATGGATCTTTTGTTACCAATTCTAAGAAGGAACGACATATCCACACTTTGGTCTTCCTTCTTGTTGAGTTTCATGGGTTTTGCAAATTTTACCTTGTTTTTTTTCTGAGCTTCAAGGATAACATCCACTTATCAGTGAGTATATATCATGTGCTTTCTTTTGTGATTGAGTTATCTCACTTAGGAACATATCATCCAGATCCATCCATTTGTCTAAGAATTTCATGAATTCATTGATTTTAATAGTAATGTAGTATTTCATTATGTAAATGTACTATATTTTCTGTATTCATTCCTCTGAAGACGGGCATCAGGTTTATTTTCAGCTTCTTGCTATTATAAATAAGGATGCTATGAACATAGTGATGCATGTATCCTTATTACAAGTTGGAATATCTTCTGGATATATGCCAAGGAGGACTATTGCTGGATCTTCAGTAGAACTATTACCACTTTTCTGAGGAAACCCCATCTGCTTTCCAGAGTGGTAGTACCAACTTGCAATTCCACAAGCAATGGAGGAGTGTTCCTTCTTCACCACATACCCACCAGCAACTATTGTCATCTGAGTTTTAGATCTTAGCCATTCTGACTCTGTGAGGTGGAATCTTAGGGTTATTTTTACTTTCTGTTCCCTGATGATTAAGGATTTTGAACATTTATAAGTTGCTTCTCAGCCATTCAGTGTTTCTTAATTTGGAATTCTTTGTTTAGAACCATCCCCATTTTTTAAAATAATGTTATCTGATTTTCTGGAATCCAGCTTCTTGAGTTCTTTGTATATATTGAATATTAGTCCCTTATCTGATTTAGCATTGATAAAGACTTTTTCCCCGTTTTGTTCTAATGATAGTGCCCCTTGCCTTACAGAAGTTTTGCAATTTTTGAGGTCCCATTTGTCTATTTTTAATCTTATAATAACAGCCATTGCTGTTTTGTTAAGGAATATTCCCCATTTAACCTTGTCTTCGAGGCTCTTCCACACTTTCTCCTCTATAAGTTTCAGTGTCTCTGGTTTTATGTGCAGTTCCTTGATCCAATTAGACTTGAGCATTGTACAATGAGATGAGAACAAATCAATTTGCTTTCTTCAATATGCTAACTGCCAGTTGAGCGAGCACCATTTTTTGAAAATGCCATTTTCTTTCCACTGGGTGGTTTTATCTCCTTTGTAAAAGATCAAGTGACCTCATGAGTTTGGGTTCATTTCTCTGACTTCAGTTCTGTTCCATTTATCTACCTGTCTAACACTATTCCTGTACCATGAAGTTTTTATCATAATTGTTCTGTAGTACAGCTTGAGGTCAGGCATGGTGATTACAAAAGACATTCTTCTATTGTTGAGTATAGTTTTGGATATAGTAGGTTTTTTTTTTTCAAGATGAATTTGCAAATTGCCCTTTCTAACTCAGTGAAGAAATGAGTTGGAGTTTTGATGGTGATTGCAATGCATATCAGATTGCTTTTTGAAAGATAGCCATTTTTACTATATTAATCCTGCCAAATCATTAGCATGGGAGATTTTACCATCTTCAGAGATCTTCTTTGACTTCTTTCTTGAAGAAACTTGAAGTGTTTATCATACATATATTTCACTTTCTCAGAGTCACACCAAGGAATTTTATATTATTTGTGACTACTATGAAGCATGTTTTTCCCTAATTTCTTTCTCATACTATTTGTCTTTTATGCAGAGAAATTCCACTGTTATGTTCAAATTAATTCTAAATTCAGCTCCTAAGCTGAAAATGTGTATCAGGATTAGCTTTTCTCTGTTGTAATTTTTGGGTTCATAGATACATGCTATCATATCTTCTGGAAATAGAGAAATTTTGATTTCTTCCTTTCCAATTTGTATTCATCTGTTTTCGGTTTTTGGTTTTTTGTTTTTTTTTATTTTTTAATGTGTGTAATTGCTCTGGCTAGTATTTCAAGTACTCTATTGAATAGGTAGGGAGAAAGTGGGCAGCCTTGTCCAGTCCCAGATTTTAGTGGGACTCCTTCTGGTTTCTGACCATTTAGATTAAAGTTAAATCCTGGGCTTTCTTTTCTTTTCTTTTCTTTTCTTTTCTTTTCTTTTCTTTTCTTTTCTTTTCTTTTCTTTTCTTTTCTTTTCTTTTCTTCTTCTTCTTCTTCTTTTTTTTTTTTTTTTTTTTTTTTTTTTTTTTTTTTTTTTAGGTGTATGCCTTGAATTCTTGGTCTTTTCTGGACTTATTATGAATGGGCATTGTATTTATCCAACTATTTGCTATGCATCTAATCGAATAATCATGTGGTTTTTGTAGTTGAGTTTTTTTTGTTTTTGTTTTTGTTTTCTTTTTTTTTTTTCTATAATGGATTTAATTGATGGTTTTCGATATTAAACTCTCCCTGAATCATAAGAAGGAGGCCAACTAGGTCATGATGGATTATCCTTTTGATGTATTCTCGGACTCGTTTTGAAAGGATTTTATTTAGTATTTTTGCATCGATATTCATAATGGAAATTGTAATAAAGTTTCCTTTCTTCATTAGGTTTTGTATAGTTGTAATCTTGCTTCATAGAACATATTAAATAGTGTTCCTTCTCTTTTAATTTTGCATAATAGTTTGAGGAGTATTGGTATTAGGTCTCCATGAATATCTGATAGAATTCTGAACTAAACCCATCAGACCCTGGGCTTATTTTTGGTTGGGAGACTATTAACGATTGCTTCTAATTCTTTAGGGGTGTTATGACCCACACTACAGTCTTGCCAGAAAGAATGCCCACAGGACACTCGGATCCTTCTGCAGTAAAGCTTTAAGGCATCTCGAGAGATAGATGATCAGCTTCAGGACAGGAGACCCAGAGAGCAGAAAACCCCTCCCTTATATAGGCTGTGAAGTACAGTTAGAAGTATGGTTGGAGACCTGCACCACCGGAATTTTCTGCCCACCATCAGCCTGATGACGCCATTGGAGAGACAGGGCTCAGGTAATGGAAAGATATCCCGATGCCTGTGCACACTCACCACGAGCAATAGTGACAATGGTGTTGTGAGCACCATCTTGTAATGGTGGCCGTGAGGACGGCTCCTCACATCTCACCCTTTTCTTTTATGTTAGAAGCAACAGGCCACACAGTATGGAGAGTGGAGATAGAGGTCAAATTCCCACTGTGCAAGCATAGGGGCCTTACACAAAACCTCCTTCCAGGCTCGTCACCCAAAGGGGTCTTGGTCAGCTCCCCTGTCGTTTTTCCTGGGGGGAAGGACACTAGGACACTCAACCTTCTTGAAAGATGACATATCTCCCAGAAAGAAGCTCAAATTACACCACAACGCCATTCCAGTGCAGTGCTTAGCCACAAAACTCACCTGGGTTGTTAAAGCACACCCGCTCCAACCCATGCAGCAAGACTCGCCTCAGGGTTTTGTGGAGCTGGATGTCCAGCAACCTTATTGCTTGAGCATCATCAATATTCATATATCGGGGGAAACACCCTGCTCCAAAACAACAAGTGCCTGGGTTACTACCATCCTGTCCCTCCTTGTTTGGGATTTAAGTTTGCAGATCATCCATAGTAGGAGCAGTACTCCACTGTACACAGCCACTCCAAACAAACCACCCCCACCCATTGCTTGAAGTAGGAGAATGCTGCAGAAATTCAGGTAGAAAATCCTTCCATCAATGACAGGTCAAGACATGTCGAATCAACTTATAAGATGGTGATCCTCAGCTCCCGGAGTGTCTGTTCAAATTCTATGGTCCAATTCTGTAACAAATAACAAGACAAAGCCTTTTACAGGTTAGCTGCTCTTGTAAAATTCTGAAATTGTAGTAAGGTGATACAGACGCTAGGCAGCTTATGTTTGCAACCCAGCTGAGGCATTTGCCAAAGAATATTCACCTGCTCTTGGACCAGATCGATCCGTTGGTTTACCAACATGAGGCCTCTCTGTATCTGGGAGTTGGCCATTGCCTGGCTGTTCAGGGCCAATGTCACTCTTGCCTAAAGGTCATTTTATAGTTTGCGTTGTCTGAACCGTAGCAGACAAGGCCAGGGTCGAAACAGTGACAGAGGCAGCTACTGCTGCTGTTGCTACCAAGCCAACTATAATAGCAGAGATTCCAAAATCTTTCTTTTCTCTAAATAAGCTTAAATTCTAGATGCTTCCACAGGAACTGGAAAAAATCTAGGCACATGAGTAACCAAAGCAAAGCAATACTTAGTAGCATCCCAACACAGGGTATAGAAACTTTCATTAAGCAAGCAATCTAATTCTAATTGATTATTATTTAAACTTTTATTACTTACAACCCACAGAAAGGGGGTCAAACACAAACCGGGGTGACAGTATAATTCACCCTTTTAAATGATTTATATTTAGTATTAGAGGAGGACCAATCGAAAGACCCCAAACCAGCACTCAAAGTGCCCTACCACTCAAAACCCATTTGGACCTTTTCACTATATCCACCTCCAATCGTTGCCATAGGTGAAAGATCGGTACAGCTCTCATTAACCCCACAAAGTAACCATTGATCAAAAGGGTTAGCATCTGCCCGATCAGAATCCATGAAGTTAAAATCATGTCCAGCAAGGATTTCATTAATCTCTACACTTACATGTGGGGAAAAGGAAAAAAAATCCTTCAACCACCCAAAAGGTTTTTCTGGCCTGGCACCCAGTCCAAGGAAGCATGGAGTCCTCCGAGGATCTTCCTTTACAAAAGGGTGCCGTTCTGGGTTGCTGGGGCAGTGCTTTCCTGGATTTATGACTAGGCCTCCAGCCTTGAATTATCAAGGCATTGGCTATTATTTCAGAGTGGGTTCCCCAAGCAGCTGCTTTCAACCAGGCCACCGATTGATTTTATAAGGATATACACTGGCGTTGGTCTTTCAAGTCAGAGATCATTACAAAGCACAGGCTTCCTTTGAGGGAGTAGTTCTGTTTTCCATCAGAACCTGAATTTGTCCATCTAATGGTAAAAAGGCAAGTCCCAGCTCCCTATCAGTAGTAAAGAAATGTGGAAAAACTTGTGCACTGTGCATGACAGGCATGAACAGAATGTTAGACATAGTACCCAAACACAATTCCCCCGATATACTAGGAACCATGATCTCTAGTAGAAGGGTCATTATCCATCGTTGTTTCCAGAATTCCCTCTTTTGTCCACATCTTCTGAAGGGGAGATCCTTCAGATGAGGCATTCTGGAACCCAAAGAGGATTGTCTTCTTCCTGTGGAAAGACACAAATAACTCCTTTGGATCTTATTAAAATAGGATGCAGGCCTCTACATTTTCCAGTTAAGACAACTTTCCATTTGATAATTTCTCTAGATCTGTTTGGTTCTGAACAGTGACGATCAGTTGCAGTGTGGCCTTGCTCATCAATATTCAAAAAATTAAGAGTAAAGAGTACCATGGAGATGTCCACTCTCAGTGTTAAGGGTAAGAGCCTCATCGACTCACCCTTTCTTTTTGATAAGGTAAGTTTTAACAGTGTGGTGGGCACGTTCCACAATGCCTTGTCCCTGTATGGCAAACCAGTTAAATAAGTTACATTCCTCTGTAGACAGAATTGTTGAAAATTTTGAGAGGTGTAGGCCAGTCCATTATCGGTTCTAAGAAATTTGGCTTGTCCCCAAGCTTCAAGGCAATGTTGAATTACATGTGTGGCTTTTTCTTAGTAGAGGGATCAGTTTTACTGCCCTCTTTTCTCTCTCCCCTTCCTTCTGAATCCCTGGGAGGGCCCTTTTTCTTAGACATGTCTTTCTTTTTTCAAGCTCCCATTCTCTCATTCTGTTAGGTTTCTGACATACTGTCCTGAACCTCTTCTAGTATTCCCTGTCCCTCCACATTGGCTGTTTGGCAGGTTTCATCCTCTAGACAGTTTTATATTAGCTTGCAAATGCCTTGGTGCCCAGGCGTAAGTCTCCCTCTTTATGCTTAAGGTCAAGGTCACTTCCTAGCTTACTACATAAGGCTACAGTTAGAGACCCCGAACAAGAATACCAGGGAGAAATGCGATCCACTTCCTTAACAAAGTTCTGCAGCGTACTGGAGGCAACCTGCCTGTAATGCAGTGATCACTGACTTTGAGGAGGCCATGATAGAGTGAGTCTCTGCTCTTGATCTACACCCCATTTATAGTACTCCTTAAGCAAAGCGAAAGTAAACACAGTGCTCTGCTCCCTTATCTACGGAAGGCTTAGAAGATACCTCAGTGTTGCCACTTATCTACGTCGGACTGACAACACCTCATTTTTCAGCACCAGCCTCGATGGACAGAATAAGAAACAGAATGAGGGCCAGGGCAACCAAGACTAGAGCTTCTACTGCCCCTTCCTAGGGTGCATCTAGATTAAGACCGAAATCAATAGGGATAAGAGGGTCACGATGAGACATACCACTCCAAACTTACCTTTTCCCTGCAGTTCTGAATCCACCCGATTTCCAGGGGTTTTCCTCAATGCCAGCAATGTTGATCCTGGTTTTATGGCACCGGATGACCTGCGCTACCATCTCGCCAGCAAGAACACATGCAGGACACTCAGATCTTTCTGCAGTAAAGCTTTAATACATCTCCAGAGATAGATGAACAGCTTCAAGACAGGAGATCCAGAGAGCAGAAAACCCCTCCCTGATATAGGTTGCAAAGTATGGTTAGAAATACGGTTGGAGACGTGAATCACCGGAATTGTCTGCCCACCATCAGCCTGATGATGCCATTGGAGAGGCAGGGCTCAGGTAATGGAAAGATACCCTGACGCCTGAGCGTACTCACCATGAGCAATGGTGACAATGGTGTTGTCAGCGCCATCTTGTATTGGTGACCATGAGGGCGGCTACTCACAGTGGTAGAAGTAATTACAGGGTTTCTCTGATCCTGATTTGAATTTGGTACCTGATATCTGTCTAAATAAGTGTCCATTTTATCCAGATTTTCAAGTTTTGTTGAGTACAGCATTGAATAGTAGGATCTGATGATATTTAAAATTTACTAAATTTCTGGTGTTATTTCTCCCTTTTCATTTCTGATTTTGCTAAATTGGATACTGTTCTTGTGTTCTGTATTCATTCTGTCTAATGGTTTGTCTATCTTGTTGATTTTCTCAAAGAACAAGCTCCCAGTTTGTTTGATTATTTTTGTATTGTTCCTTTGTTTCCACTTGGATGATTTTAGCACTGAGTTTGATTATTTCCTGACTTCAACTCCTTTTGGGTGAATTTGCTTCCTTTTGTTCTATAGTGTTAAGGTGTGATGTCAACCTACTCCTATATCCTCTCTCCGGTTTTTTTAGAGGCATTCAGAGAGAGCTATGAGTGTCCCTCTTAGGGCTATTTTCATTGTGTTCCATAACTTGCAGTATGTTGTTGTTACATTTTCATTAAACTCTAAAAAGTCTTTAATTTAGTTCTATATTTCTTCCTTGACTGTTTTGTCACTGACTAGATTGTTGTACACATTCCACGTGTATGTGGGTTTTCAATTATTTATATTATTTTTGAAGTTAGTCTGTGGTGATCTGATAGGAAGCAGGAAATTATTTCAATAATTTTATATCTGTGAGGCATGTGGTGTGACTGAGTGTATGGTCAATTTTGGAGAAGGCATCGTGAAGTCCTGAGAAGAAGGGACATTCGTTTGTTTTAGGATAAAATGTTCTATAGATATCAACTAAACGTATTTGCTTCATAAATTCTACAAGTTTCACCGTGTATCTTTTTAGTTTTAGTTTCCAGGATCTGTCCATTAATGCGGGAGGGGTATTGAAGCCTTCCAATATTATTGTGTGAGGTACAATGTGAGTTTTGAGCTTTACTAAAGTTTCTTTTATGAATGTGGATGTCATTGCATTTGGAGTATAAATGTTTAGATTTGGGAGTCCATCTTGGTAAATATTAACTTTAATGAATATGACGTTTCCCGCCTTGCCTATTTTAATAACTTTTGGTTGAAAGTCAATTTTATTTGATATTAGAATGGCTGCTCCACCTTATTTCTTCGGATCATTTGCTTGGAAAGTTCTTTTCCAGCCTTTTAGTCTGAGGTAATGTCTGACTTTGTCCTTGGTGTTTGTTTTTGGTATGCTGAATATTGCTTACACATCCATTTTTTTATTCTATGCCTTTTTACTGGTGAACTGAGTCCACTGATATTAAGAGATACTAAGAAAAGTCCTTGTTGCTTCCTGTTATTTTTGTTATTAGAGTTGGAATTTTGTTCATGTAGCTATCTTCTTTTAGGTTTCCTTCAACTTTAATTTCTTCTTTTTTCTTGAGTGTAATTTCCCTCTTTATATTGAAATTGTCCCTTTATTATCGTTTGATGTGCTGGATGCATTGGAAGATATTGTGTAAATATTGTTTTGTCACAGAATACCTTGTTTTCCCAAGCTATGTTAAAAGAGTTTTGCTTCATATAGTAGTCTTGGCTGGCATTTCTGCTCTCTTACATTCTGTATGACATCTGCCCTAGATTTTCTCCTTTCATAGTCACAGGGGAGAAGTTATGTGTAATCCTGATAGATCTTGCTTTATATATTACTTGACCATTTTCCCTTACTGCTTTTAATATTCTTTCTTTGTTTTGTGCATTTGGTGTTTTGACTATTATATGATGGCAGAAATTATTTTTTTTCCGGTCCAAATAATTTGGCGTTCTGTAGTCTCCTTGTTTATTCATGAGCATATCTTTCTTTAAGTTAGGGAATTTTTTTTCTATAATATTGGTAAAAATATTCAATAGCCCTAATTTGGAAACCTTACTTCTCATCTATACCTATGCCGGATTTCATGTACGTAATTATGTCATTTCTAAAAGCTGTTTCAAAAATTCACCTGGGCAGTATTTCCTGAGAAATTCAAATCATTAATACTTTATCCCCTTTTACTAATATAGCATATTATGTTTCCATTTTTTTTTTGTCTATATAGTACAGAGCCCATCATTTGACAAAGATGAGAATATATCACCTAAGGTAGAAACAGATGAAGATACGGTGTAATATTTTCATTTTTCCCATTTTGATAGAGTACTTCAACAGTAGTGTTTGTGAAACCTTAACTGGAGAAGTAGATTCAGGAAAAAGAGCAATTCAGGGTCAGATGCTCTTATATGTGTAGTTCAAGACCAGATTGTGGTCCTTTAGACCTTGTGATCACGACAATATAGCAACTAGTACAATACAACCACCTGCATGAGATGTTCCCAGATATACACACAAAGAAAAGGAGAACCATTATAAAAATAAGAGAAGGACCATTTACGAAGAAGAAGGATCTCAGCAATGGTAGTACAGTTATGAAGAAGTGCTGTGAGGTGTAAATGTATGAATTGTTTAAAGTAAATATTACAAGTTTTTTTTGGAATTTTACCATGTATTGTATATGGATATGACATTTGATTCAAACCAAATATTATATATTTATTAAAAATAATTAAAATAATTTTCTGTGTAAAGTTTTGTGTGTGGTAGAAAAAATGTCCTATGGTGAGACTCCAACTTAAAGTGTATCTCGCAGGAAGGTAAATCCCCTAGACGTTCCCCAAGCTTGTTTTCCCTGATCTCTGAAAATACAGCTAGGAAGAAGCTCTTTGTTCTCTATAGCCAGCAAAAAGGCTTTTTGTTTCTATACTTTTCATCCAGAGATGCCTGCCTTCCTGTGCCAAGGACAAGGTGATAAAAATTTAGAAAGGACTCACGCCCCACTCCTGCCTTGTAAATTTCAACAAGAACACCAGGAAGAGAGGAACTCCCTAACAAACATTTCCCAACTCCTCCCAACTCTCCTCCCAACTCCTCCCAATTCCTCAGCTCGCTGTTAAAAGCCCCTTACTGTCACAGCTCGGTGTCAAACTCCCCTGCCCTGCTAGGCAGAGTGACTTTGTCCTCAGCCAGCTAATAGTAAAAACTCTTGCAGTTTGCGTCAGTTGTGGTTTTCTCTTGGGTCATTGGGGTGCTGGCCAGCTCATTCCAGGACTTGAGAGGAGGCCCAGCTTCTGAGGTCTTACATTTGGGGGCTTCTCCACCATGATTTGTGGCCTACCCCAATTCTCAGAGACCCTGCTTGGAGGTAGGATTCTATCTTTGTCTGTATCTTTGTCTCTATCTTTTTCTATAACTTTCCTCTATCTTTGTCTCTATCTTTTTGTGCCAGCTCTGTTTGAATTCACTATTCTCCGTTTGCAGTTGTAAATGCTCGTGAGAGTAACGAACTCCCTTTTTCAGATGGAAAAGGGTTACTGACAGACATGTCAGGAGAAACCGGCTGCCACCCTTTGGGACATCCCAGGAGTTCTGAGGGAGTTCCAGGGATACCTGGAGATCTCCTATCAGTGTGCCAAGTGAGAGTGTGCTCACTCGGCTGTCTGTTTCTGTTACTGGGTGCCAAGTGAGTGTGTGATCTCTCGGCCATCTTATTGGGGCCTGGTCTTGGTTATTGTAATCTTTTTTGTGTATATATTTTTTTCCCTGTATGTGACTCTGATGATGGGACCGACTATTAACATGCCCCTTGGACTGACCCTTGATCACTCGACTGAAATTAAGACTAACACTCACATTCTCTCTGTGTATGTTTGAAATAGATTTTAGAGAACTTTCTGATCTACAGAATGGCCATCTTTGATGATAGTTGGCCACTAGAGGGCACTCTTTGTTTGGTTCTGTTTTCAGCTCTTAAAGTTGTTTTACAGAGGGGACCAGGGTCTCAGCCAGATTACGTGCCCTACATTCTCATCTAGAAAAATTTAGCACAGGATCCCCCCTCTCCCATCCTGTTTAAAGCCTTGGGTTAAAAAGAATAATCCAGGCTCCCCAGTCCTGGCCCTCTGCCACCCAGAGGTGAAAAAAAAGTTAAAACTGGCACAGGTTGAACTGCAGCCCTCGGTTTCTCCCAAGATCTATCCAGAGTTAGAAGAACCTCAAAAATGGCATAGCACCCCACCCCCATATTCCCTACTGGTCCCCTCCAAGAACTCTCAACAGGGTGCCACTAGATATTTGGGGAGGGACCAGTTGCTAAAGCCCAAGGCCAGCGAGCTCGAAGCCCAGAGTGACCAGATTCAACCATTGCACTGCCTTTATGTACTTATGACCCTCTTCCAGCAGGCCCCAGACAACTGCTGACCCTTCAGTAATGGCCCTTTTCCTCCTCTGAACTCTATAACTGGAAGGCAAATCACACCTCCCTTCTTTGAAAACCCCTCTAGCCTCCTAATCTAATGGAATCTCTCATATTCTCTCTTCAGCCTACTTGGGATGACTGTCAGCAGCTACAGATTCTTTCACCACAGAAGAGAATGAGAGGATTCTGAGAGGAAAGAAAGAGCATGCTGGGGGCCAATTGACTACCCATAAAACTTCTAAATGAAATGGATGCAGCCTTCCCTCTGACATGTCCTGACAGGACTGACCATATGGAGCAATTTACAATTTTCTGCTGGGCTCTGATAATAGGACTGAAAGGAGCTGGCAGGTGCCCCACCAATTTGGCCAAGGTAAGAGAGATCCTACAAGAGAAAAAGGAGCCCCCAGCAGTGTTTTTAGAATACCTCTGAAAGGTATAGAGGTGTTACACTACCTTTGACCCTACTTCGGCGTGCCAGCATGTGACAGGTGTCATGGCTTCCATTGGGCAGTATCCTTCTGACATTAGGAAAGGGTTACAGCGTCTAGAGAGTCCGAAAAATTTATCTTTACAACATCTGTTTAAGGATTCAGAGAAAGTGTACCATAAGAGAGAGAGTGACAAGCCAGCACCAGGGTATATTGTGCTCTGAGTCTGCAGACACGCTTAACGTCCCCAAAAGACCCTCAATAGGATCATAAGAACTCTGGTGAATGGAACACAACCTCTGCTCCAATCCAATCTCACAGGATCTGAGACTGCATTAATTAGGGAAGCAGAAAAACTAGTCTGACAATGGTCACAAGTCCCTCTGGTCTGTGCCAGCACCTGGGCAACTTGTTGGACGGAGTCTGAGGACAGCCCCAAGGTCCTCACAGAAACATCCACGAGATCTTAAGACCTTTGTGAAACGAAAACCACTTCTGCTCCAATCCTATCATGAAGGACCTGAGACTGCATTCATTAGGGAAGCAGATAAACCGGCCTGACCAGGGTCACAAGTCCCTTCCAATCCATTACAGCACCAGGCACCTTGGGGGCAGAGTCTGTGGACACCCCAAAGGTCCCCACAGGACTCTCCATGGGATCTTAGTACCTCTATGAGTGGATTACAACATCTACCAGGAGAAAGGTTCGAACACCAGATATCTGGGACCCTTCTCTGCAAGAGGAGATCTTGCCTGCAGAGAGTACTCTGAACACTGAAACTCAGGAGAAAACTAGTCTCCGAGGTCTGCTGATAGAGGCTAACATAATCACCTGACCATTGTTATGGCAACTATTAGAAAACAAAGCATTTAATTGGAGGCTTTGTTACATTTTCAGAAGATTGGTCAATCATCACGTGAGGTACCCCATCACTGGAGCAGTAGAGAACTATTGATCCTTAGGCAAAAAGAGAGATTCCGCCATTGTATTGGCTTCTTGAAAACTCAAACTCATCCTTGTTGACACACCTATCCTCCAATGAAGCCACACCTTCTCGTATTCCTTCTAATCTTTAAACTCACTGCCACTTCCTGGTAATGAAATATTCATATATATGTGTCTATAGGGGATTTATTATTCAAACCACCACTTTTCCCATGGCTCGATCAGCTATTTTTTTAAATATAACCTAAAGGGCTCCCATTTATTAAGGAATACTTATGAGCTTAGCCACAGTGATGGGCCCTCCCACATCAATCATTAGACTAGAAAATAACCCATAGAATTACCTAATGACTAAGTGATTGGAGACAGATGTTCAATTGTTCTCTCTTCTCAGGTAACTGTAGATTGTCAAGATTGGGAAAAAAAATAATGTTCCATCACAGTAATGTTTAACTTACTCCATAACCTACACAAACATTACTCAACACCATCTATTGCATTCTGCCCCTGCATAGACACTTTCCATGTATGGCATAAGTGAAGGGTGACTACCTCCATCAGCAAGGATACTCAATAATATGTGCCATGAACTGAATATTTCCTATAGCCTCACAACCCCCACATTCTACTGTGTGTTACATTTATTGGGGTACTTGCTAATCTGTCCAATATCCTGCCACCAAAGCTATGACAAAAAAAATCCTCATCAGGAAATCCAATGAATTTTACCTGATTTCTTTCTCCTGAGGCAACTGAGAGTTATCCCTTAATGCTTATATTAGTGTCTGATTCATCTGTAATAAACCCACTACTATTAACAGCTACATCACAGGAGGTATGACAAATACCATCTCCCATGAGTTGGCCAAGCCTTTTCAGCAGCTTTTTTGAAGTATCCTTTCTATACTAAAAAATCCATTGATTCCTTTATTTTTAAGTGTGTAATTTAATGATTTTAACACATTTTCACCTCCGTTCCATTTTCCCATCATTTTCTGCTACTTCATATGATATTGCAATCTATTAAAATATAGTAATGAATACAGTGAAAGGACCAGTATGTGAAGCAGCAAATTTCTTTATTTCTCAGACAACAGATACACTGCCAGAATCTCCCAGGTACAACTGCTTGGTAACTTTGTGTCTAATGTTAGCATGATTCTTCCAGAAAAAAGCTTAAAGAATTAAACCATGGTTACTCTGGACCAGACAAGTCAGTATCACTAGTGAAAAACATTCATGTAAATCATTTTCATTACTGTTACAATGTGCCTTAGCAGCAAGGAAAACAGGTCCATGGTCACAAGAGTATGAAAGAGGCATCAAGGAGAACAGTTGTCCAACTTATTAGCAGCCAGTAAGCATCAACACAGGAAGCGACCAAAGACAATAAATACCTTCCAAGACATGTTCCCAATGACCATGTTCCTTTACAAGTGCCTCACCCCTTCCATGCACACCCATCAATCAATTAACTCATTGATTAAAGCCCTCAGGGTCCAATCACTTTTCAGATTGTGTATATTATTCTACCTTTGAACATTGTACTTCGGAACAAAATCTTCATCAAAGACCCACGACTGACATTGCAAACCCATTTCACCACAGAATTCTTTATGTTACAAAATGTGATGGAATGTATCTGTCTCTTTAAGGGTATCTCTGTCTAGAAGTTACAAAAGCAGAACGTCCAGGCCAACAGAATCATCAACTCCATGAGCTTTTTTTTTTTTTTTTTTTTTTTGTAATATGAGTTCAAGAAGAAGGAAAATGCAATGCAAGTTAATGGTCTTGATCCCCTATCCATCCAGCTTAAAGCCATAGGGTGGACCCAGAAGTTTAGGTCAAAAGTGTAAATTTCACCTATACTACAAACAACTGTGATGATTTCTAGCCATCTCCAGTTTCAGTGTGGTATTTAGTCCCACCATCTACATCAAGGCATATTGCCTAATGTGAAATAATGCCAGCCGTTTATTGCAAAAACCACTATGTGTTGACTTGGATGTAAAAGGAGACATCTATAATATAGACACACTTGTACACACACACATACTCACAGAAAGAGGCAAGAAGTAGAGGAGCTGAGTCTTAGGATCATGTGAATCATGAAGGATTTGTTTTACATTACCTACAAGAAGGATCCAGCTCTCTATGCTTATCAGCTCCTGGATGACTACAAGGAAGGTAACCTCCACATGATTCCAGACACTCCTCCGGCTGAGGAGAGATCAGGAGATGACAGTGATGTGTAGATAGGTAACTGGATGCAGTACACCAGAAAAGATGGTTCCAAAAAGTTCGGAAAGGTTGTTTACCAATTTCTAGCCAATCCTTCCATGTACTTTATCAAGTTTCATGGTGACATCCATATCTATGTCTATACTATGGTGCCAAAGATTCTTGAAGTTGAAAAATCATAAAGTAAAGAAACGTAAACATATAGGACTGGAAGAAAAAAAAAAGTTTTTTTTTTTTACTGTGTTAGCTACATAAGGGTCTTTGACAATCCCAGTATCTTTGCCAATAAAATGTGTTTTGTTCTAAAAATGTAAATGTGTGACATGACATGCTGTAAGTGAACAATTTGCTGGAAGAGATGGCCTACAGTGGAAGGAACATCAAATGAAGATGAAAGTTTCATTTCAGGTGGTGAACAGTACATACACCTAAAATCATACATGCTAAAAGGAACAGCTTCTCTGGTCTGCATGCAGAATAAGGAATTGGAGATGGAACTTGGAGGAGCAGGGATGGCAGAAAAAGATGGATGTTTAGGAAGTAGGGGAGAAGGACAGGACATAGTTAGAACCTCTGATGTGAAGACTGAAGGAGAAACAAAAATTTGGGGAAAGTGGGAGATTTAAAAGAAATGTGGCCTTGTTGCACAAGGTGAAACCCAGAAAACTGATTGAAATAGACTCAGAAATCAGAGAAAATCAGGTTTTCTTTGAATAATGACACTTAAAGAAACCTGTCTCACATTTTAAGATTTATTATCTTTACTTATGTGGGTGGGGATATGGCATGTGCTTTTGAGTACAGGTGAACACAGAGACATGCGTTGTCAGGTCCTCTGGAGCTGCCATTAAAGGTGATTATTTGCCATTGGATATGAAATCAAGAAACCAAATCCATTTTTCTTGTGGTGCAAAAGTGCTTGTTACCATTGATTCATCTCTCTAATCCCACAAAGATATCTTTTTTAAGAAATCCAAAAATCACATGCATAAAACAGACCAGATTCAAGATAAGAAAGTTCTAATTGATGGTGACCATTAAAAGTAATAAGGGACACACAAGGAGTAGAGGACACTGAGAGACAAATGAATTCTAAGTTGGAGTTCTCAAAAAGTTAAGCTGGAGACACAGGAAGAAGAGAAATTTTAAGGAAACAGTCAAAATTGGGCCATATCCACATTGGCTTCTTTGTTTTCTTAACAAATAGCCAGCCTGTCATTACAGATGGGTGTGTTTGTGTGTGTGTGTGTGTGTGTGTGTGTGTGTGTGTGTGTGTGTGTTTGTGAGTGTGCGTGTGTGTCCATTTTTACACAGGCAATCTAGACTAGTGAATGTTTATATTTATGAGACTCCCTAAATCATCACAGAAACCTTGATTTTGTGTAATCAGTTCCAAAAGTAAAGTAAAACAGAAAATGAATATGCTGTGAGATAATTTTGGGTTGGAATGGATCCTGAGTTCCTTCCGTGAGCACTCTTTCCCTGTGATGAATCCTGTGATCTTTTGCAGGTCTCCAATGAG
Organism: Mus musculus; assembly: GCF_000001635.26. Classification (NCBI taxonomy): domain Eukaryota; kingdom Metazoa; phylum Chordata; class Mammalia; order Rodentia; family Muridae; genus Mus; species Mus musculus. The sequence continues at coordinate 66,516,618 of NC_000087.7, read as the reverse complement.
ATCCTCAGATAACCATAAAAAGCCCCACAGTGGCCTGTTCCACCTAGCTCTCCTCTAAACACATGACCCCCTACATACCTATGTATAACTTCAGCCTGTCTATAGCCTGGAAATTCTAGTCTTTTACTTATATGTGACCTCATTCTCAGAAAACACTGAAGGTGTAACCAATGCATATATGCTGACCTCTTTTCTACGCCAGTTGTCATGGGTTTCAAATGTTATGAGTTTGCCCACTTTGTGGGTCACTTCCTGAGGAGCCCATGTACTTCATGGATGTCTGCCTGGGTTCCATCTATACTCTGAGAGGTTTTTTTTTTTTTTTTTTTTTTTTTCTTTTTTGAGGCAAGAATGCCATGGACTCAGTCATTACAATTTTCCTCTCTAGAATAAGTTTGTATGCTTCAACATTTGAAAATAATCTCTATTGTTGATTAATTTTAATATCTGGGAGAGTTTCTGCAGTAACTGATTCTCTTAGGGATTAGTTGCTGTGAAAAGACACCATGTCAAAGGCCACTCATAAGAGACAACATTTCATTAGGGCTTTTCTACGTTTCATTACACGTTCAGAGATTTACTCCACAATCATCAAGGCAGAAAATATGGCTGTGTCTATGCAGACATGGTGGTGGAGAGGAAGTTTAGAATTATGCATCTTCATCCAAATGCTTCCAGGAAAAACTATGTATTCTGTATGCAGGGAGGGTCTCTTCCACACTGGTAGAGCTTTAAAGCCCCAAAATGATATGCTTCCTCCAGCAAGGCCAGACCTATTCCTACAAGGCCACACCTCCTCATAGACATAATACATTTAGAATGCCACACTGGTTTCATAGCAATTGACAAGATCTAGCTTCTTCAAAGAGGAGGAGCCTCAGTTGAGAAGATGCCTCCACAAGATCCAGCTGTTAGGAAATTTCATAATTGGTGGGAGAGCACCCACTCCTTTGTGGGTGTTGACATCCTTGTATTAGTAGTCCTGGGTTCTTTAAGAAAGCAAGCTAAGCAAGACTAGAGGAGCAAGACAATAAGCATCACCACACCATAGCCTCTGAATAAGCTCCTGGCTCCAGGATCCTTTGTTGTTTCAGTTTCTGTCCCAACTTCTTTGATAATTAACAACAATGTGGAAGTATAAGCTGAATAAAAACTTTGCTATGGAATTTGCTCTTTGGACATGGTGGATCCTTACAACAATAAACATAGTAAGACATTCATCAGAAAAATGTCTAACAGTGCCAATGCCACTTATCTTAAAACCACAAATAATAGTGTGTAGACATTTTATTTTTATTTAAAGGTAAGATATACTCGTGTACCTACCTGAGATGTAAATGTTCTAGTTTGCTTCTTTCTCACTATGTAGAATACTACAATCAAAAATAATTTGGAAATAGAAGGGTTATAATCTATCACCGAGGAAGAATAAACAGGAAGTTGTATCAGTAACAGCAAAAAACTGCTTATTGGCTTGCCACTGTCTTAGTCACTCTTTTATTGATGTGAAGAGATACCATGGATAAGGCAACTATTAGAAAACAAAACATTTAACTAGAGGCTTGCTTACATATTCAGAAGTTTGGTCATTCACCAAGGGAGGGATCCCATCACTGGAGCAATAGAGAACTATTGATCCTTAAGCAAAGAGAGAGATTCTGCCATTGCTTTGGCTTCTTGAAAACTCAAACCCATCCTTGTTGACACACCCACATCCTCCAATGAAGCCTCACCTTCTCTTATTCCTTCTAATCTTTAAACTCACTGCCACTTCCCAGTGACTAAGTATTCATATATATGTGTCTATAGAGAACTTTCTTATTCAAACTACCAATTTTCTATGGCTTGATCAGCTTTTATTATTTTAGTACAGTCTAAAAGGCTCCCAATTAAAATGACTACTGTTGAGCTTAGCCACATTGGTGGGCCCTCCCACATCAATCATTACCCAAGAAAATATCCTATAGACTTACCTAATAACCAAGTGAATAGAGACAGATCTTCAATTGCTCTCTCTTCTCAGGTATCCGTTGATTGTCAAGATTGGGAAAAAATAAAGTCCCATTACAGGAATATTTTACTGACTCCACAACCTACCCAAACATTACTGAACAGCATTTCCTCCTCTCTGCCCCTTCATTGACCCACTTCCATGCATGGCATAAGTGAAGGATAACTTCTTTCATCAGCATGGATACTCAATAATAGGTGAAATGATGTGAATATGTCCTATAGCCACACAACCCCCCACATTCTACTGTGTGTTACACTTACTGGGGTACAACTCAATCTGTCCAATTTCCTGCCAACTCAGCTATGAGAAAAAAAAATCTCCTCATCAATAGATCCAATGAATTTTACCTGATTTCTTTCTCCTGGGGCAACTCAGTGTTATCCCTTCATGCATATATTGGTGTCTTATTCATCTGTAATAAAACCACTACTATTAATAAATACATCACAGGAGATATGACAAATACCAACTCCCATGAGCAGCTGCACAGTTGGCCAAGCCTTTTCAGTGCTTTTTTGAAGTTTCCTTTGTATACTAAAAAGTCAATTGATTTCTTTAAGTATATAATTTAATGATTCTAACACATTTTCACCTTCATTCCATTTTCCCCTCATTTTCTGCTTCTTCATATGATATTGCAATCTATTAAAATACAGTACTGAAGGCAGAGGGAGGATCAGTCTGGGAAGCTGCAAAGTTCTTTATTTCTAAAACAACAGATACACTGTCTAAATATTCCAGATACAACTTTTTGGTAACTTTGGGTCTACTGTTAGCATGAAATTTCTAGAAAAAAAACTTAAAGAATTAAGCCATGGTTCCTCTGGACCAGAGAGTTTAGTATCACTAATGAGTCATATTCATGTCAATCATTTTCATCACTGTTACAAGATGCCTAGCAACAAGGAAAACAGGTCCATGGTCACAAGAGTATGAAAGGGGCATGAATGAGCACAATTGTCCAACTTATTGGCAGCCAGTAAACATCAACACAGGAAGCGACCAAATACAATAAACACCTTCCAAGACATGTTCCCAATGACCATGTTCCTTTACAAGTGCCTCACCCCTTCCATGCACACCCATCAATCAACGCATAGATTAAAGGCCTCAGGGTCCAATCCCTTTTCAGATTGTATATATTGTTCTACCTTTGAACATTGTACTTCGGACCAAAACCTTCATCAAAGACCCAGGACAGACATTTCAAACCCATTTCACCACAGCATTCTTTATGCTACACAAAGTGATAGGATCTATCTGTCTCTTTAAGGGTATCTCTATCAAGCAGTTCCAAAAGGAAAATGTTCAGTTAAACAGCATCAGCACCTCCAGGAGCTTTTATAAATGTGAGTTCAAGAAGAGCGAAATTGCAATGCAATTTAAGGGTCTTTGTCCCCCATCTCTGCATCTTAAAACCATAGGGTGAACACAGAAATGTAGGTCAAAAGTGTAAATTGCACCTATACTACAAATAATTGGGATGATTTCTAGCCATCTCTAGGTTCTGTCTGTTATGGAGTCCACCAAGTCTGCCTCAAGGCATATTGCCTAGTGTGAAATAGGGCCAGCAGTTGATTGCAAACAACACTATGTGTTGACTTACATGTAAAATGAGACATGTATAATATAGACATATTTGTACATACACACATACTCACAGAAAGAGGCAAGCAGTAGAGGAGCTTTGTCTTAGGAACTCTCAGGGAAGAGATGGTAGAAATCTTGTAAGGCAGAGAGGTCACTGAGACACTGTATGTCTCTACTGCACAAAATCAGGCCAGTCTGCCTTGCATCCCTAAGTGGTATGGTATCACCATCCATCATCCCCATCTGAGAATATATGGACTATTGATGAAGGATAGAGAATCAGTTTTCATCAAAGTTAAGGCTTTTGTATGTGATAGGTTTGTCATGCTCTACTAGTAGCCCCATGTTCAAGAGTTTATGGGCAACACAATTGATTTGAATTGGGTTGTATCAAAAGGGAGAAAAGTAGACTTGAACTTGGGAGGAGGATTAAGGTGGGAATGGGTCTGGTTTTAGTCTGGGAGGAGTTATCAAGAGAATTGGAAAGTGAATTCCATCAAAAAAATTGTATGAAGTTCTCAAGGAATTAATTAATGTAGTTCTTAATATACAATGTCTGTACTGAACATATACAGACCACTTATATTTCAATCTCCTAAATAGCAACTCATTTTATAGCACTTACATTACATTAAGTGCAAAAGTAATCCAGAGATTATTTAAAATAAAGAAGGATCAGGGGATATGGCCCAGAGACAATGCCAGGAGTGTGTTCAAACATTCACCTACAACACCAGTGCTTGAGATTTTGGGAGGGGCAGAGACAGGAAGATGATTGTGGCTTCCTGAAAGCCAGGCTCACTATCAGCTCAGGAAGAAACCCAGTCACAAGGGGATAAGTTATGGAGGAAAAGAGTAGATCACACTATACCCTTCCCTAGCCTCTGAACTTACCTGTACAGTTCTCTATGCAGACTCACATAAATAAGATTAAAATATGCAAGAGGTTTTTTTGCATAGCTTATGTTCAAAAGCAGTGTTGTTTTAGACTAGAAACCTGAGGACTTTATATCATTATAGTTCCTGGAGCAAACTCCCAAGATATAGATGATGGGTATATCTTCTTACTGTGCAAAGGAAACCTCAGTTAAGTGTGTGTGTCAGTGACTCCAAACAGCTTTCCTCCTCTATGTTCCTTTATATAGCATAGAATGATCTGTAAATAATGAAAATATGAAAACAAAGCTTTTTTGAGATTTTAGGCTTGTGTTAAAATCATATTTATAACATATATAATCTAGGAATATATAGAAATATCCAGTTCCAGAGAAGAAAAACAAAAGAAACAGGGAGGAATTGGGAAGTACAAAAAAGAATTTGAATGTACAGATTGTAAATCCTGTCTCTGGGAATAATAATCAAGATACTTTGAAAGGAACAATCAAGCCATGTTTAAAAGACTGGACACACCATTTGGCATATGTTATATAAATCAGTAAAAATAATTAAAAATGTCTCATTAAAATTCACAACAGTCCCCTTAAGTTTTTTCTTCTGGTTTTCTTCTTTAAATATCTTATTGAATCTGAAGTGATGGCTCAGCATTTCTGAACACTGGCAGCTCATGCACAGCATACACTTGGACTTGCCACATTTCCATAGGCTGTTTACAACTTCTTCTATTTTAGTAACCACAGGGAATCCACACTCCCCCTTCCCATGAGACAATGTATCCATACCTATACAGAGAATTCAAAACAAACAAAATCTCTTCAATCTGTCTCACCAATCATACATTAGGTCCAATGCTTGGGTGCTTTCTGTTTCAGGCTCACAATGATCAATGGTATATACTTTCTAGGTTGTATAACTGCACTTCATTTCTCTACCAGGAACCTTTCCTCAGATTCTGTCCTCATCAAGAATCCCATCTAATACCATCAGACACTTCTATGCATCAGAGGGAACAAGGTCTAGCTGTGTGCCTTGCAGGTTGGGTAGAGCACTGTCAATATCCCTTCTCCTCCAGCAAACCCTCTCAAGGCTCACAACGGTTGTCTTCCAGGATAAAATCTGATTGCCTAAGAGAAGGAGCAAATCATCTCTGCTTGCTCTAATGTCTAAATGACATTGCAGATTAAGAAAAAACCTAGAGCTTCCCCAAGATTCTCAGTCCCGGAGCATTTGGACAATCCATTACTTTCATAGGGTCCAAAATTGTTTGAATTCTACAGACCAATGAATTGTCCCATTAGAAGCCACCTTTCCAGCAGGTAGCAGCAGCTCCAACTGCTGTCTCCAAAGGCAGTTAAACAAAAGCAACCTGAAGAGGCAGGTGAACTGCTCCTGGTCCCACCAAGGTGACTTTGGTTTCTGGTGGTAGGGGGCAATAACATGCTGTGAGAATTCTGTTCTGTTGATGTGCTCACCCACCAAAACACTCCTCTTGGAAAGACCAGGAATGAGTTCCTCTTCCAAAATCCCTCCTCTTGCATGTGGTGTTCATTCCATGGTTGTGGGGAGTAGGCTCTATTCCTTGGGTACTCTGTTTCTAAATGAGGTGACACACAGTGATCACTCTCTCCTACCTTTCACAGATGATTGAGACTCCTAATCTAGACATTATTTTTTTATTTATTTTTTCAATCTGCGAAGGCAGATATGGTTGTTTGTGAACATTACAGTTTGCATGGACACTTCTTATATGTAATACATCAGAGGACAGAAGAGGATACAGCAGCATATGCTGCTGGAATTACAGGGAGGATGAGAAAGAAAGGGGGGGCAGGGAGTGAGAGGGAAAGAGAGAAACACAGACTGAGACTGAGATACAGAGAGATAGCAATACAGAGAGTGGGGAAGTTAGAAGGAAAGAGAGAGAGGCAGAGAGACAGAGAGACAGAGAGACAGAGAGACAGAGAGACAGATAGAGAGACAGAGAAACAGTCACAATGTAATTGCTGGAAATTGAAGCCACGACCTGTGTGATAGCAGCAAGTCTGTCAACACATACATTGTCTCTTCAGATTTTGGCTCCAATTTTGAATTGGCCAAGAAGGACCTGATGCTATGTATTCTGGAGTTGACCTTGTGTATACCATCGTATTCCTGGAAACAGTTTCACATCTAGGGAACATGACCTTTAATCAGTCTTGATGCATCTCACATATCCTATGCCCAGACACCAAAGGAGACATATGGAAGGTTTCCTGTTGTGGTCTGGTAAAAGGATGCCATTCCTGACAAGAATCTCCAGAAGAATAAAGCCAATACAGTCGAAACAACCTTAGCCCTGGTCAGAGTGAGATACCTGCCTTCTTAAGGCTTCTCAGTACAACTTTATATAGTGTATTAGCTTACTCTTGGTTAGAATTCACCACAGATCACAAACATCCTATTCAGATTTCTCTCTCTTTATCTATTTTTTTCTTGTTGTAGTGGTGGTGATTTTTTAAGAAAGACTTATAAGAATTAATTTACTCTTAGATGAATTTGGACCTTTTGAGAAAGATTGTGTTCCTACACCATTTTTCGCTCATGAGAAAATGGGGAGGTGGTACATGGCTTAGAGTATAAGATCATTGGCCCCTGTGCACAGGTTACAGGATTCAATTACCAGGGCCCATCTTGTTTGTCACAGCCACAGGTAAGTGCTGTTTCAGGGGATCTGATACTATCTAACTTCTGATCTCTACACGGTCCAGTTTAGTGCACAGGCAGCAGACACACCCCTTCAGGTAAAACATTCATAAAATAGAAATAATGAAAATTCTACAGTTTACCAATTGCCATATAAAACTTGATTTCCAAATGATCACACATACTATTAGGAGAGGACCTCAAAATGTGGATGTAGGTCAAAAATTTTGATATATTTGATACTTATTTTTTCATTCTTTTCTGTTTTACACCACCTAGGACCCCACATCCCAATGACCTGGAGGAGAGTAAGCCAGAGTTCTTCCATAGTCTTTGCTTCAGTTCCTGTCTCCACTTACCAGCTCTGATTAAGGTGTTGTCCAGACTTCTATAGATAACACAGTTTAAAACCTGAAAGTTGAAAACAGATAGAATCCATTACATCATTTGGTAGTTTTGGGTCCCAATTTTTATCTCATTGAAATCAAGACAGGACTGTATGCTTGCAATAATGTTATCTGCCTGTGCTTAAACTTCTGACTAAAAAACTCTTTGTTCAAAACAGTGCAGTGACCGATGAGCATCAGACAGTTACATAGCAATTGTTGCCCTATGAATTTGGATACATCTCTGATTATATTGAAGATTGAAAATCAATTAAATGGTTTTAGTAGTAGGTAGACAGGCACCTAGTGTTGATGTAAAACAAATTCCACAGTAGATCAGTTCTAAAACTACATTATTCTGCATGATATCTCAGCACTAATGAATAGGCAGCTGCACAAGCAAAAGTAGAGGAAAAGGAAGAAACACAGGCAGACACAGATGCAGAGGTTTAGAAACAGGCTGAGATAGAGAATGAAGAAGGAGAAAAGGAAGGACAGGCAGAGTCACAGGGACAGTCAAAGGGAGATTCAGAATCAGAGACAGAGTCAGAATGTGTGGTGTGCATGTACCTAGTGTGTGTCTTTCTAATTTTTAGAACTTTTAGGAAGTTACATTTACTCAAGTGTCCTCAGAGATGGGGTGATTGGTTGCAACAAATTTCTCAGATTACAACCAGTATACCAAGTCATGGTTTCTGTCTAATTGACCACCCAGACCCAAGGAATACTTATAATAGGAGAGATCCCAGGCTAATGGTTTTCTTTCTTATAATAAGTCGGTCTCTCCCAGTCACAGAATAAAAGGAAATTATGATTCATTGGAAAATAACACATAAATGGCTCCAGAAACTCAGCCAAGTCTATTAAGATATATAAATATATATATATATATATATATATTATCACAAAGCTCTCACACAACTTTTTAAAAATCCTAATCCTGTACTGGATTCATCTTCTAAGTATACACTGTATGTTATATATAGTATATCATAAAATACTAAATAGGAATATCTAGCTATGTACACTGAATGTATACTGTGAGGAGCTGCCCTTTCAATCTCCATTACAAGATGGCGCTGACATCCGTTGTTCTAACTGGTAAAGAAATAGTCTGTGTATGTGCTGGGGTATTTTTCCATTCTTTGTGCCCTTCCTGTTCTGTGGCGTCATATGGGCTGATAGTGAGCAGCCCTTAGGGTGAAATATGTCTCTAACACTTCTTGTGGTCTATTTAAGGACCGAGTTTCCTGTGTTCTAAGCCTCCTCGCCCAAAAGCTAATCATCCTTCTCTTGAGATGGATTAAAGCTATGCTGCAGAAGGATCTGAGTGTGTCCTGTGTGTGTGTGTTCTCGCCGGTGAGACTCTTTATCATCACAGACACAGTATACTGCATGCACAGACCATTAGTACTGTAACTCCATGGATAAATCATGTTCATGAAGCAACACTAACAGAGATTTACACACAATATTTGCATTTCATTTGTGTTCCCGAGATGAAAATTATTTTCATCAACACACATGGCACTGCATAGAACAGGTATGACTAATATTAAAATAGTAAACAGCTGAATGCAAGAAGTATAGAAATCAGAGTTAGTAAGTCTTTGGTGGAATACTATATTTACATACTCACAACATCCATTAGTGAAGAACTCCTGCTGCATTAACTTTGCACAAGATTTATTGTCAAAACTTGTACTTTTAGTCTGGTGGTTGGTGGTTGGTTACACAAGTTGGTTGTGGTTTGTTAGTAGCCATAATTAAAGGAGAAGAACAAGGAAAAAAATTAAATTCAGAGATTTTCTAATTCCTCTCTCTAATATACCCTTATTTTTGTCCTATCTAGCGTTAGGGGTTATAAAAAGAAGATCCTAGAAAATATCAAACACCAACTATAAAAATGAATCCTTAATTACTGTCCACCAGAAACCACCAATTGTGAAGAAATACACTTTATCTTCTTTATCATAAGTTTTAAAGGACTCTCTTCAATAGCTTCCTGACTGGACTGTTCTTTTTTCTTCTGTGTTCTTTTTCCTTGTGTGTGTGTGTGTGTGTGCATGAGGGTGAGTGTGTGTGACTTCCTTTGCATAATACCTTCCTGTGTTGTTAACCATTCATATTTGCTGTGGATTTACTCACAACAAACAGATAAACTGAATTGTGAGTATCTTCTTTTTTTGGTGTCTGTTTTGTTTTTCTTTTCTGGTGGTGGGTTTAGCATGTATGCAAATCAAACACTACCATCGAATCACATCTCTAGCTTAGACAGGGATTTGATTTCTTTAACACTAGTTATTTCTCTCCATATTACTGTAACATTATAATGTTTTTATTGTACTCCTGATCTGTTACTGAAATTTTATTTCCATTTATTCCAAATTTATGTAGGTGCTAAGCAACGTCAACCCATTGCTGATATTTTTTGTTAATAAGGCAACTTGATCAATAAATGACTTCTTTTTCTGACTAGTGCCATATTGTGTTTTCTTGAAGACTTGTATCTTAAGCCGGAGCAGAAACTTGTAATGTACACTTGAGGAGGGTTTTTTTTTTGGGATTTGGTGGTTATTTCAATGTATTAAATGAATGTCAGGTGCCTGATGTTCTATCAGAGTAATGGTGCTCCTTAAGCTACATGTTCATCTTTATGTTCTCATACACTTTTCAGAACAATATTTTTCAGTACCACAGAGCAAATGTTACAGGTTCTTAGCTTTTAAACTCTCAGTAAACACCAAAGTCTTAATTTTGGACTTCAGTGCAGCCTCTTCTCTAAAAGCTAGTCAGAGGATGCTTAGTCCTGTGAGCCCAATCCTTTCTTTTTATTCCAAGCATGGAGGGAAAATGGCATGCCCTGTAAGGGTTTTGCAATTAGAGATTCTGAAGTCAGCAGATCATACTTGTCACCCTATTGAGTTTGCTCATCTGTAATAGCAAGTGAAAGAGTGGTAATCAGTACCATGATGGCTCAAAAGAAGTCTAGAACACCACTGCATTCTGCCCCCTTGTGGGTGCCATCCCTGTCACAATTTGAAGAGAAACAGTGCTCCTTCCAGGAAGCTGCAGGGAATTGAACTGCACTCCTCTGCATGCTGTCAGACCCAGCCTCTAGGTCTGGACTGACTCTCCTTAAGGATAGTCACTTACCCTCCTGGCCCCAGTCCCTAATTCTCTCTCAGTTCTCCACAAAACAGGAGACTCTCTTTATTTTTTGTGCCAAATGATGTCAGCTTCATTTCAAATATCCTGATAAACTAAACTGGTTGGGTCTTAAAATAATTTCTTTCTCTCAACCACCTATTTACCAGGAAAACTGTCGGTGAGAATGGCTGAGACATCTAGTCTGGGCGAGTTTCCCATGATTAAGGGCAGGGAATATGAAGATAAGGCCAACTTATTAATATACTTCCAAAGTCTAGTTTTAATTGGCATCTCTAATGCTGTGCAGAAGAAATGTGAGATTGTGAGGTGACTTCACAGATTAATATAAGAGGTGAGTCTAGAAAATCAGGAGCTGTCTATTGAGAACAGCACTGGACCATGGCCCTCCTTTGAGGATTTACACTTTAAAGCTGAGATAAACTGTAAAAAAATTATGTCTTTCTGAAGTTTATGCCATGGAACGTCCACATAATATCTTAGTTCATTGGTGTGATGTTTTTATACATGGCTGTAAATGCTTTTATGTTAACCTGTGTGTGCTAGTAAGTGTTTGCCTTCTTGACATGAAGCTAAAGTCACCTGGGAAGAGGGAACCTCAAATTGGATCTGTCTACATTAGATGAGGCTATAGCCATGTTTATTTGTTTTCTTAGAAAATTTTCTTTAAATTTTCCATCTTATGTGACCTGAAAGTATCCATCTCCCTGTTTATCCTCCTACCATCGAACTCAGAGACACAGTGAAACTAACAGAAGTTATGGGCCAAATGAATTTAACAGATACTTATAGAACATCACCCAAAAACAAGAACACACATAATATGCACTCATTCTTAAGTGTATATTAGGCAAAAAAAAAAAAACATGGAATACCCATGATACAATTCATTGATACTATCCATTATCTCTACCTCTGGTCAGGATTATTTTTCTGACTTTTCTTTGCATAGATTCCTGATTCTTGAATAAGAGAGCTCGATAAAGGCATCCTCTTTAATCTTTAATTCTCTGAGTCTCTCACTCTCTGTGCATTGTCCAGTTGTGTCTTTCTGTGATTATTACCAGTTTTGTAGGAAACTCACCTCTGATGAAGGCTGAGGCATATATACTAACATATGGGTGGAGCCATTAGGATTCATGAGAAGTCATTTTACTGCTGTGGTTATTTAACAAAATTTATGATGGCAGATTTTCACTTAGTGTTTTATGACCTTTCTAGTCTCAGATGCTTGGCCTGATATTTCCCTCCACATTTAACCCTCCTATTTTAGTGTCTTCTTCATTCCTTTATACCACTATATTCTGCTTCCCCTTCCTTGGAAGAACTCCTCCTTCTTTATGGTTCCTTACTAGATAGCTCATCTCTGTTACCCTAAATGAAAAACAAACATATATAAACCTTACAAGCTAACTCCATACATAGGTGAAAACATGCAATTTGTGTCGTTCTGGGTCTGATTTGACTGTTGGATATTTCCCCCCCCCCCTTTTTTTTTTAGATACTTCAGTCCTTCTTTTTTAAAAAATATTTTTATTACGTGTTTTCCTCAATTACATTTCCAATGCTACACCAATGGTTCCCCATACCCTCCTCCCCACTTCCCTACCCACCAATTCCCATTTATTTTTTGGCTCTAGCATTGCCCTGTACTAGGGCATATAAAGTTTGGTTGTCCAATGGGCCTCTCTTTCCAGTGATGGCTGACTAGGTCATCTTTTGATACAAATGTAGCTAGAGTCCAGAGCTCCGGGGTACTGATAAGTTAATAATGTGGTTCCATCTGTAGGGTTGCAGATTCCTTTAGCTTCTTGTGTACTTTCTCTATCTCCTCCATTGGGAACCCTGTGATCCATATAATAGCTGACTGTGAGTATCCATGTCTGTGTTTGCTAGGCCCTGGCATAGTCTCACATGAGACAGCTGATTAACAGTTGATGGGAGAGGATCCAGTACTCATTGAGTGGTGCTATCTCTGCAAAGATGGTGAAAAAATATATAAGAAAGCAACCTGAGGGTAGTGTTTGAAAAATGGCTCAGTGTTTAAGAGAACTGGCTGCTCTCTTAGAAGGTCAGGATTTGAATCACAGAACTCAGGTGGCAGCTCACAGCCACATTAAGCTCCAATATCAAGGGACCAAGCTCGCTCTTATGGACTCTGTGAACCCTGGACAAAAAAGGCCCACAGACATTCACGCAAACAAAACATTTTTATATATACATATATGTTATTAAAATAAAAGTTAAAAGGCATTTTTAAATTTTGTAAGTAGAAAAGCTGAGAAAACTGTGTTGAGAAACAAGCCAATAAGCAACCTTGCTCCATGTACCCTGCCTATAATCCTACATGGGTTCCTGCCCTGATTTCACTGAGTGATGGAGTGTGATGTGGAAGAATAACACAAACTAATCTTTTTCAAAAAAGAAGGGAGGAGAGGGGGATTGGAATGGGGATTTGTTGATGGGAAACTGTGAAGGAAGTTATCATTTAAATTGTAAATAGATAACTAAATTAATGATGAAAAAAATAAGTCCTGTCAAGAACTCCAATGTGACAGTGTGAAACTGCTAATCTACAACCTGCTAAACTCACATGTGTGGGGTGTGGGCATGCAAGTGTTCTGTCTGGGCCTACAGGCCACTTAAATCCTCAAAAACCCTGTGGAGTTCAACCCTGACTTCCTGGCACAGATGATCCCCAAAGTGTAGTGGGAAGTGCTTGTGCAGGTAGCAGACACCTCAATCTTGGCCCAGGTACACAAAATAGCCAACTAGCTGCTATGAACAGGACAAGATACTTTTGAGGAAGATGTACCCACGTGTGGCTTGAGATTGATGTACTGGATGGTACTCTGCAATGGTCAGAATCCAGTGTTCTTTTCCCCATCATCCACAGGATC